>NC_142315.1:18434404-18745714 GCF_054855325.1 Carica papaya
CTCAAATTTTTGCTCCCATTTTAGATAAGTTTCAGCATCATTTCTACCTTGAAAAGAATTAATCTTCATCTTGATAGGATTAATGTTATTGTCCCACCTTTCGGGTCTTCTTTGTACCATTGACTCTTCATTATCTTTATCTACTCCCATTTCTATCTCGTCATCATTCAACATACTTTCTCTTTCCCTATTTTGCCTCCTTTAATTAGGACCACCTTATCGGCCCCGAAGGCTATCTATATCACCTTTCATGTTGTCTATCTTCCCTATTATGCTTCTCAAACTACTTTGTATTACTTCAAACATAAAGGTTATGTCATTCATGGTTTCCCACTTTCAGAATTTGACATGATGTAAAACCTGTAAGAAAAATGTTAGTAAAAAAAATTCCTCACAACACTCCCTTACATGTTTCACTCTTAAACAAATTTGTTACTTTTCTCATTTTTTACTCAGGATTTTGGCTTTTATCCTCTTCTATGATCACACCTTCAAGTCTTTTACCACTATATTCCCTTCTTTTAGTTGTACTTCAGAATTGAAAATAACTCAATCAAGATAAACAAATAGTTGTTTATGTGACACTTCAAGGAATTCTAATGAATGAGAAAGGTAAACAATTCATGCTAGATGCAAATTAGATAAACAAGAATAGGATCTAAACACATAGATTAAGGTGAGTGCATTTCTTTAAATTAATTAAAGTAATTAGGATGCAATCAGCTACTTTTAATGTAACAAAAACAAGAGGTATATGAAGAAACAAAACTAAGAATGTAAGAAAACAATTTTCAACTAATGATAATAGAATTCAGATCACTCTTAATGAGAAATCTGAATATGTAAACTTATAATATATTCCCAATATAAAACTATACTATTGTGAGACAATATATGTGAAGTGGATGCACTTTGATTAAGATGGACAAAATTGAAAGTTCAATGAACACACTTTTCTCTTTTGCAATAGAAACCGATTCTGATATTTCTTTTTTTTTTTAATTTTTTTTAACTTTTCTTTTGATTTTTTTTTTAATTCGGCTAATAAGGTTATGAGAATACGCTTGAAACTTTAATAGAAAAAGTATAAGAGAAAAAAATATGATTAACCTTTAGTCGAAACTGACGAAGTGAAAAAGACAATCTCTTAATTAATTTTTTACTATTTAGGATTCGGGTCTTGGTCATTTTGATATAAAATGGTTAATAATAAAAAATGTGAGCTATACTAGTTCAGTAAGAATATCAACGCCTTATCACTAATACGAAAAATCAAAAGGTTATAGAAAACATAAAACAACCAATGGAGCCAATTCTTAATAAAACTCGAATGATAGAGCATTCATTATTCGTTTCACTGAAAACATTAATATTTTCTCAACTCACCTGTAAATTCTTAAATGCCATTTATTAAGGTAAGAATCAGAATAGCAATCTACAATACATATTCTAAAAGACATATGACAATTAACTTTACACTAATTTTCAAAATTAGATTCCTTATCATATTCATCCCTATCATTGTACCTTTCCTATCAGTGTCGCTGGGGGTCTATAGGGATCCCCACTACACGTAAATACGAACATTCTCTCTATAATCAAACGGTTGTCCCCATACCCTGTCTAATAATGGGCGCCAAAATACACAACTGCCTCAATGCCCCGTCCAGTATGAGTGTAATTAAAATAGTTCTTAACCCCTTCCAGTATGGAACTTCTCAGCCCCGTACGACTGAGGGTAATATCCACGGTAGGGTTCACACTATGCACCAAGTCTATACACTCTTTCACAACACACTCGGTAAGCCCACTTTCATTCAACACCATTAATTCATGCATATCTTTTTTTTTATTTACTATTTAGCCTTAAAAGATACGTATATCTGTATCCCAAACAACACATGAGTACGAAATTTATATTTTAGATTATGTATATGAAATAAGCATGCACTATACCGACAAAAATATATTATACACATAATATAATGATAGGACAACATAGATTAAGAAACCTTGTCATGTTAGCCATAAATTTAAAATGAATAAATTAAAGTAAACAGAACAGTGAATAGATAAGCATAATAAATGACTGAAGAAATAACTAGTGCAATTAAAACTCAAAACATGCATAGACTGACTGGTTACTTGCTCATTGTCAACCTGTTCTTAATTAATTAAAGGACCGCCAATTAACTAAGTTTCTATTTATTATTAGTTTGACTTCAATTTAACCGTAACAGGAAAAAGGGATGAGCGATTCTTACTCTGAGTCAGTGTCTAAAATACTGCCTTTTTTACTACAGTTTTCAACGGTTCTCAGTTCTTTAATTTCTTATGTTTTGTTACTAAGATCGAAACGTACGTCAAAATAGTGTAAAAATACGCGAGAAATGACTAAAGAAGAGAAAAATCTCACAGGGGGTCGAGTTAGGGTTTTGGTGCAGTGTCGCCGCCGTGCTCCACCGTTTGGTCCTCATTATTTGACTCCTCTTCCTCTCGGTTAGGCTAGTTTCGGCCAGTTCTTGGTGAAAATTTGTTAAATCATGGTTAGTTGGTGTCTATCGACGAAAAGAGGGGAAAAACAGAAGCTTACCTACAGTTTCAGTACTCCGGTGCGGTGGCTCAACCAAGCTCTGTCGTTCCTTCCTCACGATTTTCCTGTAACAAAAACAAGTTGTACGTCTAAGGGTAGAGAAACGAAGATAACAGGAAGAATTTTTGGCCTACTAAATCATTTTCAGCATTCTCGCATGATGGCACCGGCATTCCTCCAGAGGCTGGGTGTCCTTCTGATGCCTCCTTTCTTCTTCTCTGGCTTGTGGGTGTCAGCTAAGGTTAGGGTTTTGACAGAAGAGAGGTTTAAATACCTCTCTTCGATCGATCCCAGCCTTCTATTTTAGGAATCATGGCGTTCGGATGACCATTTGATCGAGACTATTTGGGAAACCAATCTGGATCGTCCATCCGAGTTTGCGTAGGATGATAGGAGCCGTTTGATCGGGGCCTATTCGGGAAACAGATCTGGGCCGTTCGTGCGCGCAGGAGTGAACACGGACGTTCGATCACTTTAGCACATGTGGCTTCCGCGTGGAGCCTGTGCTAGCGTGTTCGCCACGTGACGCATCCTGATTCGCTATGCTACTAACATGGCTCATTTCTTTTAATTTGTAAAGTGGCTCTGTTTTTTCAGATTTCTTTTAAACATACCCTCCCCTTATTTACAGTTTGACAATGACTTCTGAAAATTGTTTCAAAAACGTTCGAAATTCATATTTCTAAAAAAAAAATAAATGTAATTAAAATTTAAAAATTTTTATTTTTATTATTAAGAAAAACATTAAAATTTAACATTCCGAGCCTAATTATTGAACTCGGGTGTTACATAAGTGATCATATTATTTGTATCAATACTTCAACAAACTATGCACACATATGATCATAGTACAATTTTCTTTATTATGTACATAAAATGATCATAATTTTTCATATTATGTGTGCATATATATTACCTAATATTACTTGACCCACCCTCTTGTTCCACTAAACCAAAATTGAATTAGTCTTCATAACTAGTGAATATTTCCAAAACCCAAAATACTACCATTTTCAATTTAATGCTATGTGCTTGGGATAAATCAGCTAAATTTTATATTTCAGTTTTACATAGTTCAATTCATATGCATTTTATGAATATTCCTCTAAAAAAAAAAGAAGAACAAAAACTAAAAAGAATGAGAAAAGAACAAAGAAATTTGTGATGGGTAAGCAAGTAATGATCAATTGAGGAGTAGCTAGTAGGATAAATAATTGAATCTTTTGTGCTTGGTTGAATGGATTGCTTTTGTAATTAACATTAAAAGCAACAAGGTGAGCAATATAAATATAAATATACATTATTGTATAAAAAATAAACCCCATCAACATCAACACAACCCACCATGTAATGTTTTGCCTCCTTTAATAAATCATGTTGATCTTTGATCATCATTCATGGCTTGCTTTCTTGCCTTTTAAGTAAAGTGCGTTTCCAATGGGAATTCTTGTGTTGGCCGCCTCCCTTTGAATATTTTTAGGGTTTTGAGGTTGCATTCTTTTTTTTAAAAAAATAAAAATAAAAATACATATATTTTATTAATTAGTTAATAAAAATACATATGTTTTGCATTAATTATTAAGAAGAAAATCTTTAATTAATTTAAATAATAATAAAATAACAGCATTTCATTTTTACATTAAACTTAAAATTTAACTCTTGGAAGTTAACTTTTTAATTAAACTTTTCAAACCAAAAGTTTTTCTAAATGGTATTTTATTTGTTATTTTAATATTAATAACCATGGTAAAAATTTATTTATAAGGCGCACTACACATTAAAAGTTGAATGTATAATGATTCATGAATGGTCATCAAATATACACTATGATGATATCCTATAGCAAAATAAAAAGAATGTATTTGAATTGGGAGAAGACAAATTGAAACAACTTAAATTAAAGCAGGTAGATAGTCAATACGGCACTAGAAGCAAATTGTTTTAAACGTAGAAATGTTGAATTTCGGCTTCAAATTAAGCTTTTGATGGAGGGAGAAAGTGATTGAAGGGGGGCCATGAAATTGATTTTAAGAGTATGATTGTAGAAATGGACCTTGCAAGCCATTGAGAGTCAATGTAATTTGTAACCATCCTCCCACCTAACTTGATTGATTTTTCATTGGCACAATTAAATAGCTAACAGTTATGTTTGTAGATATTTGAATTGTTAATTATTGGTGGTCCGATAATAATAATAATAATCGTGTTGGTATAAGTATTTCTAACCCGAGTTCTTTCTATAAAAAGAAACACAAGTACTAATCTGTCTTCATAATTTTCCGTCTGAGTATCTATAAATTGTTTCCCCTGCACCATGTCTCAGGATGCATGTGTTTGGCTATATATGTGTATATAATATCTCATAAACACTAATTTTGTCACGTGACAGTTTTTAGTTATATCTATTTCAGGTCATGTTGGATTTTGAGTTTAGAACAAAAAATCATCTACACTGACCTAACATACACAAAATATATTTTTAATTTTGTATACGTATAATTTTAATTAAAAATATATAATATATATATTCATAATCCAAGTTAGTTCGGATTTAATTGTAAACTCAGTTCGGATAGAATATAAAATGAATTTGATATATATACAAAATTCAAGTTTTGCAGAATTTTTAGCCAAAGTCTAACCTATTGTTATACTTTACTCGCCCTCAACTTTAGTTCATCTTCAGCCTTCTTAGAGCTTCATCATGGTTAAGAGCAAGCCAAGATTAATTCAAATATTTGTGTACAATCAGTATTTTCCCCTTAATTCATTTATCTTCATAGTCAAACATATTATCACAAATTATTATTGGATGAAAAGAATTTAAAACACTACTTCTATAATTAGAGGTGTGCAACCGCCCAAGACGGGACTGATCCATGACTAAAAAAAGCACAAGTCCGGACAGACAAACATATCATATATATTCTCTTTTTTTCCTTTTTAATTTAAAATTTTAATAAAAATTAACAATTACATAAATAATGAATTATTTAACATTATTATAATTAATAACTAAAATACATACCCACAAATTTATTTTTAATCACATATTCTGATATTCATATAATCACATTGCATCTCCATGAAACAAATAATACATAAATAACAGTATATTTTAAAAAATAAATCATACAAATATGTACATAAATACCAACTGAAGGCTCGAGAGGCTACAAATAACAAGTGTCTGCACAACACAATCGGTTAATTAGTATTGGTGATGAAGTAGAGAAGTAAATGAGAAACAGAAGACCTGTGTGTAGATAGTGATTGCGACAATATCGAGGCTACAAACCAAGAGGCATGTCATGTAGTTATGTCATGAGGAGGCTACGAGTGCGAACAAGAAAGGTAGAGGTGGAGTCGTGGATAAAGGCTAGAGAGAGAGAGTCAAGAGACCAGAGTAGAGAGTAACTGAGTGAGGCATTGGAGACTTGAGAGACAAGGCTACGAGGGGCCAAGAGGTAGTGGCCTCAAGGAGTGGTCAATGGGGCACAATGCTCGTTTAGGGTGGGTGTTTTGAAAAAATTAGCTAGAGTATTGGTTTTTATACTTTAATATTTTATTTTTTAATTTTTTACCGGTCAGGACAAGGACTAAATGATTTAAATCAATTTTTTTTTATCTACTAGTCTAATGACGGAAGACCAGACAGGACATTTACACAACCATAGCTGAAATAATGTTCTTGAGCCTCCCGCCTAATATTCGCACAACAATCTTATATGATAGTGTAAATTGATACGACAATACTCTTTTGTTTCGTGTGAATTTAACATCTTAGGAGTAATAATTATTTAGGTATGTTCAATACCCAACATTTTGTGTGACCTTTTGGGACATCTTATCCAATCACCAAACAAGCTCATTTAAGAACATTGTTATTAATTCCTCTAGTGATGCCAATTTTTAAGGATTAACATTATGTATTCCATTTTTACTTTCTCTATGGTAAAGTCTTCATATAGAAATCATTATTTATTTTTTTTAATAATTTACTAGTGTCATTATCAATAATCTTATTCTTTTTTATGGTGTTCATCACTTAAGAATCAAATTGGATAGAGATCAGGATATAGGAAAATATGCGGACTAAAAACCATTTAAATTGAATTAATTTTCGTAAGTTTTCATATATAATTATTAAAATAACTAACGAAATCAATAAAATTAAAATTGATAATAAATTCAAAAATTATAATCATTTACCAAATTCATAATGATAAAATAAAGAATAATTTATAAAATATCAATCCATTATTAAGATTTTTTTTTGAAATTTCAGTTTGAATGAGATCAAAATTTTTTATTCTCTCACCTTTGGACTGAATTTGAAATGAGTTAGATATATGCATCCTATGATTTGTCATAAAGCATTTTTAACCACTTAAAATGAAATTTACTACTGTCCTATGGCACTCACCATTCCATGAATACATATATATATATATATATTTGTTCAAGTTGATTTTGCAACATGTCTAGGTATGAAAAACCTCTTGGATTAATAGCTTATTCTTACCTATTGGAGTTGAATAGGTTGTCGAGATCTATTAAGCTACATATCCCTCATAATAAAGTGATTATTCCCAAGTAAGAGAATACATTGTCAATTTTGGCTACTAAAGAGTGTAGGTGAAAAAGTATATGGCTACAAAAATCTCTTATGAAAATTACAAATAATTTTTTTAGAGATTTATGATAGGTCCCAGTCAAAGCTAATTCTGGAAAAAAAAAAAAGATAAAGATTCTACCTTTGGCAAGAATCAACCACTGTTTTGAAGGATAAAATTGATATGAGTTTTATTCATGATTAATGTAACTTAAATACAGAAAATGGAGCAACCATTCTTCCTACTTCTAAGGAACAAATAAGGATAAAAATAAACAGATAAAAGAAAAAAATACAAAGACTATGGAAGTGGGGAGTTGATGAAGTGGATGACCAATTTTGCAGGGACCCAAGATTGCATCTACAAATCGAGTTTTCTATCACGTGCACAATTGGCTGCTTTTTAGTTGATGTAGCAGGGATTTTTATGGATACTCTGCTAGTTTTTTGGGGCTTATCATCACCACCTTTTCAATTAAACCTTGTCCTCAGGGTTCAAACTTGGAAATTTTTCCTGTAGCTCTTGATGGTTTTCCCAGGAGGCGTCTTGAACTGATAAATTTTTCCATTTAACCAGATTTTCCTCCACGAATTAGGAACCGTTTTTAATCTAAGGTGTGTCTAAAATGGAATCAGGCTGAAGGCGGATACAACTTTCTTCTATGATGGTTGACAACTCATTTGAATTTAGTTTTGGATCCCCTGTTTTATGCTTTAGTAAAGGGAATACTGAATGGATGCGAGCTTCAGCAAAGATGTTGAGTTGATATGTTATTTTTCCTATCCTTCATACTCAATCTAATAAGGATAAAGAAAATGGCATGCTAGTTTCTATGAAGCTCTCTTGAAAACTGTTTGTTGGTGGTAAAGTTGTGATTTAAGAAAGACCCAATCACCTTATTTGAACTCAATGTGGCACTGTTTTGCACTGGCGATCTGCTGCATGCAGTTAGTGGCCGCTTGTAAATTCACCTTGAGTTATTGAAGTAGTTCATTCTTGGCTGTTAACTATGATCTACGTCATTAACTGGAGTCATGTCTTCATGACAATAGGGAATAATTGGCAGTGGTCGTCCATAAATGGCTTGAAATGGAGTCATTCTAATGGACACATGGAAGGTTGTATTGTACCAAAATTCGGCCAATGAAAGTAATGGATTCCACTAGGTGGGTCTTTGATGGGCTAGGCAACATAAATATTATTCAACACATTGGTTCATCACTTCGGACTGACCATCGATTTGTGGTGATATATTAAACTCATTTTTAATTAGGTACCAGACATCTTGAAAAATTCATTTGAAAAGCGACTAATAAAGATGGAGTTGTGATCACTAGTAATCGAGTGACGCATACCATGGAGTTTAACCACTCCCTCAATAAATTTTTTGGCGACAACTTTAGTGATAAAAAGGGGAGCTAATGGCAGGAAGTGTGCTAATTGTCTAAGATGGTCTATCGCTATTAGAAGTGTAATTTGCCATTGGATAGTGGAAGGCCCTTGATGAAATCTATAGTGATATCATCTCAAACTTTACATGATATGAGTAAGGGTTATAGCAATCATGCAGGGGCAAGAGTTTCTGATTTAGTTTGTTGACACGTATCATAAGCAGAGATATAGTCCTATACACTGCAGCATATGGCAGGCCAATAGAATTGTTAAGCATTTAATCTCTTATAAGTTCGTAATATGCCAGAGTGCCCGTCAATTGGTGACTCGTGGAAGGCCTGTAAGAGTTGTTGAATGATGCTTAATCTTAGGGGAATGACCACAGGATGCTTGTAATAAGTAATCCATTTTTTCAAGTATAAGGACCGTCTGTCTGTTCTTGAGCTATTTTATTGATTTTCTGCATGTAAGGGTGATGAGTTACTTCCTTTTTTATTTCATCCCAAATATAATGGTTGGAGACGAACAAATGGTTGGAGACGAACAAAGTATCTAGAGTTAATACACTGATTTGTCATGAAAGAACATCAACAACACTATTTTTCCTATATGGTTTGTAAGTTATCTCATAGTTATAACTAAATAATTTGAAGATCCACTTTTTATAAAGACTCGGAACTTCAAGGGACATGAATTTGTATTTTAAATGCGAAAACAATAATGTTAAGGTTTATATTCCTTACACAATAAACTAGAACGCCCAATAGGGCTATGAGAAGGTCCCTTCTACAGCGGTTCGTAAAAAAAAACGAATAAAATGATTAAAACAAGTAAATAAAGATCATAAGGGTTAACCTTTACTTGCACTTGATGGGTCAAAAATATAATCTACTCACAACCCTCCTGCTGATTAGGATCTAAATCTTGGTTTTCTTGATCTGAAATGGTTAATAAAAGGGTGAGCTACACTAGCCCAGTAATAATATCATATTAATAACTGATATGGAAAACTGAATGTTGGTAAAAATCATAAAATAAATAATAAAATCCTTAATTTGAGTAAATTCATTTAATATAAAGAAAATTATTTATTCCATACTTACCGTTGCGAGTTTTCCAAAATGATTTATGAAAACAATCAATTCAAAGATCATTCTTATGACACATATATATGAATAACAACAGTAAATTCACCTCATTCCCTGCTTACCAGTACCTTTGAGGGTTCATAGGGATATTCCTCTACTCGTGAACCCAATATATAGATTTGTCAATTAACCAAGCCGTCCTCATACCCCGTCCGATAATGGGCGCCAAACACACCATCACCTTAATACCACATCCGGTATGAGAGTAAATCATATCTTCCAAACCTTTCTGGTATGGGACTTCTCAGCCCCATTTGACTAAGGTAATGTCCACAGTAGGGTTTCTTATGTACCAACTTTGTCCATCCTTTCCTAGGGTACCTAATAGGCCTTTTATATATAGATCTCCATCAATAAAACAATCACCAATCGTATACCAACATCTTATTTTATATTCACAGATCAATCAAACGACATTTAAGCAAATAGTACAATTTTATACCTCAACAATTAAGAATATAATTAGGGCCTTTATTTCAAATTAGTCAATCAGATAAAAATCATGATTTAAGCAATCAATAAATGAGAAAGTAATTTAAAAGTAATAATTTAAATTACATGATAGAACAATAAGTAATTTAGGCAATATAAAAAAATAAATAGGTAACACAGATGAGTTAGGACAATCGTACACTAACCAGTTTTCGGCTCCACTAGTGATCTTTAATTATTTTTAGGTTTTTTTTTTAATTTTTACAAAACACAAGACTTTCGATTATGTAAGTCTCATTTTACCATAAAAGAAAATAAGGTGAGGGATTCTTACTCGGATTTATATTTCAAAATATCTCATTATCTACTACATTTTTCAACGGGCGCTGAGTTTCTTGAATTTTTTCTATGAAAATCAAAATACTCGTTACGTACCAAAAAATATCCTAAAAATCCAAAATCGGTATTAAAAATCTTTTTAGCAAATTTTAGGGTTCTAGCAGGGCGCTGCCACCGTGCTACGGTGCTGGCTCCACTGCCCATTGTGGCAATTTACCTTAGTCTGGTTGGCTTTGGCCAGTTTTGGTTAGTTTTATACGTATCCTTGCGAAAAAATATATTAGGAAGTCTCGGTTGGCTAGAAAAAAAAATGAAACCTGCTAGCGTGGGGGTCTCCAGGTGTGATAGCTCCACTTCTTCTCCTTCGCAACTGGGATTCTTCTTCGGCTAACCTGTACCAGAAAGAGATGATGGACATGATGGTTAAAGAATAGTGTGAAACGAAAAACGGAAAGGGGGTCATCGGAGAGAGTTTAGGGTTTTGGTTGTGGCGGTTTCGTCGGGCTTTGCCCGTGATTTCTGGCTCACTCATCGTTCATTTTTCTCCGATATGGCAACAGAGAGACTCAGAATTTAATTCCGAGCGAGGAGGGGAAAGTTTTACCTTTTTTGGTGGTTAGTGGTGGCTCCGTTCTGCGGGGGGCCGAAGATCGGCCTCATTCTCCAATGTCTGCTTCTTCTTCTCCGACGAGGGCTGAGCAACTAGAGTTAGGTTCTCATGTGAAGAGGAGTTTAAATACTATTGTCCTCTTCGGCCATCCGTTTGTGTTAACGTGGAGCGAGGACGACCATTTGATAATTTTTCATTTAGGCTGATGGCATGGACGAATCTGGTCTGTCCATTACGATCCATCTCGTCCGTCCGATTGCATCTAAAAAGAGAATGCATTTGGATCATTCACGTGCATGGGATGAGGTCTGGACTGTCAGATTGCCAGACACGCGGATCGCTCGCGTGGCTTCTTGTGTGGTGCCGATGTCAGCCTGCTTGTCACGCGGCGTGCTCTGGGTCGCTCGGGTTGTTGACTGGTGCAACTTAATCCTTTATTTTTAATTTTTCTTTCAAAAACACCCTCCAGATTTAAAATTTCACCCCTTATCCCTAAAATTATTTTTAATTTCATCTATAATCCTTTTTTTCTAAAAAATTCATTAAAATTAAATTGAAATAAAATAAAATTAATTATTTATATAATTTTTATAAATAAAAAATATTATTTCGGGCTGATTTTCAGGCTCAAATATTAACTTTCACTGTTATAAGGTAGTAATTAGCTGATTTAACAGGTATTTTAAACTGTGCTGGTATGTTCGGATGAAAAACTTACGGCCCATGAGTTGCCACACTTGGACTGCTACCATAATGGTTAACATTTTCCTGGCATAGATAGACCAAAAATTTTGAAACTCTCAAGGCACGACTCATGTAGATAATGGGTTGGCCGCATTGAGTCCAAATGACCATAATGCCTTATTTTGATGCATCAATCTCAATAGTAAAAGGATTTGCAAAGTCTAATAGGGTCAATGTATGAAATCATAGCTTATTTTAAATTGATAAAGGTGAACTTGGCATCTTCACTCCAGTCAAACTGTCTTTTTTTTAGGAGATTTGTTAATGGCCTTACTATGAACCTATATTTTTGCACAAACTTTCTGTAATATCATATTAGCCCTAGAAATCTGTGTATCTTAGTGTTGTTAGTTAGTCATAGCCAATCTAGCATTGTTTGAGTTTTCCTTTGATCGATCGACTTTAACCCCTTGTGTTATGATGATATGGCCAAGATATTCTAATTCATTTTATCTGAATACACATTTTTAAGCTTGGCAAAGAACTAATTTTCCTATAAGATCTTGAAAACTTGTTGCACATGTTCTATGTAAAGGACCAAGTAGAACTATATATCAAAATATCATTAAAGAAGACCAGTACAAATTTACACAAATAAGGCTTGAAAATTATACTCATGACAGCTTGAAATGTAGATAGTGCATTGTATAAGCCAAATAGTATTATTAGATACTCGTAGTGTCTATGTGTGTTCTAAAGGCATTTTTATGTATAACAGAATGACATACCCTAATTTGGTGATATCTAGCTGTCAAATTCAATTTGGTGAAGTAAGTGGCCCCATGAAACTTATCCAGCATGTTATCGATTGTAGGGATGAGGAAGCGGTCTTTGATGGTGACGGTGTTGAAGGCCCTATAGTTGATGCAAAATTGCCAATGTACCATTATTCTTTCTAATTAACAAAATTGGTGAGGAAACTGGACTGGTGCTCGGTCTAATGATCCTGGAGCTAAGCATATCTGCCACTTGTTTCTCAATTTCAGAATTTTTAAAATCAACATATCTATTGGGACGAATGTTGACTGGTTTAATGTCATTCTTGAGGTTGATCTGGTGATCGATTGATCTCACAGGTGATAGTTGATCGGGTTGTCGGAAGAGATCATGAAATTATGTCAACAAGTCCTACGATTCGATGGCCAACTGTGTGTGCACGACCTATTTGTCTATGAAGATACATACAATATAGAGTGCGGCCATTGTATCTCCCGACTAATATCGAGAAATTTCGTCAGTTGGATAGGCAGAGCGTCTAGGCCTTGCAGCTGCTTTGTTCGGCCTTCCCAAAGGAATTCCATTGTCTACTATATCCATTCACAAGTCACCTTCCCCAACTGTTCTAACCACTGCATGCCTAAAACCAAATTGAGGCCAATCAACAGTAAGGAATACAGAGTGAGATGAAAAAGAGTACTTAGATCCATAAAGGGATATTTTTGAAGCGTCCTTGGCAACACAGTGAGCTGCCACTTGTAATTTTTACTAAAAACGGTTTGGTTGGCACGATGAGCAAACATAGTGAATTAATAACCCGTTCATTAATGAAATTGTGGGTTGACCCGCTGTCGATGAGGATGAAGACCCTTTGTTTTTGAATGTCGGCGGCAACCCACATGGTTTTTGCCGTTGTCCATCCAGTCAATGCTTGTAAAGATATCTCGGGGTCCTTGGCTCCATGTGCTTTTCTTTTCCTCATCTCCACCATACTTGAGCATGAGTAGTTGGGGCTTTCTAAATCAGTACCTTAAGGCACATCACTTCTCACAATTGAAACACAACCTGTGGGATCGATGTCTCTGCATCTCTTCTCATGAAAAGCATTTGAGAGTCGCAATAGGGGCGACTGCAATTTGCAAGGAGGAGACCATGAGAGTTCAGTTGGCCTAGACAGTTCGTCCGATTCGTGTGGATTGACATTGGTGGTCTAGCTAGTCCTCTCACATAGAGGTCGGGTTAATGGCTTTTTTAATGTTTTGGGTTTAAAAATCTAGATCTCATATGAAATATCTTGCTTAAGCCCATCAATAAATGTCCCTAAAAGTGCCTTTTGGTCCACCTATGCACACAGTTTTTCAGTCGTTCAAATTCCCTATATAATCGTGCAACGAGCCAGTTTGTTTTATCTTGGACAAGGCCTCATCGAAATCTTCACTGTCTATTGGGTTGAACCTAGCCCAAAGTCTTTCTTCAAACTCAGCTTAGATAATCTCTTTCCCTTTTTCTTTGCATGCCTGTTTCGTCCATTGCCATCCTTGATTTTCTTCTTTTTCTAGGTGGTAGGTGGCCGAAGATACCTTATGGCAGTTAATAGTGCCCTGGTACTCATAAAAATGGTCCACTTAGTTGAACCATTCGGTTAGATCATCCCCAGCATAGGTCAAAAACTCAAGTGTTTCCAGCTTCAAATAGAATGTTGGTTAGTTGTTCTCGGGTCGTTCTAGGCTATTATCATGCATTGGCCATTGTTGGCCAAGTCATCCCATGGAATTATCGCTTGACCCCTCTTTGTTCGATACCAAAGTATCAATCAATTGTTTCAATGTTTCCTCAATATGTCAGAATTTATCAGCAACACCAAGCTCCAGTTGACTCATGCTGTCTTGAAGTATGCCCAAACTTTGCTTTAAATTCTCGATCCTCTCTTTGTTTGAGGTCAGTTGGTGTTCTAGCTCTAATACCACTGATAGATCCCAGTTAAAGTCAATTCTGAAGAAAGATAAAGATTTTACTTTTGGCAAAAATTAACTATCATTTTAAAGGATAAAATTGATCTGAGTTTTATTCATGATTAGCGCCTTAAATACAGAAAAAATAGCAACCATTCTTCCTACTTCTAAGGAACATATAAGGATTAAAAAACAAATAAAAGATAAAAGCAAAAATGCAGCAACTATGAAAGTGGGGAGTTAATAAAGTGGATGATCGATTATGCGAGGACCCCAGATTGCATCTATAGACCGAGTCTTCTATCACGTGCATAATTGGCTGCTTCTCAGTTAATGTAGCGAGGATTCCTTCATGATACTTTACTGGTCCTTCATGGCCTATAAATTTACCACTCTACTTTGCCTATACTTTATCACAGAGATAACAAGGTTTCCCTGCATTAATCATGGCTCTCCCTTACTCTCTCCTCCTCCCTTAGGAGTTTTTATGTTGACTATGATGCAAATTTTAAGTCTAGGGTGATTTACAGGGACTGTAAAAGACATGTGATTTTTGTAGGTATGAAACGAGCTCCTTCCCCTACTCAAATTGATCTAGTTGAAATACTTACGTTGCATTATAGATTAGAAATTTCATTGGAATGTGGGATTCAATATATTATTATAAAAAAGATTTACGAATTATGTCTCAATCTCTCTCAAGACAGAATCAGGATCTCTTTGAGTTACATTTGTTATGAAGGATGTTCTTCACTCTAAAACTATATTAACTTCTTCTCGATCTTTATGGATTTCATGAGTTTGTAAAATAAAGTTTGGACTTTTATTTTATCATGTACTCAATGAAAGTCAAAACTAAATATTAATCTAAGAAAGTGAATTTACTTAATTAGTTTATTAATCTCAGAGTTGATGTGCGTAAATTAAAAGAAAACTAAATAAATTAAAGAAATTGGATCTACAATTTAAAGAATGATAACTCCATTTGATGTTTAAATTAAAAAAGTAAAAATCTTTAATTTATTAATTTTGTGCGAATCCTAATGTTTCTAATGTATTTTCAATAATGGTTTCTGTGTGTGTGTGTGTTATGCAAGTGAAGCAATTCATATTGTCCTTAGTTGTTGCATTTGTCTCTTTTTTTTTTTTCGTTTAATTTTTCTTCTAACATTGATACGAAAGTTAATATGTATATATATAATTAAAACTTAATAAATGATATTTTCTTCTTTATAAAAAAAATTCATAAATTTAAATTAGTTACGTGCTCTCCTTTATGGTCTTATTTTAAAATTATATATATTGTATTATAATTAGTTTATATATAATCCTTCAATAATAAATATACTAATGTATTAGAAAAGTTATATTTAACTTGTTACAATCTTTCTTTAAAATTCATTAATTTACTAAAGGATGGAAGTTAAATTGATTCTACTATTAAAAATTTAAAGTGGATGTATTAACTCAAATAACGATAATTATATTTGGAGAAAGTACAGTTTTACCCTTTAAATATAACAGAATTTAATTATTGTAGAGGGATCATATTGGAATTTAATTACAGCAACGTTATGCGTATAATTAAGTGAATATATAAAATGTTGAGTGTGATAGATCGTTTGGCCTGCATGGTTTGTTCTTATCAATCAAATCGAAGTTTGCGGGTTGAAATTAGAATGTATATTTTTTAATTTAGATTATTATTAATATTATAAGTTACTTAATTAAATAAATATGTACAGAAATTTTCACTTGAAAAAAATCCAAAACTCTTTGATTTTATCGAAATTGTTTTCGTGGTGGCTTCCTCCTGTAAAATGCCATCTCTCGCGTTCTCCACGCGACTTGCTGCATTTTCTTATCCGCTTATATTACGCATAGATTAAATGACTTTGATACAAAAAAAAATTAGAGAATTTTACTTTTTAATTAAAAATTTATACGTCAAGAAATATTTATTTTTTTTACTTAAAACGTAAATGATTATGATACCTTTTACCTTAACTTATTTATTATAATTTTATTAATATATTATTAAATTAAATTTTACATATTACTGTATTAAATATCATTATTAATAAAATAATTATTTAGATCATAATTGATAAAATTGGATCAGTAATTTGACTCCTTAAAGATACCATTATTAAGGTCATAATAAATAAAATGGACGATAGCTTTAACTCTTTAAAGTTATCTGTTCATTAGTTTTTTTAGTTTAATTAGTATTTTATTGGTTAAAACGTTTTTTTTTTTTTTATAAAATAAGTATATAATAACAAACTTTAAAATTTATTTTATTTAATAACTAATTACTAATAATTTTTAACCCTAAAAAATACAAATAATGCGATAAACATCAAAATTTTATCTTGACAATGTAACTAAAAAGATTCTAAAAAAAAAATCAAAATGATTAAATATTAATTATCTTTTGACCCAAAATAATATTTTTATTGATTAGCCTATTAGATTTATTTTTTATTTAGTTTTAATCAACATATACGATGTATGTATAATTGTTTGTAAGTTTATCTAGTTAAGGCAAATTAGTATTTGTTGTACATGGTTTTATATTATTTTTTCACTTGTAGATTATTTTGCGAATTAGGGGTCTCAATATTTTTTTTTCTAAGAAATGAAGAAGAAAGTTTTGATGCAAGCAAACTGAGATCTTGGTGAAAAGATGATGAAGAACAAAGGGAGATGAGAGAGAATGTAACACCCAACATTTAATTTTTTAATTTATATATATAATTATTTATTAATTGAATTTAATTTGGTTTATTTTTTTTAACTTAATTTAATGAAATAATAATAATAATAAAAATAAGAATGGTGAAAAAATTAGTTAACGATTTAATTGAAAATAATTTTGGAAAAAAGAGGTGAAAATTTAAGTTTTGGAGGTATTTTTGAAAAAAAATCGGAAACCGGAAATCAAAATATAATTTAAAAAAATTACGCCACGTCAGATACCCGGTCAGCAGTCCCGACCAACTAGGACACGCCAGGTGGCAGAAGCGCTGACGCTGGAGGCCACGCGGGGGGGGGGGGGGGGGGGCGGGGGGAGGGAGCCACGTGGGCGATCTGCGTGCTCGCAATCGAACGGCTGAGGTCCGTTCCCGCGCGCACGGACGACCTAGATTGAAATCGCGCACGAACGACAAAGATTGAATCGTGCACAGAGGGTCCAGATTGAATCGCGCACGGACGGTACAGATTGAATCACGATGAACAGTCCAGATTCACTGTAACACTCCAAAACTATTTTTATTTTTGTATTGGAATTTTTTTTGGATTTTATTTTATTTTAATAGTTAATTTATTTTGTAATAATTATATGTTTAATTTAATTTAATAGAAATAAAAATAATAATAATGATAAAATTGGGTAAAATTATTTTTGGGAATTAATTGAAAATGATTTTGGGAAAAAGGGGTGAAATTTTGGATTTTGGGAGTGTTTTTGAAAAGAAAATTGAAAACCAGAGGTCAAAACGCAATTTAGAAAAGATACGCCACGTTAGCAGCCACGTCAGTAGCCCAGTCAGCAGCTCCAGCCAACCAGAAAACGCCGCGTGGCAGGAACGCTGACGCGGAAAGCCACACGAGACGGGGACACGTGAGTGATCCGCGTGCGCGTAATTGGACGACTCAGATCCGTTCCCGCGCGCACGGACGACCCAAATCAAAAGAGCGCACAGATGGCCCAGATCTTACGCGTGCGGACGGTCCATATTGAATCACGCACGGACGGCCTAGATCGCATTGCGATGGACGGCCGAGATTTATTCCCATTTTAATCCAGATTAAATCGTGATGGACGGCTGAGATTAAAAGGGGGAGGTTATAAATAACCTCATCCATACCCAACCCCAAACCCTAGCCGCCAGTACCCTCGCCGGAGAAGACGACCCAATCACCTGAGGAGCTGGCCGCCGCCACCCGCCGCCGTACCAGAGGATATTCTGACCGCCAAACGAGGTAAAATTTCTCCCCTGGGCTCGTTTTTCGATGCTGAATCCACCTGTGACCAAATCGGAGCCAAACCACAGGCTAATCGGCCGAAAAACACTGCCGAAGTCCAGCGGCACCACCGCGGCTCCCCTCAGTTTTTGCCTCTGATGAGGCCCTTCCCGGTTCCCGTTTGATGTAATTTTTACACCATTGTGATTATTGTCCTTTTCTCTACAGGTTGACCGGAGCAAAACATCAAATTGCGACTTGCGCTGGAGAAGCCATCGCACCTGAGAGCTCCACCACAAGTAAGTCTCGATTTTTTGTGATTTTTTTGCCCACCGAGGGCCCTAGGGGTGCTTTATCACAGGAATCAATGCGAGTTTAGCCGAAAACGGCCAACCTGAGGCGGATCGCCCCCGTGCCGGAGTTTCTAAAAATGGCCGAGTAGGCCCTAGGTCTGATTTTGAGTTTTTTTGGGACATGTGTCGGTACTGGAAGTGTATTTCAGTTCCTAAAAAAAAATTCAGGGAATTTAGGGACAGCCTGTAGGCGCAGTGAGAACCCGATTTCAGACTCCGAAACAAGTAAGGATTTCTCACCCTATTTTCTATCACGGTATTAAAGCTCAATAAATAATAAAACGGCATTTCATGCATTAATACATGTGTATAATTAATTAAGGTTACTAATGGAGTCCGAATCTGATGTATTTTTCGGTCAGTTGTTGTTTGATCTATTTTACAGTTTTAAATGCGGTATGGTATTTGATGTGTTTATTATAGGATTTCATATGCATGAATCACGGTTTCGTTTATTATGGTTTGAATTATTGTGAACCTGTTGTTGTCTTGTTTGGTGTTCATTACTGGTTTACGTGTTTATATTTGATTGGATAATTGAGACAAAAAAAATAGAAAAAGGTATGTGAATTGATTAATGGATAATGTCGACAGCCCAACTAGATATCCTGGGAGATGGTAGACGGACCAGGTCCGTAGGGAATCTTACCAGAAACGTGGTCTCTCATATCGGACGGGGTATGGAGACCTTATGTGTTTTGGCACCCATATCGGACGGGGTATTGAGGTTTATATTTTTTTGGCGCCCATACTGGACGGAGTATGGGGACGGCCCTGGAATCAAGTTATCAATGTGAATGGTTCACGTGTAGCGGGGACTCCTTATGGATCCCCATGGATACTAGTAGGCTGATAAAAGAGGAAAATTATTGTCTGATGATTGAAAAACGAGAGTATGATATGTGTTATGTTACAGAGTCTGCATGATTTTATGATGTTATTGTGTTTCATAAATTGTCTTCATGAATCTCACCGAGGTAAGTGGACAGTAAATATTTTTATTATTGATAAATGAGTTTGTTATAAATTATGCTCCATTGGTCGTTTTTGTTTTCTACCAACCTTTGTTCCTGTGGCAGTGAGATAGTGTGATGTCTTTATTGGGCTAGTATAGCTCATTCCTTACTTAACCATTTCAGATCAGGAGGACTTGGTTCCAGAGCCCGTCCCGCAGGAAGACAGCGAGTAGATGACTAAGGACTTCATAGATTTATTTATAGCATTCATTACTAGTATTTACTTTAGGTTGTTTATTCTTTTATACGTTTAATTTCGTTTCGGTTATTGTGTAAGGGATATTAATCAAAATTTTTATTTTGCTTATGCACTTAAAACTTTTTAATACATACATTTCATTTTTATTTCCGAAGTCGTTACATTCACTCCTTATTTAATCGTGATCAGACAGTTCAGATCAAAAGCGATGGATGGCCTATATAAAAAACGGATGGGTATAAATAACCCCATCCGCCGGTGAGCCGACCGCCGCCACCCGCTGCCACACCAGAACCTTTTCCGACCGCCAAAAAATGTAAAAAAAATTTTTCTTGCACGAAATTCAATTTTAAACCCACCCATGACTAAATCGGAGTGAAAGAACCAACCAATTGGCCAAAAAACGTCATTGAAGCTCAGCGGCGCTGCCATAGGAAATTTCACAAACTGCCTCCGATGAGGCCCTTCCTGATTTCCGTTTTGAGTAATTTTTCTACCGTTGTGAGCTAGAGGAGCTGCTGCACCGGAAAGCCCCATCGCTGGTGAGTTTCGATTTTCTATATTTTTTTCGGTCCACCGAGGGACCTAAGTGTGTTTTCTCACAGGAACCGTTGCAAATTTGGCTGAATTCGGCCGAACACAGCCAATTTAAAGCGGATCACTATCTCCGGAGCACGGCGGAGCCGCCGTGCTGGATTTTTAAAATTGGCCGAGTAGGCCTTGAGACTGATATTTGGGTTTATTTGGGACATTTGTAGGTACCGTAAGCGCGATTCAGCTCCTGAAGAAAAATTCAAGGAACCTAGGGACCGCCCGTAGGTGTAGTAATCACTTAGTTTTCAGCGTCGAATCAAGTAAGGACCCCTCACCCTACTTTCTATCATGGAATTGAAGTTCAAATAAATAATAATACGGTCTATTGTACAAATTAAATGGATGTGCTTGATTAATTATGGATTGCTAATGGAGCCAAAATCGAACATTGTTTTCTGTCGATTTTTGTTGATTTATTTTATAGTCTAAAAGCATGATGGTATCTGATTTATATATTGTATGGTTTAAATGCATGTATTACTACCTTACTTTACCACTGTTTGATTTTGAAAATTTAAGATATGATTGCATTGTCAGACGTATGTTTACTTGTTTACGTAGTTATGTTTGATTCGGTAACGGAGACTAAGGAAAAGACAAGAAAGGGGTGTGATCTGATAAATGGATAAGATGACAGTCTCACTAGATATCCTAGGAAATGGTGGACGGATCGGGTTCATAGGGAACCCTATCGTGAACGTTGTTTCATACCGGACGGGGTATGGAGACTTGGTCATTTGGCTCTCATACCGGACAGGGAATGGGGACGGTCTGTTTCACCCTCATACCGGACGGGGTATTGAGGTTTAATATATCGACGCTCATACTGGACGGGGTATGGGGTCAGTTATGTAATTAAGACTATTAAGGGAAAAGTTTTACGTGTAGCAGAGACACCCCTATGGATCCATTTGGATACTAGTAGGCTGGTGAAACGAGAGACGGTTATGATTTCGTTTATTGTTAATAAATGTGAATTTATGATATGTTCTATATTGCTGGTCGTTCAAGAAGTTATGATCCGTATGATATTATTGCTTTTATAATTTATTTTCGCCAAATTCCTCAATAGTAAGCAAAAGGGTAAATGGTTTTATTTTAAATAAGTGTATTGGTTTAAATCTAATGCTCTATTGGTTGTTTTGATTTTCTACCAACCTTTACTTCTGTGATGGTGATATAGTGTGATGTCCTTACTGGACTAGTGTAGCTCATTCCTTATTTAACTATTTCAGATCAAGAGAACCAGATTTCTGAGCCCGATCCGCAAGAAGACTGCAAGTAGATGCTAGATACTTTATACTTTGCTTCGCTTTTCTCATTTCTCGTGTTTTTTTTAGAGAATTCATTCTGTGATGTTTATTTAGTACTTTTAAGTTATTGTGTAAGGGATGTAAACCTTAATTTTTTATTTCGCTTTCGCACTTCAATTATTATATATTTCATTTTGAATTTTCGGGGCCGTTACAGTTGGTATCAGAGTCAGGTTCCTCAGACCTGTCCCTTACACAATAATACTTAAAGAAACACCAAACCAATGAATTATCACTCAACCCTTCCTTGTAAAATGCAGGTACAGAGAGATGAGAAGAGGAAGACCCCCACTAAACCGAGCAGCCCGGGATAGTTCGCTTAGAGAAGACGTTTGCAGGATATTTGAGATGTTAGAGAGACTCATTGCTGCTCAGCAGGGTCGAGAGAAGATGAGGGAGCTACCTAACCCTCCCGCACTGCCACAGGTTGAGCCACCACTGCAGTGAGAGGATCTCGATCCACCCCGGTACGATTCTGCTCCTCCATAGTACCACCCGATACCACCGCAGTATGATCCGGTGCCCTAGCCACAGTACCGCTTGGCACCGCCATAGTACAATCCGGTGCCCCCACCGTATCAGCAAGTACCACCACAGGGCCTCTCAGTCTATCCTCAGCCTGGCCCAGTCCCTTTTCCACGGGACCTAGTTCCTCCCACGATTGACCCAGACTATATAGAGAGGTACAAGAGACTAAACCCATCCACTTTTGCAGGGGGATCCTCTTTTGAAGATACCGAGTACTGGTTGGCAGAGACAGAGAAGGCCTTCAAGACCCTAGGGGTGACTTCTGAGCAGAAGGTCACCCTTGCTACCTACATGCTAGTGGGAGAAGCAAACTACTGGTGGGAACTCAAACAGACCACCCTGTCTATTCCAGTTACTTGGGAACAGTTCCTAACAGCCTTTCATGCAGAGTACCTCCCAGAGCATCTTCGACATCTGAAGGAGATGGAGTTCGTCCACTTGGTCTAGGTGAACATGACTGTGTCAAAATATGCTCATAAGTTCCTGGAGTTGGGCCGATACTCCCCTGAGACGTTGTTGGATGAGGGCAGGAAGGCTAGGAGGTTCTAGTGGGGCCTCCACCTAGAGATCAAGTAGCATTTGTTCATGCTGGAGCTCAGGACCTATTCGGCTGTTCTAGACAAGGCAAAGCTGGTGGAAAGGAGCTTCCACACCCTTCCTCAAGCAACAGGGAACCTCAGACCCTCAGTTCCACCCCGTAGATTAGTACCTACTGTGTCTGTCCAACAAAACAAGAGGCCTAGGCCGGTGATCCAGGCTCCCCCTCAGGCTTTAGTGGTAGGACGTGGTAAGATCTGTCAGCATTGTGGCAGGGATCGCGGGGACCGACCCTGCTACTTTCTCAACAACACCTGTCGCATATGTGGTGTGCCCAACAATATGCGAGAGAGTGCCCAAGGAACTAGAATCAGGGTAGACCTCCTATTTAGGGCAGGGCTTACAATCTGACCTAGTAGGATGCTGAAGCCAACCCAGATGTAGTACAGGGTGCCAGAGTCACTGGTGCATCGTATTCATTTGTTTCATCTGTTTTTGCATCTAAATTTAATGTATTACATGATAAACTTGATTCTATGTTGTTTGTGTCTACTGCTGGGAGTATGACACTATTGGGCGAAGTTGTCTACAGGACTTGTGTCATAGAGATAGCATATAGAAAATTGAGTGTGGACCTAATAGAATTAGACACGGGGGATTTTGATGTAATTTTAGGAATGAGTTAGCTAGCAGCGTATCACGCCACCGTATATTATTTTAGCAAGAAGGTTGTATTCAATCCTCCTAATGAGGAGCCATTTACAAATTAATAAAATCATTTAGTACTTATTTTTTGATGGTAAGTTTTCTTATTCGTAAAATACTTTAACCCTACTGTTTTCTCTAACTAGGCAAACCCAAGAAAGAGAATTGTATTCAAGAGATTCCGGTAGTCCGAGACTGCCCAGATGTATTTTCGGATGAACTACCCGGACTGCCAGTGGACAAGGAAGTCGAATTCACCATAGATCTACAGCCAGACACCTAGCCTATTTTGGTTGCTTCTTACTGCATGAGCCGCATCGAGATGGAGGAATTGAGGAAACAGATTCACTAAATTGTAGGACAATGGTTTTATCAGATATAGTGTGTCCCCTTGGGGTGCCAGAGTCACTTTTGCCAGAAAGGGAGATGGAACGTTGAAACTATGTATCAATTACAGAGGATTGAATAGAGTCACAATCAAGAACAAGTATCCCCTTCCCAGGATTGATGACCTCTTCGATCAGTTGCAGGGTGCGTAAATCTTCTCCAAAATAGACTTGCGTTCAGATTACCATCAGGTGAAAATCAAAACAGAAGACATCCCCAAGATAGCTTTTCGAATCAGGTACGGACACTATGAATTCCTGTTCATGCCATTTGGGTTAACCAACGCCCCAGCCATCTTCATGGATCTGATGAACAGGGTCTTCAGACAATTCTTAGATCAATTTTTTATCTTGTTCATTGATAACATCCTGGTTTATTGAAAAAGCAGAGAGGAACATGCTCACCATCTAGCTCAGGTTTTGCAGGTTCTTAGAAGAAAGAAACTGTATGTAAAGTTGAGTAAGTGTGGATTTTGACTTGAGCAGACTACCTTCCTAGGACACATCATATTTAAGGATGGAGTATCAGTGAACCCTGAAAAGGTTGAAGCGGTGCTCAACTGGGAGAAATTGACATTAGTTAAAGAGATCCGTAGCTTTTTAGAAATGACGGGTTATTATTGCAGGTTGGTTGAAGGATTTTCTAGTCTAGCTACTCCCCTGACTGGGCCCACAAAGAAGAATGTCAAGTTTGAGTGGAATGAGGACTGTGAAAGAAATTTTTCAGAACTAAAGAAGCGGCTGACTACTGCACCTGTGCTGGTTTTATCGAGTGGATCGGGGGGATATACAGTTTACAGTGATGCCTCATATCTAGGCCTGGGTTGTGTTTTAATGCAGCATGGGAATGTCATAGCCTATGGGTCCAGACAGTTAAAGAGTCATGAGAAAAACTATCCCACCCATGACTTAGAGCTTGCTGCATACACGCCTTGAAGACTTGGCGCCATTATTTATATGGAGAGACCTTTCAGATCTACACCGATCACAAGAGTTTGAAATACATATTCACTCAAAAGAATCTCAACATGCGTTAGAGAATGTGGATAGAACTTCTTAAGAACTATGATTGTGACATCTTGTATTATCCGGGTAAGGGCAGCGTGGTAGCCGATGCACTCAGCAAAAAAAAAAACAGGTATATTAGCCCATTTGATGGTTTTAGAATGCAGGCAAATTGGGGCCACACAACAGGTTCAGCTTCAGGACTTGAGGAGAGTCGCATATTTGGGCCATCTGACCGTTCAGCCTGACTTAATCTAGTTAATAAGGAAAACTCAGTGAGCCGATCCCGCCCTAGTAGCCATCAAGAAAGATGCAGAACATGGAGTTAGCTCAGAATTTCGATTCTCCATCTATGGGTTGCTCCAATTCCAAGACAAGGTGTGTGTTTCAAGTGACAGTGAGTTAAAGAGAGACATCATGACAGAGGCCCATAGCTCAAAGTTTTCCATGCATCCTGGAAGCACTAAAATATACCAAAATATGCGACCTCAATTTTGGTGGAAAAGAATGAAAAGAGATATAGCAGATTTTGTTTCTAAGTGTTTGGTATATCAGCAGGTTAAGACAGAGCATCAGCGCCCAGGCGGGCTACTTAAGCCATTACCGATCCCAGAATGGAAGTTGGAATATATCACCATGGACTTCGTGATAGGATTACCTAAGGCACGCTCAAGACATGACGCCATCTGGGTAATTGTCGACCTGTAACACCCCTTTTCACTTATAATGGCGTAATTAAAACAACCAATTCCATAATCAAATCAGTCACGCACATAGAAACACTATCACGATCTCATATTCAAGGTCAAGATAAATCTACAATCGTGCACGAGGCATCGCATACAATAAAACCGTACTCACTATCTACTCTACTATTAACTTTTACACACTTAATTCTGTCAAAAGAAAGGAAAATCTTTATCCTGTCGCTCTATACACTAGGTTCGGACACCAACAATTTCGATCCGGACTCCGTTCCTACATCATCTGTAAAGAATAAAGAGTGAGTCCATATAACTCAGTACAGTAAGAATCAAGTTACAGGTATGAGATGCAATAATATAAAACCTCATACTTCTACCAATATTTCCTTACTTAACCCAAGCCCCACCTTACTATCACAATGAGACTACTCAGGGCTAAAGCTCACCCCGGTATCTCAACGATCATACCTATCAAAGGTGACCGTCCCCCAACGCCACCCCAAGCGTACCAACATTGTCACCCACCACCAAAATCGGAGACCACCATCCGGGTCTCAACCCCTACCAGGCCACACACGCACACCATTATCATTCACTCTCGTCACCAACATTGGCGACCATCATCCACCTACTGACCCCTAACGGGCCACACACACACACAATGATCATTCTCTCCTATCACCAACATCGGCGACCATTAGCCACCTCTCGACCTTTAATGGGCCTCACACACACAAAATGATCATTCTCTCCCGTCACTAACATCAACGACCATTAGCCACCTCTCGACCTCTAATGGGCCACACACACACATAGTTATCATTCTCTCCCATCACAAACATCAGCGACCATTAGCCACCTCTCGACTTCTAATGGGCCACACACACACACAGTTATCATTCTCTCCCATCACCAATATCGGCGACCTAGCCCCTTGTCCGTCGGGATCTCCCAACTAACACCACTATCGGTGGCCAACCTACTCTCTCTACTCCTAACCACCAATGTCGGTGTTCCCTCAATAGTGTATCTTGTAACATTTAACATGCACACAACCGCAAATTCCCCTTGTCGACCACTAAGGCACGACAACCTATATATAATTCCCACCATGCACGCTCCACAGGTCTCCCTTTCCTACTCTCTAATTTCCCAGCATACCTCTACTCCCAACCCCGTTTTCCTTTATTCTACTTGCACTAATCCCAACCTCCCACTGCTCCTCGTTCTCCCTCTTTCTGCGGCACACTCTAAGTGTTCCCACTCACACCGCGTTCCTCCTTCTCTCTCCTTATGCGATCTCCTACAGGCATGCCAACACAAATCTGCTATCTCTCACCAATCTCAACAACCACACTCCTCCCCCTCACGGACCTCACTCACACCGTATTCCCTCTCCATCACAGACTTCACTCACACTGCCTACTCCTTCTCTCTCTCCCTCTTGGTGCTCACCCGGTCCTACTCTCTCATAAAGCCCCAGTAATCACACTCCTCTCCCTCATGAACCTCACTCACACTACACACTAACTCCATTACCGACTTCACTCGCTCCACCTACTCTTTCTCTCTCCTCCCTTGGTGCTCCCCGAACCTACTCTCTCTTACAAGGTCCCTAACAATCACACTCTTCTCCCTCATAGACCTCACTCACACTGCAAATCCTTCTCTCTCCTGGCCTTCACTTATTTCGCATCCTTACCTCTCTTTCAGACCTCACTCCCACCAACATCCTCCTTCTCTCTCCTCTCGCGATGCTCACACACACTGCACTCACACCACAAATCCTTCTCTCTTCTGGCCTCCACTCACTCCGCATCCCTACCTCTCTCTCGAACCTCACTCACACCGGCATCCTCATTTTTTCTCCTCCCGCAGTGCTCACGCGGACCTACTTCCTCCCACATACCTCACTTACACCACACACTCACTCCTTACATGGCCCCTTCCATACACCGCCACCTCCATATGCACTCACAAATAAACACTACACCTCTAACCAAGCCAAATATCTCATCAGCATTCCAATCCTAAATCCAAACATGAAATTGAATCTTTGTCGTACCTCCCATTTCCATTTTCCTTCCTCCTGCTGATCGTGCTATCATTGTTCACATTATCCTTCTCTCTCCCGTCTCGCTCCTCTTCGCTTTGATTCCCTTCTCTCTCTTTCTGGAACCTTCATTCCTCTCTTATTTCTCCTTCCCGCTCTTTTCCTTCTCTATTTTTCTCTTTTCTTCTCTTTTTCTTTCCTTTCCGTCCCCTATTTATATCCCACCAGCTTCCTCAAAACGATGTCGTTTTCCCCTATTCAAAACGACGTTGTTTCCCCCCTCTTTTTTTTTCCAGTTACTGCACGACCGGCTTACCAAGTCTTCCCACTTCTTGGCCATCAGAGGGACTGATCCTTTGGAAAAGTTAGCAAGAATGTATATCTGGGAAGTAGTCAGATTACATGGAGTCCCAGTGACAGTGGTGTCCGACAAGGACCCCAGGTTCACTTCTCGATTTTGGAATAACTTTCAGCAAGCCATGGGAACGAAGCTGTTCCTCAGTACTGCATTCCACTGTCAGACTGATGGACAGTCAGAAAGGAAAATACATACACTTGAGGATATGCTCCGAGCTTGTGTCTTTGACTCTGAGAGCCATTAGGACGACCATCTACCCCTGATAGAGTTCGCCTACAACAACAGCTACTAAATGAGTATTGGCATGGCTCCGTATGAGAAGTTATATGGGCACCCATGCAGATCGCCGATTTGTTGGGAAGAAGTGGGCGATAGAAAACTATTCGGCCCAAAGCTGGTAGAGGAGACTACATCTAAAATATTTAAGATCAAGAAGAACATTCATACGGCTCAGAGCAAGCAGAAGAGTTATGCAGATACCCGGAGGAGAGATTTAGAATTTGAGGAAGGCGACTGAGTGTTCCTCAAGATCACTCCTTTCAAGGGAATCAGTAGGTTCAGTAGGGGCGAAAAACTGAACCCCCGATTTATTGGAAAATTTGAAGTTTTAGATAGAGATTGGTACCGCCGCCTACAGACTAGCATTGTCTCCAAAACTTTCTAAGGTCCACAATGTGTTTCATGTGTCCATGCTACGCAAGTACAACCTGGATCCCTTTCATGTCCTGGCCCACGAGCCTCTTCCACTCCAGGAGGATTTATCCTACGAGGAAGTACCAGTCGGCATTGTGGATCGAAAGAGCAGATTACTTCGCAACTGAAAAATATTCTTTGTAAAGGTCATATGGCAGAACCACACACCAAGGGAGGCTACATGGGAGCTAAAATCAGACTTTAGAGCCTAATATCCCCAGCGTTTCGATCGAGAGTAAGAGACAAATTTGAGGGACCAAATTTCTTTTAAGGGGGGTAGAGTTGTAACACCCAACATTTAATTTTTTGATATATATATATATAATTATTTATAAATTTAATTTAATTCTGTTTATTTTATTTTATTTTAATTTAATGAAGAAATAATAATAATAATAATAATAAAGGTGAAAAAATTAGTTAAGGATTTAATTGAAATTTTTTTTGGGAAAAAGTGTGAAAATTTGGGTTCTGGAAGTATTTTTGAAAGAAAAATCAGAAACCGGGGGTCAAAACGTAATTTAAAAAAATTACACCACGTCAGATGCTCGGTCAGTAGCCCCAATCAACCAGGACGTGCTAGGTGGTAGAGGCGCTGACGCAGGGGGAGGGGGGAGCCCCGTGGGCGATTCGTGTGCGCGCGATCGAACAACTGAGATCCGATCCTGTGTGCACGGACGACTCAGATTGAAATCGCGCAAGGATTGCTCAGATTGAATCACACACGGCCGGCCCAAATTGAATCGCGAACGGACGGTCCAGATTGAATCGTGATGTACGACACATATTCATTCCCTATTTAATCGCGATTGGACAGTCTAGATCAAAAGTGGATGGGTATAAATAACCCCATCCGCACCCAAACACAAACCCTAGCCGCCAGAGCCCCTCGCTAGAGAAGACAGCCCAGCCGCCGGGGAGCCGACCGCCGCCACCCACCGCCGCACCGGAACTTGTTTCGACTGCCAAAAATGGTAAAAATTTCCCCTCTTGCACAAAATTCAATTTTAAACCCACCCATGGCCAAATCGGAGTGAAAGAACCGGCTAATTGGTCAGAAAATGCCACCGCGAGAAATTTCACAAATCGCCTCCGATGAGGCCCTTCCCGATTTCCGTTTCGCATAATTTTTCTACTGTTGTTTCACCGTTTTCTTCTCTATAGGTTGACCAAAGTAAAACACCCAACCACAACGTGAGCCGGAGGAGCCACCGTACCGGAGAGCCCATCCGCCGGTGAGTTTTGGTTTTTTACGTTTTTTCGGCCCACGGAGGGCTCTAAGTGTGTTTTCTCGCAGGAACCGATGTAAATTTAGCTAAATTCAGCCCAAAAGAGCCAAAAATAGCCAACTCAATGTGGATCGCCGTCGCAGGAGCACAGCGAAACCGCCGTGCCGGATTTCTGAAATTGGACGAGTAGGCCCTGGGACTGATTTTTGGGTTTATTTGGGACATTTGTAGGTACCATAAGCGAGTTTCAGTTCCTGAAGAAAGATTCAAGAAACCTAGGGATCGCCCGTAGGCGCAATAACCACTTAGTTTTCAGCCTTGTATCAAGTAAGGACCCCTCACCCTACTTCCTATCATGAAATTGAAGTTTAAATAAATAATAATACGGTCTGTTATACAAATTAAATGGATGTAGTTGATTAATTACGGATTTCTAATGGAGCCCAAATCAGACATTGTTTTCTATCGATTTCTGTTGATTTATTTTATAGTCTAAAAACATGATGGTATCTGGTTTATATATTATATGGTTTAAATGCATGTATTACTACCTTACTTTACCACTGTTTGATTTTGAGAATTTAAGATATGATTGCATTGTCGGATGCATGTTTACTTGTTTATGTAGTTATGTTTGATTTGCTAACGGAGACTAAGGAAAAAACAAGAAAGGGGTGTGATCTGATAAATGGATAAGATGATAGCCTTACTAGATATCTTGAGAGATGGTGGACGGACCGGGTTCATAGGAAACTCTACCGTGAACATTGTCTTATACTGGACAGGGTATGGAGACTTGGTCATTTGGCGCTCATACCGGACGGGGTATGGGGACAGCTCACTTTACCCTCATACCGAACGGGGTATTGATGTTTAATATCTCAGCACTCATACTGGACGGGGTATGGGGTCGGCTATGTAATTAAGACTGTTAAGGAAAATGGTTCACGTGTAGGGGAGACACCCTTATGGATCCTTATGGATACCAGTAGGCTGGTAAAACGAGAGACGGTTATGATTTCATTTATTGTTAATAAATGTGAATTTATGAGATGTTTTATGTTGCTGGTCATGCATGAAGTTATGATCTGTATGATATTATTATTTCTATAATTTGTTTTCACCAAATTCCCCTTTGGTAAGCAAAAGGGTAAATGGTCTTATTTTAAATAAGTGTATTGGTTTAAATCTAATGCTTCATTGGTTGTTTTAATTTTCTACCAACCTTTACTTATGTGATGGTGATATAGTATGATGTCCTTACTGGGCTAGTGTAGCTCATTCCTTATTTAACTATTTCAGATCAAGAGGACCAGACTTCCGAGCCCGATCCGTAAGAAGACTGCGAGTGCTAGATACTTTATATTTTCCTTTGCTTTTCTCATTTCTCGTGTTTCTTTTAGAGAATTCATTCCGTGATGTTTATTTAGTACTTTTAAGTTATTGTGTAAGGGATGTAAACCTTAATTTTTTATTTCGCTTCCGCACTTAAATTATTATATATTTTATTTTGGATTTCCAGGGCCGTTACAGAGAAGCAGCAATTTGAGAAAATATTGATCAGGATTCTGTCACGACCCAGTATTAACAGGTGATTTAGCAAACTCATAATTTAGAAAAAAATATTAAAATTTGAATGATTTTAGAGTAATTCTGAAATAATAAGAAAGATTGCATAGAATTTAAAATTAAAGAAGTGTAGAACATAATTAAAATTTTAGGAAAGAAAATAAGATTTCTAGAAAGAGAGAAAAAAAAGAAGTCTGGGAGAGAGAAGAAGAGAGATAGAGAAAGGGAGACTGGTTTTTAGAGGAAGAAAAAAATGGAGAGAGAAAAAAAAAGAATGTTTTAAAAAGAGAGAGACTTTTAAAAAGAGAGAGAAAAATATATAAAGGGAGAGGTTTTTAGAGAGAGAAAGAGAGAAATATAGAGAGAAGAGAGAAGAAAAAAATAGGAGATTTAGAGAGAGAATAATAAACTATGATTTTTTCCATAAAAGTTACACGTTTTTCCTAAGCTTTATAATCCTTTATTTATATACACCAAATGGTACAAGAAAACTCCTTCCAATCATTGCCATTATTGCTGGAATGATGAAGAAAACGAGTGTTTTAGCTGTATATGGCATTAGATGGAGGAAGAAGATGAATAGTTGGGTCGGTTTAGCGATGTAAGGTCATGTCGGTTCATTGCGTCGAGTGGTTCAATGAAACCTATTTTTTTTTCACTACAGGCAGTTCCTAACAATTCCCTCCCCTTGAGAATTAACCTTGCCCTCAAGGTTAAGATACAACTTTCAAACATTTAGTGTCAAAGGATATTATTACTGCTTATTGTATTATACTTTATATAGATATTTATATTATATATATTATACTTCAGAAGAATTCCTTGTGGATATTTTGGATAATTCTTCTGTTTGTCATCTAGAGATTGATTCTTTTCACTTTTTCCTTTTTCTTCATCACATGTCTCCATTGCCATGACTACTTTTTCATTATACCGATGCCCTGGAGAGTACTTTTCTCCACATCTGTAGTAAAGATTATTCCTCCTTAATTCAATATGATTTAGACTCAAGGGTGTTGCTTCTTGAAAATTCTAAATTTTAGAGAAATTTTCAGTGATGGAAACACTAGCTTCAGAAGAAGTTGCAGAGCATTTTGGCTTATTTTGCTAATTGATGGCATCTACTGCTTGTTCTTACCATAGGACCAACTCAAATACTTGGGTCAAGGTGCGCAACCTATTCATCCTTATTGTCAGATGAAGTTCATCGTTCATGCCACTCTTAAAACTGGAGATGAAATATTTTTCAAAAAGTCCTATGATTCTTTGTTAATAACAAAGACCTTATTTCTTGAAATATTTCTTGATATTAGAGGAAGGTATCTTCCTGAATCAATTTGTTGAATTCCTCAACAATATTAACTCTAGTTAATCTTCCAAACAATTTCACCTTAAATACTTCACATTCAAACATATTTAGGTCATTTGCTAACCCATGGAACCAGATCACTACCTTGTCTCCAAGATATGATGAGGCTGTTTCTACTTTACTATCTTCTGGGATATTGAACACATTAAAATATTTATTGCATCTTCTGATCCATGTTCTAGGATTTTGCCCATCAAAAATAAGAATTTCAATTTTTGGAATTAGGTAACCAGCTTGATTACCCTTTTGATATGAACTATCAATCCCAATTTCATTAGTACTTGGGTTCGATAATATTCCTTTTTTAATATTTAAAATAGAGGCAAAGGGACTCATCTGAATGACTATTTCACCAAGTTGCATACTGTTTGCATGATTTCAGTGAGTCTTTCCAGTTGTTGGCCAAATATAGTCAGTCGTTGATCTACTATGGCTCGAGTTTATTATTGCGATTCATACATTTCAGATCTAAAATCCGAGAATTTTTCATCAATCTCGCGTATATTTTTCTCAAAAGTTTATATCTTTAATGGTTCAGACACTGTAGCTTTACCCTTATTTTTCACCACGGTTATGAAGTTTGCTAGAGTTTCGTCAGAATCGAGCTGCTCTACTACTAAATTGTCAGGACTCGATAATAACATGTAATTTATTGGACCCATAATTTCGAAAAAAATATTAAGGTTAAAAGATTTTGGGGTAATTATGAGATAATTTGAAAATTTTTAGAGAATTTAGAATTAAAAAAGTGTGAGACAGAATTAGAATTTTAGGAAAGAAAATAAGATTTTTGGAAAGAGAGAAGAAAAGAAGTATGAAAGAGAGAAGAAGAGAGATAGAGAGAGGGAAACCTGTTTTTAGAGGAAGAAAGAAATGGAGAGAGAAAAAAAGAATGTTTTAAAAAGAGAGAGACATATATAGAGAGGGAGAGGCTGTTAGAAAGAGAAAAAAAAGAAATATAGAGAGAGAAGAGAGAAGAGAAAAATAAAAAATATAGAGAGAGAATAATAAACTGTGATTTTATTCCATAAAAAGTTACTTGATTTTCAATCTTTTATTTATATACACAAAATGGCACAAGAAAACTCTTTTCAATTGTCACTATTGTTGCTAAGATAATGAAGAAATAAAATGTTTTAACTACATATGGCATCAGATGGAGGAAGAAAATGAACAGTTGGGTCGGTTCCAAGATAACGGGTCAGGCTGGTTCACTACGTGGAGTGATTCAGTGAAACCTAATTTTTTTTTATTGCATCCAGTTCCTAACAGGTTCTCCTTTCTTTATTCTTACCTTTAATTTCGAGGAAAAAAATGTACTTATATAGGGTACAAATAAGTTATAAATACACGTTTCATACACATTTATATTCTTTTTTTAACCTTACCTCTACATGCATATATATGTATATAATGTACATGTGTAGATCTCTTTCGGGGCTCCACAACCTGCATTAAGTCCAATTCAGACTGCGTGGGCCCCTATAATTTAGCACCCCTAACAAAATGAAGAGTAAACATTTCTTACTCCCATCTTGGACATATTAGCAATTTGCCATGAGCTTTCAACATGCTTTGTCATTATAATCCAATTCTAAATTTCTCGCAGATTAGATACTAATCTAACTCTATATGCTTAGTTTTCTCATGAACCACGAGATTTACTGTAATATGCATTACAACTATATTGTCACAATATAATATGGCAACTTGTGAATGTTTAATCTCCAAATTAGGTAATAGATACCTCATCTAGGTTAATTTACAGTATGTAGTGACCATTTCCTGATATTCTACCTTTATTGAGGACCCCAAACCTAGTGTATTGCTCTTTTGACTTCCAGGAGATCAAAGATGATGTAAAAAAGACACAATATCCTGCCACATATCTTCAAGTATCTAGATAGGCTTCCCAGTTGATAGCACTATATATTTAGTTGTAATTCTAAAGAACATGCATCAATGCACAGGTGTACTTATGATTTATTTAAATACCTTGAAAGCAGCGTTAATGTGTTGATCACATGGGTGTTTTATAAATTAACCGAGGAGCTAGATTGTGTAAAACAAATACAGTCTCATTTAACCTATGGTCTCGTATAGGTCAATTGCGTAAGCTTGATTTTTTACATTGTTGGGTCAGAGATGATTTCACCATCTTTTTTGTACAACCTAAGCTTCTAATTCAACAACAACTTCCAAATTTTTGAACTAAACTTGTTGTCTCCTTCAACAAATTTAATGCATATTTCTATTGATAGATTTATATTTCATTCTTAGACTGTACTACTTCAATGTCTAAAAACTTAAGGTCTCCAAAATCCTTGATCTTTAACTTCTCACTTATTACAAACTTTAGATGATATATTGAATCTCATATCATTGCATGCTATGATAATGTCATTGATTTTCCCATCATTCTTGGTGTATAGGTTATAATCCCAAACACTACACAAAATCCTACTGAATGATGAAGGTTGAAAGTTCCGTATATTACTACCATAAGGCTTATTTAAAGCCATTTATGTTCTTCAGTAGTTTATACACCTTTAGTTTTCCTTTATTTGGGTAACTCGGTGCTAAATTTATGTACACCTTCCCATCCAAATCCTCATGCAGAAAAACATTGTTGACATTAAATTGGGGGAGATACCAACTCTTAACAGCTGCTAGAGAAACAAGTAATCTTATAGAGGCAATTTTTACAACTAGCGAGAATGTTTTGTGATAGTCCAACCCCTCCCTTTTAAATGAATCCCTTTAGAACGAATCTTATATTGTATCTCTCAACTAATATATTTGCATTAAATTGAATCTTCTACACCCATTTGCATCCTATTGTGTTTTTAATGGGCGATAAATTAATAAGTGTCCAAGTCTAACTTAGCTCCAGTGCATTAATTTTTGTTATCGTAGCCTCTATCCAACTTGGATTCTCACAAACTTTTTGATATGAACTTGACTTATTTTGAGAATTGATGGAGAACATAAAACCTTTATACCTGTCAATCAGTTTAACATATGAAACACTAAAATATATAGGTACAAGCTTATTTGTGTACATATTCTCCTCGTCAGATAACTGTGAGTGAGTGATTAGAGTATCAGTCTATTCTCATATAAAGTACCTCAAGTAAGTAGGATGCTTATAATCTAGGTAGATCTTCTTATTGGATCACGAAAGTTTGTCCTATTATCTTCATGTTTTGGGATCTCAAGAAATCTCTCTTTATCAAAGGATGGAAGAAACAAAGTGGGATTGGTATTATCTAATTGATAATCACAAAGACTCATCCCAATATCCCTCAAGTTATGATCCCCTTTCAAATTTTTAGTAGGATTAACATCTTGTGTGATTATTGGCTTAATGTATTGTGAATCAATGAATTTGAGATTAATGTTTTTATTAATTAAAGACCTGCAAGGAAAGATATTCTCGTAAAATACCACATTCCTTGAAAGAAATATCTTTTCTAGTCTCAACATTAAGCAATTTTTATCCATTAGCACTAAATAGTTAGCCTAGAAAAACACATTTTTTTCCCTTAAGATCAAATTTGTGCCTATTGTTGGTTAAGGTGGAAGCAAATACTAAACACCCAAAAAACTTGATCAATGTATAATTTAGTTTTTTTTCCACACAAAAGGTCAAATGGAGTTTTATGTTTAATCATAAATGATGATGTTCTATTAAAAATACATTTTTGTCAAAATAAAATGACTTCAGTATCTTACACTAAGACCACTTTAGAGTTTTAAAGCCCTAGCAATGTTCAATATCTGCTGATATTTTTTTCTACTTTCCCATTCTACTCAGGTGACCTTAGATAATTTCTTTAATGGATGATTCTATTTTCTAGATAAAAATTTCAAATTCTCTCCCATTGTCAGTGCGAATGGTTTTGATTTTGCCATTGAATAGTATTTCTATGAGGGGTGTAGAAGTTCTCTAGAGTAAAGCCAATGTTCTATTTGGGCTTAAGTAGGTAAACCAAGTACTTCTACTAAAATCATCCACAAAATAAAGAAAATAATGATATTCATCATAAGATACTTTTTTACAAGGTCCTTAAACATCCCAATGTGTCCAAACAATGCTTAGACTTATCTTGCTAATTGAAAATAATAATCTATGAAGTTTAGCGAGTAGGCAAACATAATAAGTTTTATGTTTAATATCTTTAGATACATTTATAAGAAAGCCTGACCTAGATAATGAAGAATTTCCCAGATAGTAATTCCATAGGTCAAATACTTCATTATGATTGAATTTAAAAACAACAGTTACAGATAGAGCTTAGTATCGTCCTACATATTGGACTTTGTGTTACTATAGCTAGTACAAACCATGCTCCACTTTAGCTACTCCAATTACCTTCCAAGTCAAAATGTCATGTATCACATAAAGCTGTAGTGAGAAAATAAGGCAACATTTTAGATCCTCAGCCAATATCTTGATGAAATAATATTAGAATTAAAGCATGAAACACATAAAACATTGTCAAGAACTAAAGTATCAGATATCTTCAGAGTCCTAATATGTGAAACATTATCACCATTTGGTAAAACAATTGTAGAAGATATATATGTTGCATTACTTGAGTATAAACATGGTGTAAACACAATGTGATATGAGGCATTAATGTCGCTAATCCAAGGGACAATGGGGTGTTTTTCTAGTTGTATTAAATGAGTTGGGAGGTAGAGAGACATATCAGAAAATTAAAAAAAAATTGATGTTTTAATAAGAAACATGAGATACTTATACCAAGTATGCTGAAGAATGGCTTTGTTGTAATAATGTCATGAACTATTGTAAAGAAAACTAATGGGTAGCAAGAAAAATAAGATTAAATGATATTTAATTTTCTTGTGATTTGTGTATTAGGCATGGGTACATTTATACATGCTGGAGAAAAGAGAAAACCGGAAAATGGTTTCTGGAATCTACTGAAACCTATAACTATACATCACAACAAACAACCACTCAAAAAAAGAGAAAAAATCATGGCCCTTCATTTTGGGTTATTAATCTAGACGGTCCACTTGTCCACTAATTAAAAAACACATGTTCTTTCATTTTTTCACCCGCTCCTCAAGATGAAGCTCATTAACTTTCTTACTCCTCGAGCTCCCACTTGTTCTTGGATGCTTGTGTTTTCTTGTTACAAGTGCTTCATCTTGAATAGAAGGCAGTGATATGCTGAAGTTCCTAAGGGTTTAGTGAGTAAATCCACGAGCTGCTCTTTTGAGGTAACATGTTTTGTTTTGATGAAACCATTTTGTACCTAGTTGCAGACTATGGTAGTCGATTTCTAAATGTTTTGCTTGTTCATGAAAAATTGTGTTTGCTGCAATGTGTTCTATGGTTTTGTTGCCACAATTCAGTATTACGGGTAAATGAGGCATTATCTGGAAGTCTCGAATGAGGTAAGTGATTTGTTGAACTTCACACACTGTAGAGGACATGCTTCTATACTAAGCTTTCGTGGAGGACTTACTTATCATCATTTACTTTTTTATTTTCTAGGAGATCAGTGACGACCCGAGAAAAATGTAAAAGCCTGTTAGAGATTTACGAGTCATCGGGCATGATGCCTAGTCCGAGTCACAAAAGGCTTGGACTTTGAAGTCATTTCTTCTTGCAAAGAAGAGGCCTTATCCCAGATATTGCTTTAGGTATCTGACGACATGGAGCACGGCATCGAGATGCGGTTATCTAGGCTGTTGCATGAACTGACTTAAATATTGGGTAGAGTAGGATATATCGGGTCTGGTGAAGTTGAGGTAGAGCAAACATTTGATTAAACGCCTATACCTCTCCAGATCTGGTAAAATTTCTTCTTCTTCTGTATTTAATTTTAGTCCGGAAGGTAAGGGTAAATGACTTCCTTTTGCATCCTCCATTCTTGTATCCTGTAAAATATCGTTGATATATTTTCTTTTTTTGATGTAGATGCCTTCCTTCGACCTGGCTATTTCGACCGCCAAGAAAATATCGTGCTTGTCCGAGATCCTTTACTGTGAAAGCTTCATCAAGGGCATATTGAACTTTGTGGATTTCTCTTTCATTAGGACCTATAATGAGTAAGTCATCTATATACACCACAACTGCAACATAATTTTCTTTTATCCCTGTTGTGAATAGGCAGTGATCAGCTTCTGATTTTGTGAAGTTGATGGACTGGAGCTTTGAGGTGAGCTCCTTATTTTATTGGCGTCTAACCTGCTTTAGACCATGTAGGCTCTTAGTCATATGGTAGACTTGTCCTTCACTAGTCTTAGAGTAACCTTTTAGGGGTTTTAGATATAGTTCTTCCTCTACGAACCCGTGTAAATAAGCATTGTTAATGTTTAATTGGTGCACTGGCTAGTCATTTGCGGCTGCTATAGCAAGGAGCAGCCGAATCGTGACCATCTTGGTCACCAGTGAGAAATTATCTTGGTAGTCTACACTAAGCTCTTGGTTATAACCCTTGGCAGCAAGTCTTGTGTTATACCTATCAACTGAATCATCTACATTGTACTTAATTTTATATATCCATTTGGAGTCAATCGCTCTCTTTCTTTTTGGTAACACAGTTAATTCCCAAGTGTTGTTGTCTTTCAGAGTAGATAATTCGGCTTGCACGGCCTTAACCCACCTGTTGTCTTCTTTAGCATCCCTGTATGATTTTGGTTCCTTTGTAGTAGACACTTGTGCAATGAAATTAATATAGCCACGATTGTTTGTAAGTGAGGTGGACATGAGGAAGGGGAGTTCGGGTGCAGGTGGCTCGGTGACATGAGCAACAAAGTCTTCCATCCAGATAGGCTTGCTTCTCACATTGGTACTCCTCCTAATTTTGGGCTCTTGTGGTGTAATGTCAGGTGAGGGTATTTCTTCTCTCTTTTGCAGCTGGTTTTCGGTTATATCTGGTGTGTTAATATTGGGTATTGGTAATGGTGTGTTATGGTAGTCTGGTTGAGGAGGTTGTGTTTGGTATGGATAAATATGTTCGTGGAATACGACATCCCTTGAAAAAATTATTTTCCCGTTTGATATGTCATATAGTTTGTATGCTTTAACACTAGTTGCATACCCTAAAAAAATGCATTTTAAGGTTATAACATCAAATTTGTTTTTTTTTTTAGGGTAAACATTGGTAGCAAAACACAGGCAGCTGAAAACCCTTAGAATAGAGTAATCTGGTCATTTTTTGTGCAAAACTTCATAGGGAGTTTTCCATTTTAAAACGGAGCTTGGTAAAACATTTATTATGTATGTGGCTATGAGTATCATTTCACCTCAAAAACTTTTTCATTAATTTGATTCAAACATCAGTGTTCTGGGAACTTGCAGTATGTGTTTATGTTTTTTTTCTACCACTCGATTTTGCTGTGTTGTGTATGCACAGGTTCTTTGATGCACAATACCCTTTTCTAGAAAAATATTTCCCATGAAATATTTACAAATTCAGTGCCATTGTTTGTCCTAATGACGTTGATTGTTTTTTGAAATTGGTTTTGTATCATATTACAAAAATATTTTAAAATGCTTGGTACACTTGTTTTCTCTTTTGGCAAATAAGTCTATGTAGTTCGCGAAAAATCATCCATTATAGTTAAAAAATAAGATGCACCAGAAATGGAATTAACAGAGTAAGGACCCCAAAGATCAACATATATCAAACTACAAATATCATTAGTAGTAATAAAACTTTTGGGAAAAGACAAGCATTATTGTTTTGTCAAGGGGCATATTTCACAAACATGTGAATCTACACTATTTGATAACTTTAAGCTAGGAATGTGAGTCATTTTTTGTGTGGACGTGTGACTAAGTCTTTTGTGCCATAGTTGTAGGTTATTTTCTTGGGTGTGGCTGATGCATGCTTTGTCAGAATCTGTATATTTAATCATGGTGTACAAGCCCTCTATTATTGTTCCCTTCTTTAATTTTTTTGTTAGTCGTCAAATCCTGCACAAAACAATAGTTGGGATAAAAGGATATATAGGTATTTGATACTTGAGTTAATTTTTTGATAGAAATCATGTTGTAAGAAAACTTTGGTATGTAAAGGACATCACGTAATATTAGATTATTACACAATCTTAGGGTTCTTTTGTGGGTCGAGTGTCTCAAAGTTCCATCTAGTAGTGAAACAGGTATTGTGGGTTCCAGCTTTACGGGTTTGGAAAGTAGACTAAAATCATGGCATATATGTGACGTAGCACCTGTGTCTATTACCCAGGTACCTATATCATTTGAGGTATGTAAAAAATAGCAATTAGGTTGCTTACCAGTGGGGCCAGAGTAGCCCACGCACCCTGCAGATTCTGCTATGTTTGTTCCTTAATTCTTCATGTACTTGCTGATTTCTTGTTGTATGAGTGTGGCTATTTCTGTGTCCTAGTTTATTTTGGATGCTTTAACTTTAGTACTATTAGGGATATTATTTTCCACTGTATTTGCTTTCTCTTTGTTCTTTTTCCCTTTGAGTTCTATGAACCATTCTAGGTAGCTGTGGAGTTTGAAACATGTGTCCCTTGTATGCCCTGTATTTTTGTCATAAGCACATACTCTGCTACTCTTTATTTCGGTTTGGAAGTTTCAGATTGTCTTTCATATTAGCATAAAATGCAGATGACATCCCTTCATGTAAGTTGATGTTGTGTACTTCTCTTTATTTCTCAACACTAATCACCATTAAATAATCTTTGTTGACAGCAAGTAGGGGTTCCATAATTAATATTTAGTTTCTAACATGGTCATATGAGTCATTGAGACCCATTAGGAGTTGGTTTAGGTTATCAGTGTTATTAATCTCATTATGTTGTGTTGCAACATGGCAGGTGCAAGTAGGTAAAGGCCTTAGATAAGTCAGTTCATCCCATAACCTTTTTAGTTTGGTATAGTAGGTTGTGACAGAAATATTTGACTGTGTAATTGAACTTATTTCACTTTTTAATTGATACAGTAAAGGTCTGTTACTTTTTCCATACCTTTCTTTTATTTCGTCCCACTGGTTATTTGCGAATGTGGTGTATAGGAAGGCACTGGCCAGCTCCTTGTTCATCGAGCTGAGAATCCAAGATACCACCATGGTGTCTGCTTTGTGTCATTGTTTATACTCTGCTGCATCAGGTTCGGGCTTATTGCATCTGCCATCAATAAGAGCAAGTTTGTCCTTAGCTCTTAATGCAATCACCATAGGTCGACTCTAAGATAGATAATTGGAGCCATCAAGAGTAGTTGTAACAAGTTGCATTTCAGGTTGATCCGAGTTCAGAAGGTTAGCACGTCGGTATTAGGGTTTGCCATTGAAGGGTAGATTAATGGTGTATAGTATTGTAATAAAAAACAGTGCTTAACATAGGCACTGGTCTGATACCGTGTAAAAAAACCTAACGGGTAGCAAGAAAAATCAGACAAAATGGTATTTAATTTTCTTGCGAATTGTGTAATTAGGCATGGGTACATTTATACATGCTAGGGAAAAGAAAAAAACCAGAAAATGATTTGTAGAATCCATTGAAACCTACATGTACATCACAACAAACAACCATTCAAAAAAAGAGAAAAAATCTTGGCCCTTCATTTTAGGTTATTGATCTGGACGGTCCACCTGTCTACTAATTAAAAAACATATGTTCTTTTATTTTTTTAACTATGCATACTACTCTTACATAATAGCTTGCTACTTTGTAGCACTGTTTTCTTCATAGATAGAGGATAAAGATATAGAGAAAAAGGATCTTGATTAGTACTGGATAATTGAATTTTCCATTAAGTTTACATCGATTTGGATATTCATGCAGCTTTTAACAAATTTTTGCATTGTGTGTTGCAATGAATATAACTAAGCTTGTTTGAATTGAGTTTAAAGCATCATTTCAGCCGAGAGGCTTGCCACTTAAAAATATGGACAGTAATATTTTTTATGATTTGTGCCAACTCCTATGACATTTTTGTTCAAATCTTTAACATTAAAGGCCAAAGCTCTATGTGTTGAACTATTCAATAAAAATTTCTCTATGTTTTTCTTCCTTTTGGAAAATGAAATATACTTCATTTAAGAAAGGGAAGGGTTTTATTAGTAGTATCTATGCCTTGATACCCTTATAAGATTCATGTAAACCCATGAAATATTTCATTACCCATTCTCTTTGTTGATATTCGACCACAACTCTCAGCCTTCTGTATGTACAGTTTAGAATCTACTCGCAATTAAGTAGTTCGTTAAAAAGGGTTTTGATTTCAAGAAATAAACACTTATAGTATCATAATTCTACATCAAGTTCGCAATTGCCAGCTTTACCTTATAAATCATGTGAGCATTATGTTGTGTATGTCTCTGTTCTAGCTCAACTTAGAGCTGGTGGAATGTATATGCATAAAAAGTACTACACTTGATGTTGACTGATCAGCACATTCATTATCTAGGTTATGGCAATATAATTGCATCATAGTCAGTATTTTATTAGTGGATTATCTACACCTGATAGTTCCTTCGAATTCATATCAACAAACCCTAACTTATTTTTGATATGTAGAGCAACTTTCATCGACCTCACGCAGGTCTAATGTTGTTTGAATCGAGCAACTTTGTTATAAGTAACACACCTGAGTTTTCATTGGCTCTACTGTAGTGTGGATGGTTTGAATCAAACGAATCGAGTGTATTTTCACGCAATAAGGTTAGATTTTGACGAGGAGTTGAATTTGCCTTTTGTGTTTAAATTTTCATTCTTTATTAATGCTTTGATACCATGTAAGAAATGAAAAAGAAAGTTTTGATGCAGGCAAACTAAGAATTCGAACAAATCTTGGTGAAAAGAAGATGATGAAAAACTAAGGGAGATGAGAGAGAGAGAGAGAGAGAGAGATGATGATTTGAGGAAATCCGAATCAGCGTTCTCCTTTTTTTTTTTTTATTTTATTTCTTGCCTTTATTTATGACAAAAATATGTATTTATATGGGGTGTAGATAAGGTATACCTACACACTACATACACATTTAAGTTCTCATGTTTACCCTACCTCTACATATATTTACATATATATACATTGTACACATGCAGATACTTTTTAGACTCAGAACCTGCATTAAGTCCCAGTCGGACTGCAATGAGTCCCACCAATTTAACACCTTTACATGGATATTTTAATAAATAATTTAACAAAAGATTTTATGAGGTATGGAGAGATATTACGAGACGTTTGAATATGATGATAATTAATTTTAATTATTTACACATGATTTATTTAATTTTGTCAGAAAAGTATACAATTTATTTTTAAAATAAGATTTTTTATGTAAAAAAATTGTAGTTTTAAATTCATTCAATCTAGAAAGTTCTCTCCACATATATATATATATCGACTTTCTTAAGATTGACAAAATTGTCTGTGTTATATATATATATTTAATTTTTTGGAAGAGTTATAGTATGTAAATTGAAGTGGATTCAAGGATTCATGACCACATATATCTATGTCTATATTATATATATATATATTAATTCGATAATATTGTAACATAAGTATCATAGGACCTGCTTTGTCGTGTGGAGTGAGCCACAACGAATGACAAAATCAAGGGCTTTTAAAGGCACTGGGAAAATGTGTTCCAAGCCTAAGGGGGGAAAGTGGGTCTACTATTTATTATATATATACCCATCAACGTAATTGTTATAATGCAATATATTTATAATAATAATAAATTCATCACGTACATATATAAAGTCTCTAGTTCAAGTCATTAAATTTGTATTTTTTTTAAAAAAAAAAAAAATTATCTACAGAAAAGTAAAAGAAAAAACTTTTCAATTTGGGTCATTCCAGCCCTTTTAGCTCAAATACAGAAACAGGCCCATTATGTTATTCATTCCACAAAGGAGAAACGACGTCGTAAAACAATATCAGAAGCAATATCCTGACTGATGGGCAAATTGCATATGAATAATATAGACACGAGATATCAGTCTGTTTGTTTGGTTAAAAAATTTAAAATTAAAAAGCCGATCAAATTTTATTAATTATTAAATTTTTGGGAATAATTGAAACCCAGAAACAAAATACTAATTTTCTCTTTTTGTTCCACACAATTAATATTTTATGTTTTCTACACTACACCTATATTAAATTAAAAAATAATAATGTAAATAAATTTATGACATATATTTTAAATTTAATAATATTTCTATATAATATATAAATTAGAAAAATACCTTTGCTTTTAGATCTTAATTTAGAGCCAGCTAAGTAACTAGTTTTTTTTTTTTTTTAATTTATAATCAATTCAATTGATTAACCAGTTAAACCAAATAGATATCTCTAAACCATTTTGATTTGAATTTGATTGGTTTTTGCTCTTTCTAAAAATTTTTCTAATACTTCAAATTAAATTCAAAATCCAATTTAGTTACCTTAGACGGATTGGACCGGTTAGGTAATTAATCTTTTAATTTTTAACCAATTGAATTGATTAACCAGTTCAACCAAACAAATTTATCAAAACAATTTGATTGGTTTTCTCAAAAAAATTTCTAATACTTTAAAGTATATTTAAAATTTAATTTAATTATTTTTCAGTACCTATCTATCTATCTCTCTTTATCTATATACATAAAATAAAACGAATAAAACAAGCATTATCCTACATACAAAAGTCTAATTTCAACATCAGAACACACAAATAACTTAGCAAAAAAATTTGAAAGAAACAAAAATGGGTCCTATTCACCACAGAAAAAAGATTAGTTCGATTAATTTGATTTATGTTTTTTTGGGTTATGAGTATTTGTGTCCTTCAAATTATTAAGTGTATGTTAGGAAGAATGGATTATAAGGGTGTTTTGGAATAAATAATATTTATGATAATCAAACGAAGAAAGATTGAATAAGAAGGGTTTGGAAAATAATGGTTTCTAGCTAAGAAAATATTTACAGAGAGAGAGAGAGAGAAGTTTGAAGTGAGAGAAAAAGAGAAGGAAAAAAAAAAAAAGGACAGCAGCCACTGGAAGAAGATAAAGAAGAGAGATACTGTGATTAGAATATCTCTCTAATTATTAAATTAAATTGTAATCTCTGATGGAAATGATGGTCTGCTACAATTTAAGATCAGATTAAGAGGATACAATTTAAAAGTAGCTGTAAAAGTATTTTGGTATGTTTTAATTTATGTGTTTTCTTTGAATTAATTAGGTTGCTTCACCATCTGGACTAACTACTAGTCAAATGGACATTAACTCACCCAATAATTTTTGATTGCGTAAATTTTGCAAAAAGCTGGAGATGAATCGTCTTTACCCACGTAACATAAATGAAGGAAATTATTAATTAAAATCATAATTAAGTGGGAATTGAAGTAATAATGTGGTCAAGATCGTAATCTTTGATTATCTTTTATTCTTATACGTATTAATTATGTAGATCTAGCCAAAAAAACTCTATAAAAACCCAAGTCTACAAGATAATTAACACATCTCCAAATTCATTCATGATGGCTCTAAGCTTGTGCAATACCAAATTCTCACCCTCCATGCTTGTCTTCACCCTCCTCTTCTTCCTTACCTACACCCATGCAGCCACCTTCCACATCCGAAATGATTGCCATTACACCGTATGGGCAGCAGCCTCGCCAGGTGGCGGACGTCGCCTTGATCGTGGCCAAAGTTGGAACTTAAACGTCCCTGCCGGCACCAAAATGGCACGCATTTGGGGTCGAACTGGTTGCCACTTTGACGCATCAGGGCGCGGTCGCTGCCAAACTGGTGACTGTGGTGGTGTCCTTGAATGCAAAGGGTGGGGTCAACCACCCAACACTCTCGCTGAATACGCATTAAACCAGTTTGCCAATAAAGATTTTTTTGATATTTCATTAGTAGACGGGTTTAATATTCCAATGGATTTTAGCCCAATTAGCGGAGCTTGTCGTGGAATAAAGTGTACTGCAGACATTAATGGACAGTGTCCTAAAGAACTGAGAGCTCCTGGAGGTTGTAACAATCCATGTACGGTGTTTAAGACAAATGAATATTGTTGCACTAATGGTCCTGGAAGTTGTGGACCTACAATCTTCTCAAAGTTCTTTAAGACTAGGTGCCCAGATGCGTATAGTTATCCTCAAGATGACCCGACAAGCACATTCACATGTCCTGGTGGAACTAATTACAGAGTCATTTTTTGCCCACGGACCTCTCCTAACTTTTTTTTGAAAATTATTGGAAGTAATAACGACCAGTAATTATAATAATTATTTAATTATTATAAAGTGATAAATTAATAAGTTACGCGTGCAACCTATGCTAAAGCCTTGTGACATATTATTATATGTTTATGTCAACATCATCCTTGTATCACTTATAATCATTAGTCATGTGACGAAGATGTACGCAAACATATCTCAATATTACTACATGTAATTTAAATAATTCTAATAGTTAAATATATGTTTTTCATTGCAGAAAAACTTTAAATTTGATATGGTATTAGTTAGCTTTTTTTTATCAATTTGAATATTTATTTTTAGTATAAGAATTGAAGATGAACAATTAATTAGTATGTACTAAACAAATAATGCATGAGAAGTTTTAGCCAGTATATGTACTATATAATAACAACTTTGGCACACATTGTCAAATATATGAAAATAAGATTTTCCTTTGAAGAAAAAAAGAAAAGAGCACACCAGAGTTGAAAATTTGTTTTGATTATTCATATTAATAATAATAAAATTAAGTTTTGTTGGTTCCCGATCTTTATTCATGCCTAACTTATCTGGTTATTTTAGTTAGACATGTGGCATGAGATTATATATACATATATATATATGTAAGTAGAATCGAAAAGCAAACATTCAATCTAATCACTACAAAAAAATTAAATAAAAGTTTATGTATTTTCCATAATACTCCATATCAAATTTTAAATATATATATGTATATATAAATACAGTGATGTATAGTTCATTTCCATATCAAATTTTATAAGGGAGTTTATATTGTATATCTATTTGGTTTTGTTGTCTCTTGATATTGTTATGGTTTTTATCTGTATTTATATCTTTTTTTTCCAAAAGTAAATATTGTCATTATAACAGTTTACATTATTTTTAAAAAGATTGTAATATTTCCAATACCTAAACAACAATACTACATTTTCTTATAAATAAATTGTAACACCCAATAATTTTTTTTATTTTAGTATTATTATTATTATTATTATTATTATTTTATATAGTTGTTTATTTATTTAATCTATTTTAATTTATTTTATTTTAATTTAATAAAAAAAAGGGTAAAAATTTGTTAAAGATTAAATTGGAAACAATTTTGGGAAAAAATGGTGAAAATTTGGGTTCTTGGAGTATTTTTGAAAGAAAAATTAGAAACCGAAGTTTAAAACGTAATTTAAAAAAATTGCATCACATTAGATGCCCGGTCAGCAACCCCGACCAACCAAGATGCGTTAGGTGGCAGAGGCGCTGACGCAGGAGGCCACGCGGGGGGGAGCCACGTGGGCGATCTGCGTGCACGCGATCGAATGACTGAGGTCTGTTCTCGCGCACAGAAGGCCCCAATTGAATCACGCACGGACGGCCCAGATTGAATCGCGATGAATGGTCCAGATTCACTCTCTATTTAATCGCGATCGGACGATCTAGATCAAAAGCGGATGGGTATAAATAAACTCATCCGCACCCAAACCCTAACTCTAGCCGCTAGATCTCCTCGCCAGAGAAGACTGCCGCCACCCACCGCCGCACTTGAACAATATTCGACCGCTAAACGAGGTAAAAATTTCACTCTTTGCTCAGAATTTAATTTTAAACACACTCATGACCAAATCGGAGCAAAAGGACCAGGCAATTGGCCGAAAAATGCTGGCAAAACCCGGCGGCGCCGCTGCAGGGTATTTCAAAAAATGCCCCCGATGAGGCCCTTCCCAATTCTTGTTTGATGTGATTTTTTTTACCGTTGTGATCACCGTTTCCTTCTCTACAGGTTGATCGGTGCAAAACACCTAACTGCAGCATAAGCCGGAGGAGCTACCGCACTAGAGAGCCCCACCGCCGATGAGTTTTGATTTTTTACGTTTTTCGGCCAACTGAGGACCCTAAGTGTGTTTTCTCATAGGAACTGATGCAATTTTGGCTGAATTATACCGAAAACAGCCAACCCGAGGTGGATTGCTGCCGCTTGCGGCGACACTGTCGCCGGAGCACGGTGGAGCCGCCGTGTTGGATTTCTGAGTTGGCCGAGTAGGCCCTATGACTTATTTTTCGGTTATTTAAAATATTTGTAGGTACTGTAAGCGCGTTTCAGTTCCCGAAGAAAAATTTAGGGAACCTAGAGACCACCTGTAAGCGCAGTAAATCATTTAGCTTTTCGGCGTCAAATCAAGTAAGGACCCTTCACCCTATTCCCTATCATAGAATTGAAGTTTAACTAAATAATAATACGGTCTTTTGTACAAATTAAATAGATGTGCTTAATTAATTACGAATTACTGATGGAGGCTAAATCAGACATTGTTTTCTATTAATTTCTATTGATTTATTTTACAGTCTAAAAGCATGATGGTATCTGATTTATATATTGTATGGTTTAAATGCATATATTACTGCCTTACTTGACCACTGATTAATTTTGGGATCTAAGATATGATTGCATTGTCGGATACATGTTTACTTGTTTATGTATTTATATTTGATTTGGTAACGGAGACTGAGAAAAAACAAGAAAGGGGTGTGATCTAATAAATAGATAAGATGACAGCCTCACTAGATATCATGAGAGATGGTGGACGGACCAGGTTCATAGAGAATCCTACCATGAACGTTGTCTCATACCGGACGGGGTATGGAGACTTGGTCATTTGGCACTCATACCAGACGAGGTATGGGGACGGCCACTTCACCCTCATACCGGTTATAATTTAGTTTATTATTAATAAATGTGAATTTATGATCTGTTCTATGTTACTGATCGTACATGAAGTTGTGATCTGTATGATATTATTGCTTCTATAATTTGTTTTCATAAATTTTCCAATGGTAAGTAAAAGAGTAAATAGTTTTACTTTTAATGAATGTATTAGTTTAAATTTAGTGCTCTATTGGTTGTTTTTTATTTTCTACCAACATTTACTTATGTGTCGGTGATATAGTGTGATGTCTTTACTGGGCTAGTGTAGCTCACCTCTTATTTAACTATTTTAGATCAAAATGACCTGGTTCCCAAGTCCGATTCACAAGAAGACTACTAGTAGATGCTAGATACTTTATATTTTCCTTTACTTTTCTCATTTCTCGTATTTTTTTCAGAGAATTTAATTCGTGATATTTGTTTAGTACTTTTAAGTTCTCGTGTAAGGGATGTAAACCTTAACCTTTTATTTCACTTCCGCACTTAAATTATTATATATTTCCTTTTGGATTTTCAGGGTTATTACAGTTGGTATCAGAGTCGAATTCCTCGGACCCGTCCCTTGCACAATAATACTTAGAGAAACACCAAACCAATGAATTATCACTCAACCCTTTCTTGTGAAATGCAAGTACGGAGAGATGAGAAGAGGAAGACCCCCACTAAACCGAGCAGCCCGGGATGGTTCGCTTAAGGAAGAGTTGACAGGATATTTGAGATGCTGGAGAGACTCATTACTGCCCAGCAGGGCCGAGAGAAGATGAGGGAGCTACCTAACCCTCCTCCGCTGCCACAGGTTGAGCCATCACTGCAGTGAGAGGATCCCGGGCCACCCCGGTACGATCCTGCTCCTCCACAGTACCAACCGGCATCACTACAGTATAATCCGGTGCTCCAGCCACAGTACCGCCCGGCACCGCCACAGTACAATCTGGTGCCCCCACCGTATCAGCACGTACCACCACTGGGCCCCCCAGTCTATCCTCAGCCTGACCCAGTCCCTTTTCCATGGGACTCAATTCCTCTTACGATTGACCCGGGTTATATAGAGAGGTACAAGAGATTAAACTCATCCACTTTTATAGGAAGATCCTCTTTTGAAGATGCCGAGTACTGGTTGACAGAGACAGAGAATGCCTTCAAGAACCTAGGGGTGACTTCTGAACGGAAAGTCACCCTTGCTACCTACATGCTAGTGGGAGAAGCAGACTGCTGGTGGAAACTCAAACAGACCACCCTGTCTATTCCAGTTACTTGAGAATAGTCCCTAGCAGCCTTTCATGCAGAGTACCTCTCAGAGCATCTCTAACATCTGAATGAGATGGAGTTCGTCCACTTGGTCCAAGAGAACATGACTGTGTCAGAATATGCTCGTAAGTTCCTGTAGTTGGGCCGATACTCCCCTGAGACGTTGTTTGATGAGGGCAGGAAGGCTAGGAGTTTCTAGTGGGGCCTCTGCCCAGAGATCAGGCAGCATTTGTTCATGTTGGAGCTCAGGACTTATTCGGCCGTTCTGGCCAAGGCACAGCTGGTGGAGAGGAGCTTCTACACCCTCCCTCAGATAGCAGGGAACCTCAGACCTTTAGCTCTACCCCGCAGGCTAGCACCTACTGCATCTGTCCAATAGAACAAGAGGCCCAGGCCAGTGATCCAGGATCCCCCTCAAGCTCTAGTGGCAGGACGTGGGAAGATCTGTCAGCATTGCAACAGGGATCATGAGGACCGACCCTGTTATCGCCTCAACAACACCTATCCCTCAATACTGCATTCCACCCTCAGACTGATGAACAGTCAAAAAAGACAATCCGTACACTTGAGGATATGCTCTGAGCATGTGTCATTGACTCCAGGGGCCATTGGGACGACCATCTACCCCTGATAGAGTTCGCCTAAAACAACAGCTACCAAGCAAGCATTGACATGGCTCCATATGAGGCGTTATATGGGCACCCAAGCAGGTCGCCGATTTGTTGGGAAGAAGTGGGCGATAGAAAACTGTTAGGTCCAGAGCTGATAGAGGAGATTACATCCAAAATAGTTAAGATCATGAAGAACAGTCAGACAGCTCAGAGTAGACAGAAGAGTTATGTGGACACCCGGAGGAAAGATTTAGAATTTGAGTAAGGCGACCGGGTGTTCCTTAAAGTCACTCATTTCAAGGGAATCAGTATGTTCGGCAGGAGGGGGAAACTAAATCCCCAATTTATTAGACAATTTGAAGTCTTAAACAGGATTGGTACCGCCGCCTACAGACTAGCACTGCCTCTAGAACTTTCTAAGATCCACAATGTATTTCATGTGTCATGCTATGCAAGTACAACCCGGATCTCTCTCATGTCTTGGCCCACGAGCCTCTTCCACTTCATGAGGATTTATCCTACGAGGAAGTATCAGTCGGCATTGTGGATCGAAAGAACATATTAGTCCACAACCGGGAAATTTTCTTTGTAAAGGTCGTATGGTAGAACCACACACTGAGGGAGGCTACATGGGAGATAAAATCAGACTTTAGAGCCCAGTATCCCCAACTGTTCGATTGAGAGTGAGAGACAAATTTGAGGAATTAAATTTCTTTTAAGGGGGGGAGAGTTGTAACACCCAATATATTCTTTTATTTTATTTTTATTATTATTTCTTTTTTTTTATATATAGTTATTTATTTATTTTATTTTATTCTAATTTAATAAAAAAACGGGTAAAAATTTGTTAAGGATTAAATTGGAAATAATTTTGGAAAAAATGAGTGAAAATTTGGGTTCTAGGGGTATTTTTGAAAGAAAAATCAGAAACTGATGGTTAAAACGTAATTTAAAAAAATTGGACCACGTCAGATGCCCGGTCAGCAGCCCCGACCAACCAGGACGCACCAGGTGGCAGAGGCGCTGATGCAGGAGGCCACGCGAGGAGAGCCATGTTGGTGATCTGCATGCACGCGATCAAATAGTTGAGATCCGTTCCCGCGTGCACGTGATCAAATAGTTGAGATCCGTTCCCACGCGCACGGACGGTCTAGATTGAAATCGCGTACAGACGGCCCAGATTGAATCATGCACGGACAGCCCATATTCACTCCTTATTTAATCACGATTGGACGGTTCAGATCAAAAGTGATGGATGACCCAGATCAAAAGCAGATGGGTATAAAAAACTCTATCCGCACCAAAACCCTAACCTTAGCCGTCAGAGCCCCTCGCCAAAGAAGACAGCCCAGCCACCGGTGAGCTGACCCCCGACACCCCCCGCCGCATCGGAGTAATTTTCGACCGCCAAATGAGGTAAAAATTTCACCATTTGCTCATAATTTAATTTTAAACACACCCATGACAAAATCGGAGCAAAAGGACCGGCCGATTGGCTGAAAAACGCTGGCAAAGCCCGGCAGCGCCGCCGCAGGGTATTTCAAAAAATACCCCCGGTGAGGCCCTTCCTGATTCCCATTGAATGTGAATATTCCACCGTTGTGATCATTGTTTTCGTCTCTACAAGTTGACCGGAGCAAAACACCCAACCGCAGTGTAAGTTGGAGGAGTCGTTGCACTAGGGAGCCCCCCCCACTGGTGAGTTTTGATTTTTTACATTTTTTAGCCAACCGAGGGCCCTAAGTGTATTTTCTCACAGGAACTGATGCAAACTTGGCTGAATTCGGTCAAAAAAGGCTGAAACAGCCAACTCGAGGCGGATCACCGCTGCTTGTGGCGGTGCCGTCGCCAGAGCACGGCGGAGCCGCCGTACTGGATTTCTGATTGGCCGAGTAGGCCCAATGACTGATTTTTGGGTTATTTAAAATATTTGTAGGTACCGTAAGCGCATTTCAGTTCCCGAAAAAAAATTTAAGGAACATAGGGATCACCCGTAAGCGTAGTAAACTATTTAGCTTTTCGGCGTTAAATCAAGTAAGGACCCTTCACCCTATTTCGTATCATAGAATTGAAGTTTAAATAAATAATAATACGCTCTTTTGTACAAATTAAATAGATGTGTTTAATTAATTACAGATTTCTAATGGAGCCCAAACTGAATATTATTTTCTGTTAATTTCTGTTAATTTATTTTACAGTATAAAGGCATGATAGTATCTGGTTTATATATTGTATGGTTTAAATGCATATATTACTGCCTTACTTGACCACTGATTGATTTTGGGATCTAAGATATGATTGCATTGTCGGATGCATGTTTACTTGTTTATGTATTTATGTTTGATTTGGTAACGGAGACTAAGGAAAAATAGGAAAGGGGTGTGATCAAATAAACATATAAGATGACAGCCTCATTAGATATCCTGGGAGATGGTGGACGGACCAGGTTCATAGAGAACCCTACCGTGAACGTTGTCTCATACCGAACGGGATATAGAGCCTTGGTAATTTGACGCTCATACCATACGGGGTATGAGGACGGCTTGCTTCACTCTCATATCGGATAGGGTATTGAGGTTTAATGTCTTGGCGCTCATACTGGACGGGGTATGGGGACAGCCTTGTAATTGAGATTGTTAAGAGAAATGGTTCACGTGTAGTAGGGACACCCCTATGGATTCCCATGGATACTAGTAGGCTGGTGAAACGAGAAATGGTTATAATTTAGTTTATTGTCAATGAATATGAATTTATGATATGTTCTATGCTGCGATTGTGCATGGAGTTATGATTTGTATGATATTATTGTCTCTATAGGTTGTTTTCATAAATTCCACAATGGTAAGTGAACGATAAATGATTTTACGATTGATAAATGAATTTACTAAATTTAGTGCTCCATTAGTTGTTTTGATTTTCTACCAACATTTGCTTCTGTGCTAGTGATATAGTGTGATATCCTTACTGGGTTAGTGTAGCTCATCCCTTATCTAACCATTTCAGATCAAGAAGACATGGTTCTAGAGCCCGATTTGCAGAAAGATTACGAATAGATGCTAGATACTTTCTATTTTTCATTATTTTTCGTATTTCTCATGTTTCTTTCAGAAAATTCATTCCGTAATATTTGTTTAGTACTTCTAAGTTATTGTGTAAGGGATGTAAACCTTAACCTTTTATTTCACTTCCGCACTTAAATTATTATATATTTTCTTTTGGATTTCTGGGGTCGTTATACATACTCTGTCCGGTATGAGCGCCAAAAATATCATCCCTTAATATCTCCCGTCCAGTATTAGGGTGAACCAGATCATCCCCATACCCTGTCTGATATGTGTCAACGTTTACAGTAGGGTTCTATTTGCACCCGGTTCGTCCACCATCTCCTAGGTAATTTAGTAAGGCTACTATTCATTCATTCACTTAATCAAACAATTCTCCATTTACATTTAATTTCTAATTTTACAATTTAACTGTAAATCACGCAAAACAAGCAATACACGCATCAAGAAAACACAACTGAATCATCTTACCAATTCCAGCGCATTATCATTCATTTAAAACTGTAAAATCAATCAATTAATTAAAACATGATAAATAGTGATAAATAATCGATTCTACATCCATTAGTGACGTGTGATTAATTATCAAGATTTTTAAAATTTTACAAAATATCACATTATTTGTAATTAAACTTCAATTCCATAACAACAAATCGGGTGAGAGATTCTTATGCGAATCGGTGTTCAAACGCTAAACTTTCAGCTACGCCTACTACTGTCCCCAAGTTTGTTGAATTTTTCTTTGGAGATTAACACACTCCAAATACTTAGAAATACCCCAAACAACCCAAAATCGGTGTTAAAACCCTTTTCTGGCCAATTTTGAAATTCCAGCACGACGGCACCGTCGTGCTTCGGAGATGACACCATCACCCGTGACGGCAATTTACCTCAGACTGACCGTCTTCGGCTAGTTTCGGTCGATTTCGGTCGATTTTATACTCATCCTTTCAAGAAAACACCTTAAGGGGCCTCAGTTGGCAGAAAAAAGTCAAAAAATCAAAAGCTTACCGACGACGGAGTTTTCCGGTGTAGTGGCTCCGTCCACTCACCTTCGCAGTTAGGTATTTTTCTCCGGTCAACTTGTGGAAAACATAATGGTGAATACAATGGTAAAAAAATCGCACAAAACAGGAATCGGGAAGGGCCTCATCAAAGGTAGTTTTTTATTTTTCCTGCGACGGCAGTGTCGGGCTTTACTCGCAGTTTTCGACTCATCTGCCTGTCCTTTTACTCCTATTTGGCACAAGGGTGTTCAAAATCAAATTTCGAGTGAACGAAAATTTTTTTTACCTTTTTTGGTAGTCAGAGGTGGCTCCGTCGCGGCAACGGACGGTGATTGGCTCCTTTCCCGGCAACTAGTTCTTCTTCTCCGGTGGGGGGCTGGCGGCTAGGGTTAGGGTTCGGTGTGAACTGAGGTATTTATTTATGTCTCCTTTTAATTTGGACCGTCCATCACGTTTGATCTCGATCGTCCGATCATGTTTAAATAGGAAATGAATCTGAATTGTTCATTGCGATTTGATCTGAACTGTACGATCGCACCTGATGAGGGAACGAATCCAGACCGTCCATACGCGCGGAAACAAATTCAGACCATCTGATAGCGAGCACTTGGATTGCCAGCGTAGCCTCCCGCGTGACACAGCGTCAGCGTGCCTTGCCATGTGGCGCGCTCCAGTTCATCAGGACTACTGATTAGGTGGTCCTATATGGTACATTTTTCTTAAATTGTATTTTGAGCCCCAGTTTGTGATTTTTCTTTCAAAAACACCAATAGAACCCAAATTTTCACCCATTTTTTCTAAAATTATTTTTAATTTCATCATCCACTTATTTTTCCTAATTTTTACATTAAATAAAATTTGTAAATTAAAAAATTATATTTTATACATTAATTTTAAATTTTTAAAATTAATTGCAGGTATTAAAACTCTCCCCCCTTCAAAAAAATTTGGTCCCTCTAATTTGTCTCTCTCTCACTCAATTAAACAGTTGGGGATACTAGCCTCTGAAGTCTGATTCTGCCATAGAACCTTAACAAAGGAAATTTTCTGGTTGTGGAGTACTTTGCTCTTTCGGTCCACAATACCGACTAGTACCTCATCGCAAGACAGATCCTCCTGGAGTGAAAGGGGCTCATGAGCTAAGATGTGAGAGGGGTCCGTATTGTATTTGCGTAGTATGGACATATGAAATATATTATGGACCCTAGATAGTTTTAGAGGCAGTGTCAATCTATTGGCGGCGGTGCTAATTCTATCTAAGATTTCAAATGACCTAATAAACCAGGGATTTAGTTTCCCCCTCTTGCCAAAACTACTAATTTTCTTAAAATGAGTGACCTCAAAGAACACCCGATCATGTTTCTCAAATTTCAAATCCCTCATCTGGGTATCTGCATAACTCTTATGCCTACTCTGAGCCGTCTAGATATTCTTCATGATCTTAACTATTTTGGTTGTAGTCTCCTCCACAAGATCTGGATTAAACAATTTTCTATCACCTAACTCCTCCCAACAGATCGGCGATCTGCATGGGCGGCCATACAACGCCTCGTACGGAGTCATACCGATACTTGCTTGGTAGCTATTATTGTAAGCAAACTCTATTAGTAGTAAGTGATCATCCCAATGGCCCTCGAAGTCAAGAACACAAGCTCGGAGCATATCTTCCGGTTTGCGGATCATCCTTTCTGATTGTCCATCGATCTGAGGATAGAATGCAGTACTAAGGGATAGTTTCGTTCCCATGGTTTGCTGAAAATTAGACTATAACTGAGAAGTGAACCTGGGGTCCCTGTCGAACACTACTGTCACTAGCACTACATGTAACCTGATTATTTTCCAGATATACATTCTTGCTAACTTGTCCAATGGGTCGGTCATCCTGATGGCCAAGAAGTAGAAAGACTTGGTGAGTCGGTCAACAATTACCCAAATGGCATCATGTCCCGAGCGTGCCTTAGTCAATCTTGTCATGAAATTTATTGTGATATATTTCTACTTCCACTCCGGAATTGGTAATGGTTGAAGTAGCTCGTCTGCGCGTTGATGTTCTGTCTTAACTTCCTAACATACCCAACACTTGAAAACAAAATCGACCACATCTTTTTTCATCCTATTCCACCAAAATCGGGGTCGCATACTTTATACATCTTAGTGCTTCTGAGATACATGACAAATTTTAAGTTATGGGCCTCGATCATGATGTCCCTTTTCAGCTCATTTTCACATGGAACATACACCATGTTCTGAAATCTAAGCAACCCATCGGCAGAAACTCAAACTTCTGAATTTACTCATTGTTCTGCATCTTTCTTGAGGGCTACTAAGGTGGAATTGACATATTGAGCTTCCTTTATTCTTTAGATCAACTCAGGTTGAACAGTCAGATGTGTTAAGCATGTAACTTTCTTTAGGTCTTGGAGTCGTACCTTTTGTGCAGCCCCTATTGCCTTGCATTCTGAAACAATTAAGTGAGCTAATATACTTGTACTTTTTCTACTGAGTACGTCGACTACCACGTTGCCCTTACCCGGGTGATACAAGATGTTGCAATCGTAGTCCTTAAGGAGTTCTATCCATCTTCTCTTACGCATGTTGAGATTTTTTTGAGTAAATATGTGTTTCAAGCTTTTATAGTCGGTATAGATCTGAAAGGTCTTCCCATACAAGTAATGGTGTTAAGTCTTAAAGGCGTGGATAATCGCAGCAAGTTCTAAGTCATGGGTGAGGTAGTTTTTCTCATGACTTTTCAACTGTCTAGACCCATAGGCGATGACCGTTTCATACTCCATCAAAACACAACCCAACTCCAAGTAGGAGGCATCACTATAAACTGTATATCCACCTGTCCTGCTCGGTAAGGCCAACATAAGTGCGGTAGTCAACCACTTCTTTAGCTCTGAAAAACTCCTTTCATAGTCCTCTTTCCACTTGAACTTGACGTTCTTTTTTGTGAGCTGAGTCAAAGGAACAGCTAGACTAGAAAATTCTTCCACAAACATGCGGTAATAACCTGTCATTTCCAGAAAGCTACGAATCTCCTTGATCGAGGTTAATTTTTCCTAGCTGAGCACTGACTCAACTTTTTCGAGGTTTACTGATACTTCATCCCTTGATATGATGTGCCCTAAGAAGGTAGTTTGCTCGAGGTAGAACCCACACTTACTCAACTTTGCATACAACTTCTTTTCTCTGAAAACCTACAAAATCTTAGTCAGATGGTGGTGTGTTCCTCTCTGTTTTTTGAATAGATCAGGATATCATCGATAAATACAATGACGAACTAATTGAGGAATTCCCCCTGCTCATCAAATCTATGAAGATGGCTAGTGTGTTGGTTAGTCCAAATGGCATGACCAGGAATTCATAGTGTCCGTACATGGTTCGAAAAGCTGTTTTGGGAATGTCTTATGCCTTGATCTTTACCTGATGGTAACCTAAACGCAAGTCTATTTTGGAGAAGACTTAGGCACCCTGCAACTGATCAAAAAGGTCATCGATCCTGGGGATGAGGTACTTGTTCTTGATTGTGACCATGTTCAGTCCTCTATAGTCAATATATAACCTTAATGTCCCATCCCTTTCCTTGTAAATGTGACTCAGGCACCCCAAGGAGACACACTATGTCTGATGAATCCACTATCCTACAATTCCTTGATCTATTTCCTCAACTCCTCAATCTCAACGCGACTCATGCGGTGAGGGGCAACCGAAATAAGCTGAGTGCCTAGCTGAAGATCTATGGTGAATTCAACTTTTTTATCAACTAACAGTCTAGGTAGTTCATCCAGGAACACATTCAGAAAGTTTCAGACTACTGAAATTTCTTGAATACAAATTTCTTTCTTAAGTTTGCCTAGTCAGAGAAAACAATTGAGTTGAAGCCCTTAATAATAAGAAAAATTGCCATGAGGAAATAATATTTAAAAATTTTTATTAATTTGTAAATGACTATTCATTAGGAGCGTTGAATACAAGTTTCTTATGAAAACAATCTATGGTGGCATGATACGCCGCTAGCTAGTTCATTCCTAAGATTACATCAAATTTCCCCGTGTCAATCTCTATTAGGTTCATACTCAATTTCCTATATATTATATTTATGATACAGACGCTGTATATAACATTCCCCAGTAGTGTCCTACTCCCAAGAATAGACATAAACAACACATAATTAAGTCTTTCAAGTAATACATTCAAGTTTGAGGCAAAAGCATATGAAACAAATGAATGTAAGGTACCAGTATCAATCAAAACATGTGCAAGATAATCACAGATAGTGTACGTACCCTGTATCAAGTCTGGGTTGGCTTTTACATCTTGCTGAGTGAAGTTGTAAGCCCTGCCCTAAATAGGAGGTCTGACCTAATTCTGATTCCTCGAGCACTCCCTCGCGTAATGCAGGGCACTTCCACATATACGGCAAGTATTGATGAGGTGATAGTAGGGTTAGTCCCCATGATCCTTGTCATAGTGTTGACAAGTCCTACCGCGTCCTGTTGTTGGAATATGAGGAGGAGTCTGAGTCATTGACCTAGGTCTCTTGTTCTGCTGAACAGGTGTAGTAAGTGCTGGTCTTCAGTGTGAAACCGAGGGCCTGACGTTCCCCACTGCTTGAGAGAAAATGTGAAGGTTCCTCTCCACTAACTGTGTTTTGGCCAGAACAGCCGAGTAAGTACTGAGCTTGAACACATATAGCTGCTGTCTAATCTGAGAACGGAGACCCCACTCGAACTTTTTTACCTTTCTCCATTCATCCATCATGCTCTCAGGGGAATATCGACACAACTCTAAGAACTTTCGGATATATTCTGATATAGTCATGTCACCTTGGACCAGGTGTGCAAATTCTATTTCCTTCATATGTTAGAGATGCTCTGGGAGGTACTCTGCATTAAAGGTCATCAAGAATTATTCCTAAGTGACTAGAACAGGCAAGGTGGCCAGCTTGAGTTGCCACCAGTAGCCTGCCTCTCCCACCAGCATGTAGGTGGTAAGTATGACTCTCTGTTCGAGAATCATCCCAAGAATCATCAAGGCCTTTTATATCTCAGCTAATCAGTACTCGGCCTCTTCAAAGGAGGATTCTCCTACAAAAGTAGATTGATTTAGTCTTTTATATCTCTCAATGTAGCCTGGGTCCATCATAGGAGGAACTGGGTCCCGTAGAAGAGGGACTGGATGGCTTTGTGGTGGTACTGGATGATACGGTGGAGGCACCAAATTGTACTGTGGTGGTGTTGGGTGATGCGGTTGGGGCACCGGGGTATACTGTAGTGGTGTTGGGTGATGCAGTTGGGGCACAAGGCCATACTTTGATGGTGCCGGATGATGCGGTTGGGGCACTGGGCCATACTGTGGTGGTGCCAGATGGTATTGTGGAGAAGTAGGGTCGTACCAGAGTGGCTCAAGATCCTCCTACTGCATGGGTGGCTCAACCTATGGCAGCGAAAGAGGGTGAGGTAGCTCCCTCCTTTCCTCTCAGGCCTGTTGGGTAGTGATGAGTCTCTCTAGCATTTCAAATAATCGGTCAACATCCTTTCAAAGTGAACTCTCCTGGCCTGCTCGGTTTAGTGGAGGTCTTCCTTTTCTCATCTAACTGTACCTGCATTTCACAATGAATAGTTGAGTGATAATTTATTCTTTGGTGTTTCCTAAGGTTTTTTGTGTAAGGAATGGTTCCAAGGAACACGGCTCTAATACCAACTGTAACGACCCAGAATTAGATAAGAGATAAATGATAAATTGAATGCGAAAGTGAAATAATAGCGTTAGGGTTTATATTCCTTATATAATAACTCAGAATACCCAATAGGGCTACTGGAATGACCATTCTAAAATAACAACGAAAAATCAAAGAAATAAATGAAAAGTAAACAACTGGACATCCTATTCGTAACCATCTTATGGATCGGTATCTGAATCTTGGTTTTCTTGATCTAAAATGGTTAATGAAAGAGTGAGCTACACTAGTCCAATAAGAATGTCACACTACTCACCGATACAGAAATAAATATTGATAGAAATCATGAAAACAATTAATGGAGCTCTTAATTTAAGTAAATTCGTTTATCATAAGTAAAATCATTTATTGTATATTTACTATAACGAATTTTCTAAAACTGACTTATAAAAGTAATAGCACAAACAATATCATAATCTCATATTCAATTAATTATAACAACTTTCCCTTTTTTTTTTTTTTGCCTACTAGTATCTATGGATGTCCATAGGGATGTCCCCACTACGCGTGAACTCTTATTCAATATTATCAACTAATCAGCCGTCCTCATATCCCGTCTAGTATTAGCGCTAAAAATATCATCCCTCAATATCCCGTCCGGTATGAGGCAATGTTCACGGTAGGGTTGCCTATGCACTCGTCCGTCCACCATCTTTTAGGATATCCAGTAAGGCTACCATTCATTTATTCACTTAATCAAACAATTTTTCGTTTACATTTAATTTTCTGTTTCACAATTTAACTATAAATCACGTAAAATAAATAATACATGCATTAAGGAAACACAACTGAATCATCTTACCAACTCCAACGTATTATCATGCATTTAAAACTGTAATATCAATCAATTAGTTGAAATATGATAAACAGTGATAAATAATTAGTTCCACCTCCATTAGTGACCTGTGATTAATTATCGAGATTTTCTAAATTGTACCAAATACCACATTATTTATAATGAAACTTCAATTTCATAATAAGGAATAGGATGAGGAATTCTTACGCGAATCGATGTTTGAACGCTAAACTTTTAGCTGCGTCTACTAGCGGTCCCCGAGTTCCCTGAATTTTTCTTTGAAAATTAAAACACACTCTAAGTACCTAAAAATACCTCAAAAAACCTAAAACCGGTGTTAAAACCTTTTTCTGACCAATTTTAAAATTCTGGCACGACGGCACCACCGCTCGGGGCGATGGTTTGCCTCAGACTGGCCATTCTTTGCTAGTTTCGGGCCGATTTTGGCCGATTTGTACTCATCATTGCGAGAAAACACGTTAAAAAATCTCGATTGGCTGAAAAAATTTAAAAAACAGAAGCTTATTGGCAGCAGGATTTTCTGGTGCGGCGGCTCCGCCGGCTCACCCTCGCGGTTGGGCGGTTTTCTTCGGTCAATTTGTGAAAAATAGAATGATGAATACAATGGTAGAAAAATCGCACGAAACGAGAATCAGAAAACGCCTCATCCGAGGTGGTTTTTTATTTTTTCCGTGGCAGCGCCGCCAGGCTTTACCCGTGGTTTCTAGCTCATCCACTGGTCCTTTTGCTCTGATTTGCCTATGGAGGTGTTCAAAATAAAATTTCGAGTGAATTAAATTTTTTTTACCTTTTTTGGCGGTCAGAGGTAGCTCCGGAGCGGCGGGGGGCAGCGGTCGACTCCCTTCCCAGCGACTGGTTCTTGTTCTCCAACGAGAAGCTAGCAGCTAGGGTTAGGGTTCGGTATGAAGTGAGTATTTATATCTGTCTCCCTTTAATCTGGGTCGTCCATCGCGTTTGATCTCAACCGTCCGATCGCGTTTAAATAGAAAATAAATCTGGACCGTTTATCGCGATTTAATCTGAACCGTACAATCGCAGCTGAGGAGGGAACGGATCCGGACCGTCCACGCTTGTGAGAACAAATCCAGACCGTCCAATCGCGGGTACACAGATTACCCGCGTGGCCTCTCGTCAGCGTGCCTTGCCACGCAGCGCTCTCCATTTCATCGGGGCTGCTAAATAGGCAGTCCTACGTGGCACATTTTTTTTAAATTGTAATTTAAATCCTAGTTTCTGATTTTTCTTTCAAAAATACCTCAAAACCTATATTTTCAACCATTTTTCCTAAAATTATTTTCAATTTCATTATCCACCTATTTTTCCTAATTTTTACATCAAATAAAATTAATAAATTAAAAAATTATGTTTTATACATTAATTTAAAATTTTTAAAATTAATTGTGGGTATTACAGATAGAGTTAATAAATATACTTATCTTTACATCATTAAGAAAATCAACAAGAAGTTATCTTGTTGGAATGCTAACTATCTCTCTTTTGTAGAGTGTTTAACCTTGGCTAAGTTTGTTCCTATGACCATCCCTGCATATGGTATGTAGACCATAGCTTTATCCAAAGTCTTGTGCAATCAAATTGACATGGTGGTCAGGAATTTTGTGTGGGGCTAGGTGAATGGCAATAGAAAAACTAGCCTGGTTAATTGGGAGGACATGTGTGTGCCCTATGAGGTAGGAGGGAGCGGTCTTCGGTCAATCTGCAATCAGAACAAAGCATTCTTGATAAAATTGGGCTTTGTTATGGTTGCTCAGCCTAGTCTTCTTTGGGTTCAGGTCCTCACTCACAAGTACAAATGGCTAAGTTTGTTCTAGAGTTATAAGCCTAATGGGTCAGCCTCTCATCTTTTGCGCAACCTTAACCATCTTTAGACGAACCTTCAAGTTGGCATCAAATGGTCCATTGAATCCGGAAAGAATGTTTAAGTTTTGGGAGGATTGTTAGTTACTGGATATGGGGCTGGTTAAGCTACTGGCTTACGCGCCCATTGAGGAGCAGGAGCTCCAGAAGTGTGTTTAGGATTATGTTTCGCCATTTTGCCAGTGGGATTGGGAAGTCCTACACCATGTATTACCAACGGGTACATTGCTCCAGATGGCTATGGTGCTAATTCTTAAGGATGATAACATTCCATATTCTTGCCACTAGGGTATGATGAGCTTTGTCAGTTTCTCTATTAGCTCTGTTTATAACATTTTGGAGAGTGAGCACTGGCACCTAAAGGAGAATATCTGGAGTGACATTTGGCGTTGGCCAAGAACCCAACGCATATGTACTTCCTTTGGCTGACAGTAAAAGAAAAGCTTTTGACAAATTCAGAGAGATACTGGAGACATATGAGCTTTAATGCAGGATGCAATATTTGTGGCAATCCTATTAATATGGACCATGTCCTCCCCAAGTGTAGCAAAGCTGAACTACTTTGGTAAAAAATCATTCCTGTCAAAGCGTAAATAACCTTTTTTAGTGTTGCTGTGAATGATTGGTTCATGTTGAATCTCAACAATGGTTGGTCTTGGTGCAAGAAATTTTAGGATTAGAGAGTGATCTTTGGCCTAACTTGTTGAAAACATCGGAATACCTCTATCTTTTAGTGGAGTGGTAGTAGTATCGATGAGCTTACTAAGGAGGTATCTCATGTCTGATTACACTTTTATGGCTAACTCTATGAATCTCTTTTTTCTTTTAGGTATGCCATGTAGATTTGAGGACCTTATTGTTTAGCAGAAACCCCTTCCCCCGAAGTGGGTCAAAGTGAACACCAATGAATCTTATCGTGCTCCCACCAATCTCTCCTCCTGTGGCGGTCTTATTAGGGATAAAGATGTAGTATGCCTAGGAAGCTCTAGCTAAAAGATTGATAGTTGTTTGATATTTTGTAGGCTGAGCTTTGGAGGCCTTCGACGGTCTTCAATTCGTATGGAATATCGAGCACCACAACATTATCTTGAAAATGGAAAGCTCTTTGACTGTAAAATTTCTTACCAAGAAAGATTATTACGCCAATGCGCATGCTGCCCTCATATATGATATCAAGCACTTGTTCCGACAGAATTGATATGTTCGTATTCAATATATTTATCACAAAAGGAATAAATGCATTGACTAGCTAGTGAATACTGATTTCTCTTTACAGTTGAGTCTCCCTCAACATGCTCGGGTGTCTGATATAATCTCTAATAACTTCTCACAAACAATGTCATAGATGTCTCTTAAGCCCGGATGTACACAAAGAACTCTTAAGTACTTTAGATCTTTGCCTCTCTTGTAATAAGAAAAAAAAGAAACTATATTTGAGAATTGTATATAAATAGAATACTTAACAAATTAAAAGCTAAAATTAAGAAATTATTAACCAAAGTAATTAAAGAAAATGATAAGTAAATAAAGTTTTAAATAACTAAAAAAATTAAGAGTAAAATATTAGATGAAGTAAATTTAAGAATAAAATGACTGATAATTAAAAAAATAAGAAATAAGTTAAATAAGCCATATAATTAAATTAAATAAATAAAATAGAAATAATAAAATTGAGAATAAAAAAAATCAGAATAATAACAAATGAAAATAAAAAATTTCTAAAATATAAAGAAGTCCATTTAGCAGGTACCAGATGGGAGGGTGTGTAGCCAGTTATTGGCAAGTAAGTGTGGTGAAGCTTACCTGCAAAATATGGTTTTCGCCAGACATGACTGGAAAGTCTCATACCGGACATATGTGATGACCACAGTTCTCTCAATAAAGAAAACCATTCGGCCAAACACAACGGACCAGAAATCGCTAGTGATAGCTATAACACAAAAATAAAAGAAATACAGCAGAAGCTAAATCTCCTTGTACAAGATGTAATATATTATATTACATTATGAGGTTACAAAACTCGCATAATTAAAATTGAGAGTACAATATGTTGACTTATTATGATAAACTCAAACAAAACAGAATCTCTGTCATTTTAATTCGAGTATAGCGGCTAATCCTTAAAACCTGGAAAGATGATGATAATAAGGGAATGAGCAAAACTACAGACTTAGTAAGTAAATCTAATAAACTACACCCTAAGCAAGAGCACACAAAAAATAATAAGTCATAATATAAATCTTTTCTTCTTATTTTTAAAAATCATGAATTTAAATAAATAATAGTCACTATCAACAATCAAGTGGGGAGTTTTGTGAGCATTGTATTATAACATTTTTGTGTTCCCTATAGTTTTCACTATTTTTACTAATTGTCGATCATTTATGCAAAATAACGTGTCTAGCATAACAAGTACCTTTTAGTGATCTGGATCCCCACTACTTCATGGGCAGGGACAATACACTCATACATGAACGAGTCACAACATTATTTAGCTAGGTGACTCAATCAAAGACATACATCTCAACCACATCTGGAAGGTTTTTCATCCACCCAATAGGCAGGGTTCACCCACCGGTAAATTTCAACCATACTATTCTCACGCATTTTACTCATTGAGTTCTCATGGTATCTTGCTTATTGCGTAATTTTTTGGTTACTTTAAGTTTGATCTGCATATTTTTGAATTTCTTTCCCTAACTACTTGTGGCATTTCAAGCACACACATAACATTCTTTGTCCTTTCACTTCATCATCAATATTTAGTTTGTATTCTTTCTAATTAACTTAATTTAAATTTGAAGTTTGATTTAATTTATTGATTTATATAAATCTTTTAAAGTGGTTTTCACATTCCTTTCTCTCTAATCTCATTCTAAAATATTCCTAAAATTTTCAATCTTTATTTCTTTATATTTTTCTTAATTTTGGATTTAAGTTATTTTGAAGTATCATGTTTTAATTTGTTTATTGAAATGGAAATGAGTTTAGTTGTGATTTTAGTTTGGTTGTGAATTTCATTTTATGTTGTTGTCGTTAATTGTTGTTTTACTTCATTTAATTCGGTGGTACTTCGTTTCCATTATTTTTAATTCTAGAATTTTCGTACTTCACTCTTTTCATCAGTTCATTCTATCACTATTTCATCTCACCATGCGCATTCATTGATTTTAATCTTGACTTATTATCTTAGGTAAGTTGCTTTATTTCTTGATTTGTATTTATTGTATTTAATGTACTTTATTGATTGATGTTTTGGATTTTTTAAATCTTCGAACAGTTCAATTCCAATTTAATTAGTTTTACAATTTCCAACTTCATTCCTTTCACTTCCTAATTTTACTCGTCATAAATTCCATTTCCTCATTTCAATTTAGGTCAATGTTAATTAATTTCATTGATTATTTCTAAGAACCATTTACATTTGATTTACAAACTTTGTTACTATTTATGTCTTGACATAATCTATAACACTCAAATTATATTTTTTTGTATTATTTTTATTTTTATTTTTTTTTTTGTATTTGAATTTTTTAGATTTTAATTTAATTTAATTTAATGAAAATAAAAATAATAATAATGATAAAATTGGATTAAAATATTTTTGGATTTAATTGAAATTGATTTTGGGAAAAAATTGTGAAAATTTGGATTCTGTGAGTGTTTTTGAAAAGAAAATCGAAAACCGATGGTCAAAATGCAATTTGAAAAAGTTGTGCCACGTCATCAGCCACGTCAGCGGTCCGATCAGCAGCCCCGGCCAACCAAGACACGCCGCGTGGCAAGAAAACGCTAACACGGGACAGGCCACGTGGGCGATCCGTGTGCGTGTGATCGGACGGCCCAGATCCGTTCCAACGTGTACGGACGGCCCAGATTTCACGCATACAGACGGTCCAGATTCAATCAGGCACGGACGGTCCAGATCACATCGCGATGGACGGTCCAAATTTAATTCCAAATAAATCGCGATCGGACGGTCCAGATTTAATCTTGATGGACGATCGAGATTAAAAGGCAAAGGGTATAAATAACCCTACCCACACCTGACCACAAAACCCTAGCCGCCAATGCCTCGCCGGAGAAGAAGAACCAGACGCCGGAGGAGCCAACTGCTGCCACCCGCCGCCGCACCGGAGTATTTTTCGACCGCCAATCGAGGTAAATTTTCTCCTCCTGGCTCGTTTTTCAATGCTGAATCCACCTATGGCCAAATCGAAGCCAAACCACCGGCCAATCAGTCGAAAAACCCCGTCGAAGTCCGGCGCCGCGGCGGCGGCTCCCCTCTATTTTGCCTCTGATGAGGCCCTTCCCGGCCTCCATTCGATGCAAATTTTATACCATTGTAATCACCGTTCTTTTCTCTACAGGTTGATCGGAGCCAAACATTAAAACGCGACTCACGCCGGAGGAGCCGCCGCACCCGAGAGTACCGCCGCCGGTAAGTCTTGGTTTTTCGTGATTTTTTTGTCCACCGAGGGCCCTAGGGTTATTTTATCGCAGAGACCAATGCAAGTTTGGCCGAATTCGGCCGAAAACGGCCAACCCGAGGCGGATCGCCGCCGCAGGCGGCGACACCGTCGCCGGAGCACGGCGGAGCCGCCGTGCCGGAATTCTGATATTGGCCGAAAGGGGCCCTAGGTCTGATTTGAAATTTTTTGGGACACGCGCAGGTACCGGTAGTGCATTTCAGTTTTTCAGAAAAAAAATTCAGGAAAATTAAGAACAGCCCGTAGGCGCATTGTAGAGCCGATTTCAGACCCCGAAACAAGTAAGGACCCCTCACCCTATCTCCTATCACGATATTAAAGCTTAATAAATAATTAAACGGTATTTTGTGACTTTATAGATGTATAATTGATTAAGATTGCCAATGGAGCCCGAATCTTATACATTGTTAGTCAGTTGTTGTTTGATCTAATTTTCAGTATTAAATACAGTATGATGTTTGATGTAATTATTTTATGGTCTCGTATGCATGAATCATAGTTTCTTTTATTATAAATTGTATTATAGTGAACCCGATACTCTGTTGTCTTATTTGGTGTCAATTACTGGTTTATATATTGTGTATGATTGGATGATTGAGATCAAGGAAAAAAGCAAAAAGGTTATGTGAATTGATAAATGGATAATGTGGACAGCCTGACTAGATATCCTAGGAGATAGTGGACGGATCGGGTCCGTAGGGAACCCTACCGAGAACGTGGTCTCTCATACCGGACGGGGTATTGAGGTTTATGGTTTTGGCGCCCATACCGGACGGGGTATGGGGACGGCCCTAGAATCAGGTTATTAATGATAATGGTTCACGTGTAGCGAGGACCCCCTATGGATCCCCACGGATACTAGTAGGTTGGTAAAAGAGGAAATTTATTGTCTGATTATTGAAGTGCAAAAGTAAGACATGTGTTCTGTTACAAAATCGATATGATTTTATGATGATTATCATGTTATTGTTTTCATATGTTATTTTCATAAATCTCACCGAGGTAAGTGGACAGTAAAGATTTTTATGTTAATAAATAAGTTTGTTATAAATTATGCTCCATTGGTCGTTTTTGTTTTTTACCGACCTTTACTTCTATGGCAGTGAGATAGTGTGATGTCTTTATTGGGCTAGTGTAACTCATTCCTTACTTAACCATTTCAGATCAGGAAGACGTGGTCCCCGAGCTCGCTCCGCAGGAAGACGGCGAGTTAGACGCCTAAGGCCTTTATAGCTCTATTTATAGTTTTTATTTCGAGTATCTCTTTTAATTAGTTTATTCTTTCATGTTTTCAGTACGTTTTGGGTTATTGTGTAAGAGATGTTAATCAAAATTATTTATTACACTTCCGCATTTAAGATTATGAATACATACATCTTCATTTAAAATTTCGGGACCGTTACAGTTGGTATCAGAGTCGCGTTCCTCGGACCCATCCCTTACACAATAATGCTTAGAGAAATACTCACCGATAAATCGTTACTTAACTATTCCTTATGAAATGCAGGTGCAAAGAAATGAGGAGAGGAAGACCCCCACTAAACCGAGCGGCCCGGGATAATTCACTTCGGGAGGATGTAGACAGATTATTTGAGATGATGGAAGGGTTCATAGCTGCCCAGTAAGGGCGAGATGAGAGAAGGGAGTTACCCGACCCTCCTCCACTACCGCAGGTTGAGCCTCCACTACAGCAGGCTGATCCCGAACCACCCCGGCACGAGCCTGCTCCTCCACAGTACCACCCGGCACCACTGCCGCAGTACAACCCGGTGCCCCAGCCACAGTACTACCCGGCACCGCCACAGTACAGTCCAGTGCCCCCATCATATCAGCAGGTGCCACCATAGGACCCCCCAGTCTATCCTCAGCCGGGTCCAGTCCCTCTTCCATGAGACCCCGCTCATTCCTTGATCGACTCAAGCTACATAGAGAGGTACAGGAGACTGAACCCCTCCACCTTTGCAGGGGGATCCTCTTTTGAAGAGGCCCAGTACTGGCTGGCAGAGACTGAGAGAGCTTTCAGGACCTTAGGAGTAGCTCCTGAGTAGAGAGCTGCCCTTGCTTCCTACATGCTGGTAGGGGAAGCAAGACGTTGGTGGGAGCTCAAGCAGATCACCCTGCCTACACCAGTCACTTGGGAGCAGTTCTTAGCGGCCTTCCATGCGGAGTATCTTCCTGAGCACATCCGACACCTAAAGAAAATGGAGTTTGTTCAACTGGTCCAAGGAAACATGACAGTATCGGAATATGCTCGTAAGTTCCTAGAGTTAGGCCGATACTCCCCGGAGACATTGATGGATGAGGGCCGAAAGGCCAGGAGATTCCACTGGGGCCTCCACCCGGAGATCAGGTAACACTTGTTGGTACTGGAGCTCAAGACATATTCAGCAGTCCTAGCAAAGGCACAGATCGTTGAAATGAGCTTCAACACCTATCCTCAGCCAGGAGAGAGTTCCTGACCCTCAGCTCCGTTCCGCAGGCCAGCACCTACTGCGCCTACCCAACCAAATAAGAGGCCCAGACCAGCCATCCAAGTCCCTCCTCAGGCTCCAGGGGCAGCACATGGGAAGATCTGTCAGCACTGCGGCAGAGATCACGGGGACCGACCCTGCTACCGCCTCAACAACATTTGTCGCATATGTGGCAGTGCCCAGCATTATGTAAGAGAATACCCGAGAAACCAGAATCAAGGAAGGCCTCCTATCCAGGGCAGAGCTTACAACCTTACCCAGCAGGATGCCGATGCCGACCCGGATGTGGTACAGGGTATGTATACTATCTGTGACCATATTGCTCATATTTTATTTGACACTGGTGCATTGCATTCATTTGTTTCACATGTTTTTGCTTCCAAAATTAATGTATCACCTAATAAACTTGATTCATTGTTATTTGTGTCTACTGCCGAAGGTGAAACACTACTAAGGGAAGTTATCTACAGGGCTTGTGCCGTAGAGATAGCAAATAGAAAACTGAGTGTAGACTTGATAGGGTTAGACACGGGGGATTTTGATGTAATCTTAGGAATGGATTGGCTAGCGGCGTATCACGCCACCATAGATTGCTTTAACAAGAAAGTTGTATTTTATCCTCCTAACGAGGAGCCATTTACAAATTAATAAAATCATTTAGTACTTATTCCTTGATGGCAAGTTTTCTTAACTTCTAGTGCCTTAATCTTTCTATTTTCTTTGACTAGGCAAGCCCAAGAAGGAAATTTGTATTCAAGAGATTCCGGTAGTCCGAGACTTCCCAGATGTGTTTTCGGACGAACTGCCCGGTCTGCCAGTGGACAGGGAAGTCGAGTTCACTATAGACCTACAGCCAGGTACCCAGCCCATTTCGATTGCTCCTTACCGCATGAGCCGCATTAAGATGGAAGAGCTGAGGAAACAGATCACTGAATTACAAGACAGTGGGTTTATTAGACACAGTGTGTCCCCTTGGGGTACCGGAGTCACTTTTGCAAGGAATGGAGATAGAACGTTGAGACTGTGCATTGATTACAGAGGATTGAACAAGGTCACAATCAAGAACAAGTATCCCCTTCCCTGGATTAATGACCTCTTCGACCAGTTGCAGGGTGCACAGGTCTTCTCTAAAATAGACATGCGATCAGGTTACCATAAGGTGAAGATAAGAACAGAAGACGTCCCCAAGACGGCCTTTCGAACCAGGTACGGACACTATGAGTTCCTGGTCATGCCATTTGGGCTAACCAATGCCCCGGCAATCTTTATGGATTTGATGAACAGGGTCTTCAGAGAGTTCTTGGATCAATTTGTTATCGTGTTCATTGATGACATCTTAGTCTACTCAAAAAGCAGATAAGAACATGTTCACCATCTTGCCCAAGTTTTGCAGGTCCTCAGAAACAAGAAAGTATATGCAAAGTTGAGTAAGTGTGGATTCTGGCTTAAGCAGACCACCTTCCTAGGATACATCATATCGAAGGAAGGAGTATCAGTGAATCCCGAAAAGGTTGAAGCGGTACTTGGCTGGGAGAAGCTGACATCAGTTAAGGAAATCCGCAGCTTCTTGGGAATGGCAGGTTATTACCTCAGGTTCGTTGAAGGATTCTCCAGTCTAGCAGCTCCTCTAACCCAACTCACAAAGAAGAATGCCAAGTTTGAGTGGAATGAGAACTGCGAAAGAAGTTTTTCAAAATTAAAGAAGCAGCTGACTACTGCACCCGTGCTGGCTTTACCGAGTGGATCGGGAGGATATACAGTTTATAGTGATGCCTCCTATCTAGGCTTGGGTTATGTTCTGATACAACATGGAAAGGTTATAGCATATGGGTCCAGACAATTAAAGAATCATGAGAAGAACTATCCCACCCATGACTTAGAGCTTGCCGCAATCATACACGCCTTGAAAACCTGGCGCCATTATTTGTACGGAGAGACCTTTCAGATCTATACCGATCATAAGAGTTTGAAACACATATTCACTCAGAAGGATCTTAACATGCGTAAGAGAAGGTGGATGAAACTCCTTAAGGACTACGATTGTGATATCTTATACCATTCGGGTAAGAACAACGTGGTAGCAGATGCTCTCAGCAAGAAAAGTGCAGGTATCTTAGCCCATTTGATGGTTTCAGAATGTAGGCCAATTGGGGCCACGCAACAGGTTCGACTTCAGGATCTGAAGATAGTCATATATTTGGGCCACCTAACAGTCCAGCCCAAGTTAATCCAGAGAATAAGGGAAGCCCAATCAGTCGACTCCGCCCTGGTAGCCCGCAAGAAAGATGTAGAACAGGGAGTGGGCTCAGAATTCCGAATCTCTGCCGATGGATTACTTCGTTTCCAAGACAGGGTGTGTGTCCCAGATGACAATGAGTTAAAAAGAGACATCATGACGGAGTCCCATAGCTCGAAGTTTGCCATGCATCCAGGAAGCACCAAAATGTACCAAAGCATGCGACCCCAGTTTTGGTGGAATGGGATGAAGAGAGACATAGCCGACTTTGTATTTAAATGCTTGGTATGTCAGCAGGTCAAGGCAGAGCATCAGCGCCCAGGTAGGTTACTTCAGCCTTTACTGATCCCGGAGTGGAAGTGGGAATATATCACCATGGACTTCGTATCGAGGCTATCCAAGGCACGTTTAGGACATGATGTCATATGGGTAATTGTTGACCGACTTACCAAGTCTTCCCACTTCCTAGCCATCAGGATGACCGATTCCTTGGACAAGTTGGCAAAGATGTATATCCGGGAGATAGTCAGATTGCATAGAGTTCCAGTGACAGTAGTATCCGACAGGGATCTCAGGTTCACTTCTCAGTTTTGGAGTAGCTTTCAGCAAACTATGGGAACAAAGCTGTCTCTTAGTACTGTCTTCCATCTCCAGACTGATGGACAATCAGAAAGGACAATTCGTACACTTGAAGATATGCTCCGAGCTTGTGTACTTGACTCTGGGGGCCATTGGGACGACCATCTACCCCTGATAGAGTTTGCCTACAACAACAGGTACCAAGCAAGCATCGGCATGTCTCCATATGAGGCGTTATATGGGCACCCGTGCAGATCACCGATTTATTGGGAGGAAGTGGACGATAGAAGATTGTTTGACCCGGAGTTGGTAGAGGAGACCACATCCAAAATAGTTAAAATCAGAAAGAACATTCAGACAGCTCAGAGTAGGCAGAAGAGTTATGCAGATACCCGGAGGAGAGACCTAGCGTTTGAGAAAGGCGACCAGGTGTTTCTTAAGGTCACTTCTTTCAAGAGAATTAATAGGTTCGGCAGGAGGGGAAAATTAAACCCCCAATTTATTGGACCTTTTGAAATCCTAGACAGGATTGGTACTGCTGCCTACAGACTAGCATTACCTCCAGAGCTCTCCAGAGTCCACAACGTGTTCCACGTATTCATGCTACGTAAGTACAACCTGAACCCTTCTCATGTCTTAGCTCATGAACCGCTTCCACTCCAAGAGGAGTTGTCTTATGAAGAAGTACCAGTCAGTATCACAGACCAAAAGAGCAGGATACTCCGCAACCGAGAAATCTTATTTGTAAAGGTCGTGTGGCAGAACCACACGCCCAAGGAGGCTACCTGGGAGCTAGAATCAGATTTTAGAGCCCAGTATCCCTATTTGTTCGACCAAGAGTGATAGATAAATTTGGGGGACCAAATTTCCTTAAGGGGAGAGAGTTGTAACACCCAAATTATATTTTTTTGTATTATTTTTATTTTTATTTTTTAAAATTTGAATTTTTTAGATTTTAATTTAATTTAATTTAATTTAATTTAATGAAAATAAAAATAATAATAATGATAAAATTGGGTAAAAATGTTATTTGTATTTAATTGAAATTGATTTTAGAAAAAATGGGTGAAAATTTAGATTCTGGGGGTATTTTTGAAAAGAAAATCGAAAACCGGAGGTCAAAACGCAATTTGAAAAAGTTGTACCACGTCAGTAGTTACGTCAGCGGTCCGTTCAGCAGCCCCGGCCAACCAGGACACGCCGCGTGGCAAGGAAATACTGACACGGGACAGGTCACGTAGGCGATCCGCGTGCGCGCGATCGGACGGCCCAGATCCGTTTCTGCGCGCATGGACAGCTCATATCAAATGTGCGCACGAACGGCCCAGATTTCACGCGCACGGACGGGCCAGATTCAGTCCGGCGGCTCCGCTGTGGCTCCCCTCTATTTTGCCTCCGATGAGGCCCTTCCCGGCCTCCGTTCGATGCAAATTTTATACCACTGTGATCACCGTTATTTTCTCTACAGGCTGATCGGAGCTAAACATCAAAACGCGACTCACGCTGAAGGAGTCGCCGCACCCGAGAGCACCGCCGCCGGTAAGTCTTGGGTTTTCCGTAATTTTTTAGCCCACCGAAGGCCCTAGGGTTGTTTTATCGCAAAGACCAATACAAGTTTGGGCGAATTCGGCTGAAAACAGCCAACCCGAGGCGAATCGCCGCCGTGCTGGAATTCTAATATTGGCCGAAAGGGGCCCTAGGTCCGAATTGGGATTTTTTGGGACACGTGCAGGTACCGATAGTGCGTTTCAGTTTTTCGAGAAAAAAATTTAGGGAAATTAGGGACAGTCCATAAGCGTACTGTAGAGCCGATTTCAAACCCCGAAACAAGTAAGGACCCCTCACCCTATTTCCTATCACGGTATTAAAGTTTAATAAATAATTAAATGGTATTTTGTGACTTTATAGATGTATAATTGATTAAGGTTGTCAATGGAGCCCGAGTCTGATACATTGTTGGTCAGTTGTTGTTTGATCTAATTTTCAGTATTGAATGCAGTATGATATTTGATGTAATTATTTTATGGTCTCGTATGCATGAATCATAGTTTCTTTTATTATGGTTTGTATTATGGTGAACCTGATACTGTGTTGTCGTATTTGTTGTTAATTACTGGTTTACATGTTGTGTATGATTGGATGATTGAGATCAAGGAAAAAAGCAAAAAGGTTATGTGAATTGATAAATGGATAATGTGGACAGCCTGACTAGATATCCTGAGAGATGGTAGACGGACCGGGTCCGTAGGAAACCCTACCGGGAACGTGGTCTCTCATACCGGACGGGATATTGAGGTTTATAGTTTTGGCGCCCATACCGGACGGGGTGTGAAGACGGCCCTAGAATCAGGTTATTAATGATAATGGTTCACGTGTAGCGAGGATCCCCTATGGATCCCCACGGATACTAGTAGGCTGGTAAAAGAGGAAATTTATTGTCTGATTATTGAAGTGCAAAAGTAGGACATGTGTTCTGTTACAAAATCGATATGATTTTATGATAATTATCATGTTATTGTTTTCATATGTTATTTTCATAAATCTCACCGAGATAAGTGGACAATAAAGATTTTTATGTTAATAAATGAATTTGTTATAAATTATACTTCATTGGTCATTTTTGTTTTCTACCGACCTTTACTTTTGTGCCAGTAAGATAGTGTGATGTCTTTACTGGAGTAGTGTAACTCATTCCTTACTTAACCATTTCAGATTAGGAAGACGTGATCCCCGAGCCCGCTCCGCAGGAAGACGGCGAGTTAAACGCCTAAGAACTTTATAACTCTATTTATAGTTTTAATTTCGAATATCTTTTTTAATTAGTTTATTCTTTCATGTTTTGAATACATTTTAAATTATTGTGTAAGGGATGTTAATCAAAATTATTTATTACGTTTCCGCATTTAAGATTATGAATACATACATTTTCATTTAAAATTCCGAGACCGTTACATAATCTACTTGTTTTCAAAATTATATTTCCATTTGCTTCTTAATTGTTTTCCACCTTTCTTTCATATTAATTTAAATAAACTTATTCATTCAAAATCTAATCTATCGTGCACAACCCAAAGCATTCAAATATATTCACATTCGCTAACCATTAATTCACATCCTCAGTTCAATCCATTTCACTTTCACTTTCACTTTCACTTTCACTTTCAAGCACATGCATATATAATCAAAATTTAAAACATATCGCATGCATCATGAACAAAAACACACTTTCAATTCTTTTTCCAATTTCCTTACTTAATGGTTAATTAATTACCTTACTTATTCCTGAATTAATTTCTTTACCAACCATATTCAAAACTTATTAAGTTTTCAAATTTTGAAAATAATGCATTTGAGGCTTCGGGATATCTATTAGTAATACTTACAACACTTTCGAAAGACTGAACGGTTCACTTTACGCTCCTTAATGCATTTCCCTATTATATTTTGCCTACGGAAAACGATACATATTTAATAAAATTTCCTATGATTAAAATTAAAGTGAATTACTAATCTATCTAATTTAGTTTAATTCTAATTAATTTGAACTAGAAAAACGTTATATCTACGCGTGAACGGTTGAACCAGGTCTAGAAACTTGTCTGCACAACAAAATTTGGCTAGAAGCCGGTCAAACCGAAAACAAAAAGAACTAACTTACTATGGTGGTCACCGGAAGGAGGTGCAGGTTGTAGCCTCCGGATTTCTACCCACAGTGTCGCACTCCAACACGCGGCCTTGACGTGCAAACCAACGCGACTAGCTGCCCCAAACTACCACATAGCCACCCGCTGGCGGTGGTGGGCACCACGCTCGACAGGAGCCCGTGGATCCGGCAATGGTGGCGACGGCACAGACAACCGCCTGTGGACAACCCATGCATGGCGCGCACTCCTCTTTTCTCCTCTGTTTCGCAGCCTAAGTCGCTCACGGTTCCCCTCATGGTCGCGTGCGGCCCCAAGCCGCTCCCTTCCTCTTACGCTTGCGGCCATGGCCGCTCGCGCACGAGCCCTTCTCCCTCTCTTCCTCTCTTCTCCTCCCTCTTCCTCGGCTTTCATTCTCTTCTCCCTCACTTCGCTTCCTCTTTTCTTTCTTTCTTCCTTTCCTTTTTCTCTCCCCGCTAGCGGCGGTCTGCCGCGAACTCCTCCCTCTTCTCTCCTCTCTCAGCCCTCTTCTTGCCATCTTTATTCTTCTTTCACCGTTTTTCTTCTTCCCCGCACGAGATTGCCATGGGCAGTTTCTCTCCTTCTTCTCTTGGGCTCGCGATTGCCACCGCGAGCCGCCGTCTTCCAATTGAGATCGCACGAAGGCGATAACCCCTCCTCCTCCATGGCGGCACTAGCTACCCAAACGAAGGAAACTCTAATCGGGTTTCCCTTAAATATGTGATCTTCCAGCCATCAGATCTCTGTCAAGAGATCTAGGTCGTTCTATCAAATCGAGGACAAAATCCTCTTTTTGGGGTCCAGATTCAACCGCGGGATCGAAACTCCATAGATCGTGGTCGTTCAATGTAAGGATTCATTAATGGTCTTTTGGTCATTTTACATGAGTGAGACATCGACTGTTGGATCAGATCTCACGCGATCTGGCCCATTCATTCGAATTTCGAACGAGATGGAATCTGGATCATTCGATCAGATTGAGAGAGAAGAGATCCATGCTGTTGGATCACAAACCACGTGGAAGTGGATATCAGCTGCACGATCGTGACATACACTGACTGTTGGATCGCGATCCGTGTGAAGTGGCAGCCTCCTAGCCGTCAGATCGGCATGCCACTCGATCATGGCCGACAGACAAAAGAACAGCAGGGATGGTCCATGGCCGTTGGATCAGCTTGGGCGGGAAAGTGCTCTAGCCGTCTGATTCGCGTACACACAGATTGGCACACACACAAACATGGCTTGCGTGTCCACCACTCGACGTTGGGCTCTTTGCCAGGTAGCCACGTCATTGCTGATGTGGCCATACTCTATGAAATTGCAGAAACGCCCAAATTTCCGAATTTTCATTCAATTAAGTCCTCGGTTTGGGCCCAAACGACCTCCGATTTTTCTCGTGGAAGTTCACAAATTCCTATTTATTTGATTTTAGGGGCTTAAATATTATTTTTAAATTTTTTAAATATTTATCTTATAAATTCTAATTAAATTGATTCATTAAATTTAATATTTTTAAATTAAATTTTAATTTCATAATTTCCTATTTTGTCTCCTAATTATTTCCTAAATTAAAATTTACCAACTTATTACTTTTAATATTTTCTAATATCTTTAATTTATTTTATTTTTGTAATTCATGACCTTAATATTTTTAAAATTTTCTTAATTTTTCTTAGTAAATTTCATTAATTTGCAAATAGTTTTCCAATTCCTAACTATTTTAGTTTTATTAATCCACGTGGTTTAATATTTTCTAATTAATTTTAGTTAAGTTAATTTTACCATTTACCGGGTTTTATTATTTTAAAATCCCTTCCTTTATTTATTTTGATTTTAAATTCTCTTCCAAATTTTATGAACAAAATTTGGTGTCCAATTGTACGGGATGTTACAACGTGATTGAAAAAATGTTCAATGGTACCCATTACCATACGTAGAATGGGGATTCAAGTGTTAAGTGATTAGTGTATAATATTCACGTAGTAGATGAGATCTTTAGTTCCCTTAATGATACTGGTAAAAACAACACCGCGCGATGAAATTTCTAATAAGTAAAAAGAAAGATAAATGAAAATGAAATTTTAATAGGATTGGAAATAAGTGACCGTGCAAGTGTGATCATGATGTGAAATTTAGTGTATATTGTGTGATTAAGTGAAATGTGAACATTATGAACCAAGAAAGTGAAAATAAGACTTTAGAAATTGTATCAAATAGAATTTGAAACAAAAAAAAAAATTATTTAGTAAGTTTTGGGTTTAAATTGTTTTTCCTAAATTTCATTTTTCGTCGATAATTTTAAGTTTTCTACAAATAATGGATAGATCATTTCAGTATACGATAATGCTTTTGTAACATCCTGATGCCAACTGGGTGTCAACCTTCAGCTGAGCAATTAAAATACATATAAATAACAGAACGGGAAATAATCATCTCTTACAGTGATTACAGTAGTAATATACTGAGGCACTAGACTATCAAATCTTACATACCAATGTTGTGGATTTACAAAAAAAATCTGACCTATCAAAACAAAATAAAAAAAGAAGGTCTTTAATACTTCCACTAAGCATCCTAGGAGAGATCCAGACAAGCATCATGGGACATCTTTAAGATCATCATCTGAGAGGGGAGTTGGATTGGGGTGAGTTTCAATAAACTCAGTAAGACAAGTAATAATTAAGTCATACAATTACCGTTTTAAAACGTATACATATTAGCCAACAGTGAAAAAGATACATAATTTACCAAATTAGTCTAATTCATTTTATTTCTCATTTTATTTTACTAAAGAACCAAACCAAAAACCATCATGCAAATCATACCACAATTCAGAAGCCTTAGAATAGATAAAATCGGATCAATTTTCACATCTGAATCAAATCAAACATTGACTCACATACCCAGACATAGACTCTCACTCATCTTTTGACATAGTTTTAATACAGTATTGTTAATCTTATTTTAAGTTATATTGTTTACGTACCTACGTGCACAATCACCTAAGCCTGTAGTTAGGATGACATAATACACCGAATGCACTGTGAATGCAAGTGCAGATAGGACATACATACAAACAGATCACTTAGTCACTCTGGTCACTTCATTTACCCCCTGTGCATAGGGTAATGAACCTGATATGTCCAGCTAACCTGAAACTTGGTCCATAAGGGACCAAAAGCCTATTCACGTGCCAAAACAAATCGTACATACAAAAAACCCTTCTTAGGTAACACGGTAAATAGATTTAACTAGACAAATTTGTTTATTTTATTTAGAACTAATCTTATTTAATTTATTTTATTTTAAATCTAACCTAGACTCTAATTCCTATATCTAGGTTAAAGTAGACTCTCTTCTTACCTAAACCAAACATGCTAAACTGTTCAAAGACTTGGTCTTATTTCCTTAGTTCACATTTCTCTTATTTAATCAACTCCTAACGCGATACCTGCTGAGGACAAACCTAAACTAATGGAAGGCAATAAGTAGGCAAGTACTGATGATCTTCTGGGAAGCGAAAGGAAATAATTGCAAAGTAACAGTACTCTATGCTATTGTATCCCTAATCAAGTATCAGACAGTGAGGCTGAATCCACTAAACAGAAATCTCGGTATTGGAATAAACGACACCAGAAGGTGCCAGAAAGGAATGACTCGGCCCCAAAATTCTACCCTAAGAAAAAACTCCAAATTTACTCTGGGTATGGATGCAAGTGGGGAACACATGTGTCATAATGCACATACAAGATATTTGGCCTCAATGTCTGCCAGTATTCCAAGGTCCCAAAAGAAACCAATCGGAACGATCTTATAACCCGTAGGAAAAGAGGAGGGGGGCAAATTCCTCAACACATGGACATGGAGACCCACGTGTGAACGAGGCTGCCCACACATACACTAAGTGTGCGACCCAACACTCATGCCCCACGCACACGCACGCCCACATGTTCCCGCATGGACCATGTACACGTGTGCATGATAGTGCCCACGCACGCGGTCGGCTAAGCTTACATGCGTCTCGCATGGCCGGGCCAAGAACCAACCCAGCCGACCCAATGTGCAAACCCGCGGCCACCCTACATGGGCCGACTGACCCAACTCGCACGATTGTCTAAACCAGCCCGTCCCCACTTTTAATTAATTAATGTTTTTTAAGGCTTTTGTACGTAACTTTTAATTTTTCATATTTTGAATTTAATTCCCACATGTCTAAATTAATTTTTCCATGTGTTTTACATGAAAATAACATGGGATAAAGCCTTATCTTATTTTTAATATTATTTTAATGTAAATTTTATCCTTAAAATTATTTAATTAATTATCTTGTATTTAGATGGGATAGAATAAATATTTTATTATGTAACGATCCTACAATTAGATAAAATTTTATATAGGATATTATTTTATTAATTTTTCAAGAGATTGTAATCATCTAGAATTATCCTGGGAATAGCTATAAATAAGCATTTGCCCATAAGTAAACACATTTAATTACAATCAATTCGAAAGAAATTCTTGAAAGTTTAGGATTTTCTTCAATTAGCATTATTGCTAATTTTTAACTTCTTCAAGTTTTTCGAGAAATTGGAGTCTTCAGAAATCTTACTGAGTCAAGGAGTGGAGATTAACTTATCGGTAAGTTCGTGACATTTTTTCTTTCCTTGTTTATTTTTCCTAGTTTTTTATTTTTCATTCCTTTTAGGATTGTATATTCAATTAGAATGAGGATTTTTTTTAGACGGTTAAGTTTCAGTATTGAATACGTTGAGTGGGTTATAGGAGTTGATTTGATCCTCTCCATACCCTCCCGTATCATCTAGTATCAGAGCTTAAGATTCTAAAATCTAAATCTATCTTTATTGCTTTTAGCATTTTTGTTCCTAAATTAACATTCAAATTTATTTTGATTGTTAATTAGTTTGTATGTTAATTGAATCCATTCTATCCGTTCATTTTAAGTAATTTCGTGTTTGTTTTATTATTAAAAAAATTATATATATCAAAATACAAAAATATCCCAATTGTACCCCATAAGGCAATTGGCACGTTGTTTGCATTTTTCAAAACAAAAGCATAATAACCGCCTAATTGGTGACTGAAAATCCTTTGAGAAGTCGAAGGCAACCTAACAAGTGCGAGTGAAAAATTTTGTTTTCATTCTGCATATTATCCACATTTTATTTTTGAATTATATTTCTATAATCTTGCATTAGCATTGGATAAAGAAATTTGACTGGATGTAGAGCATAACCGATAAATTGGGGGTAGTATACATAGGTAAACCTTTCAGTTATATCTATCGGGATTGATCAAATCCCTATGCATTAGTCGGTATTGTCAATATTTATGATATATGTTTTTTTCTTTTATTTTACACTTGTTCTATTATAAAATTAAGTAACTAATCGATACTAGTTGCTTAACACACGAAAGGCACATTGTTCTTTTCTTTTGTGTTTGCTTCTAAATTTTCGTAGAAATCAGGATCCTTTTAGGGTTCCTTATTGTGTCGTGAGGACTAACATGCAAACCCAATTCAAGTGATTCTGATTTCAGATGCTTAACTCAACAAACGAAGCTGTCAGTTGAGAGATTTCGAGGTAAACACGAGTAAAGGTGAAAGAGAGATATTATTTTCACTAACTCTTATCTTTGCAGGAACTCTGCAATGTCTCACCAAAGCGCTAATAGCTGACCAACCACCATGGAGGAAAGGGTCCTAGACATGTTTACCCAGGTAAGTGTCCAAATAGGAAATATGGTTGCCTGCATGGATTGTCAGGAACGAGGCAAAAATTATAGTAGCACCCAATGCCAAATAGTGCAGGAAGAGAGAGGATCTTATGGTGAAGATATTGGTACAGGGAGGCTGCTGTGAAGAGGCGAATAGGCACCTCCATGACTTCAAGTTCCATATACCAGCTTTTCAAGGGAATAATGACCTTGAAGCCTACCTCGAGTGGGAGTGGAAGGTCGATTGCATTTTTAGCTACTGCAAATATAGTAAAGAGAAAAAGCTCAAGTTGGCCACCTTTGAGTTTACCAACTATGCCTTAATATGGTGGGATTAGTTAGCCCTTCTCAGAGAACGGGATGGGGACCTGCAAATCACCAAATGGAGAGAATTAAGATCCATTATGAGGAAGCAGTACGTGCCAGCTCATTTCGACAGGGATATGAACCTGAAATTACAACACATGACCCAGGGTTCCAAGTTGATGGAAGAGTACTACAAGAAAATGGAGATAACCATGATTAGGGCCCAAGTCAACGAACAATCGGAAGCCACAATGGCTCAGTTTTTTAAGGATCTAAACAAGGATATCACCAATATCCTTGAACTCCAAAACTATGTTGACCTGAATGAAATGGTGCACAAGGGCACTAAGATTGAAAAGAAATTCAAAGGCAGAGGAACTAACTAGGGATATGTCAGCAATGCTCCCCAGGGAAATCAAAGATGGGCTAAAAGGGATGAAGGAAAGAAGATGGACGACAACAAAGAAAAATAATCCACTAGTAACCCATCAGTTAATCTCGAGGCACCGACCACTCGCCAAAGCACCGTTAAGTGTTTCAAGTGCTTTGGAGTTGGACATATTGCATCTCAATGTCCCAATTAGCATGTCATGATTATTCGAAATAATAGAGATATCGTCAATGACCACGAGAGTAGTAATGAGCAGGAAGATCTACTGCTAGTGGATGCAGGTAGAGCAAGTATTGCTCAACGAGTATAGGAATATGTGTTTGTGGCTCAACAAGCACTAAACATACAAGTTAAGCCTAAAGGCAACGATCAGAGAGAAACTATTTTCCACTCTAGATATCTAATAAACAGAAAGTTCTGTAGTGTGATAATTGATGGAGGCAGCTGTGGTAATGTTGCTAGTACCTTACTAGTGGATTAGGCAGGGTTGACTTGCAAACAACATCTTAACCCCTAAAAATTACATTGGTTGGATGACAACAAAGATATCAATGTCATTTAGCAGGTATATGTTCCATTTTTCATTAGTGGCTACACGGATAAGATATTGTGTAATGTAGTTCTCATGTAAGCGGGGCAACTGCTGCTAGGTAGGCCATGGGAATATGATCGAGATGTTAGCCATACTGGTGAAAGGAATCAATATTCTATTCGAATAGGTAACCTCACCCATGTTTTGACACCTTTGTCAAGGAGAGACGTTTATAAAGACCAATTAAAAATTAAAAAATCATATAACGAGTTCACTAAAAGATAGAGTAGGGCCCTAGTTCGAACCTAGTCAAAAGTTGTTTTTTCATTCAAGGACAACTCGAGCACCCCACCGGTTGTCTGGTTAATCCTCTATTCTCTTTGATCCTGGATGAAAAATTTATAATCTCTGTAGATTCGAGGATGAATCCTCTAAAAGAAGAGGGGATTGACGCGATACTCGCTGTGGACAAACCTAAAACAGTGGAAGGCAATAAGTGGGCTAGAACTGATGATCTTCTAAGAAGTGAAAGGAAATAGTTGCAAAGTAATAGTAATCTATGCTACTCTATCCCTGATCAAGTATCAGATAACGAGGCTGAATCCACCAAACAAAAATCCTGACCTAGGAATAAATGACACCAAAAGGTGCTAGAAACCCGAAGGGTAATGAGACACACTGCTAATGAATGACTCAGCCCAAAAATTCTGGCCCAAGAAGAAAGCCCATATATAGTTTGGGTATGAGTGCCAGTGGGGTACACATGTGTCATAATGCACGTACAAGATATTTAGCCCCATGTCCGCTGGTATTCCAAGGTTCCAAAAGAAACCAATCGGAACGACCTTATAACCCGTCCAAAAAGAGGAGGCGGGCAAATTCCTTTACACAAGGACACAGGGGCCCATGTATGAACGAGGTTACCCACATGTGCACCGAGCATGCGACCCAACCCGCACGCCCACATGTGCTCACACAAGCACACGGCAGTGCCCATGTGTGGTGGCTCATTAAGCCCACATGCGAAACCAGCCACACACGCGCAGGCCTAAGGGGCCAAATGCGAGCCTACCTCGCATGACTTGCGTGGGCTTACCGGCCCAAATCATACGAATTGTCCAAACCGGCCGGTCCCCACTTTTAATTAATTAATATTTTTTTAAGGCTTTTGGACCCCACTTTTAATTTTCCATGTTTTTAATTTAATTCCCACATGTCTAAATTAATTTCTCCATGTGTTTTACATGGAAATCACATGTATAAAACCTTATCTTATTTTTAATATTATTTTAATATAAATTATATTTATAAGATTGTTTAATTAATTATCTTGTATTTAGATGGTATAGAATAAATATTTTATTATGTAATTACCTTAAAATTAGATCAAATTTTATCTAGAATATTATTTTATTAAATTTTTCAAGAGATTGTAATCATATAAAATTATCCTAGGAAAGACTATAAATAAATCTTTGCCCATAGGTCGTAAACACATTCAATTATAATAAATTTGAGAGAAATTCTTGAAAAATTAGATTTTTCTTCAGTTAGCATTGTTATTAATTTTTAGCATCTTCAAGTTCTTTGAGAAGCTGAAGTCTTCAAAAATCTTGTTGAGCCAAGGAGCGAGGATCAACTTATTGGTAAATCTGTGACATTTTTTCTTTTCTTGTTTATTTTTTCTAATCTTTGTTTTTACATTCTTTTTAGGATTATAAATTCAATTAAAGGAATTTTTTTAGACAGTTACGTTTCGGTATTGCATACGTTAAATGGGTTATAAGAGTTGGTTTGATTCTCTCATACCCTCCCACGCCAATTCTTTTTGTTTATTTTTCCTCATTTTCCATTTTAAAAAAATTTCTTTTCTTTCAATTGATTGTTTAGAAGATCCTTAGTATTCAATATTTCCCTAGTTTTTAATGTTTTTCTTAAATTCTTCTTTAATTAAATCCAAACCAAACCAAACAAATTTAAACAAATTTTTTTAAAAATTTTCATTGAGCAACATCCCTTATTTTCCCATTCTTCCAGCTATTACAAACTTTTCTTGAACTCAAAGTTTTGTCGATTTCTTTAATTGATTCCCAAAAGCCTTAGAATTATTTCCATTTTCCTTAGGCTTCATTTTAATTTTCCTTAGATTTTGTTTTTATTCGAAATTCTTGTTTTATTGTCCATTTCTTTTTTTAGATTTCAGTTTCTCATTTTACAAATTTTAATTCCCAAAAATCTTAGATTGAAACTTCAATTTATTGTCCATTTTCCTTTTTAGATTCCAATTTCTCACTTTACAAATTTTAATTCCCAAAAATCTTAGTTTTAAATTCTAAAATTCTTCCTCTTTAGTGTTTTGGGCAATTTGCCCTTCGACCTGTGGTAAGGGGATAAAATTCTGCAACGCGCACTCTCAGCACAGGGTGCCATAGCCTGCAGGCACTTTTTGCGGGTGCACGCCTGGCAGTGTCCCCTGGCCTGCATGGCTTGCTACACACAGCAACATGCCCATGGGTGTGCCTCAGCACAGGGGGTGTCAGGAGACACGTCACTACGTGTATATGTGCAGGCCTCACCCGCAGTATGCAGACCCTTCGACACAAAAGGGATGTCAAACAAGGCCTCACGCACGTGCGCAGCGTGCCAAGGAACTTGTCTCGACACTTTTGGGTCTCTGAACTATGTCTCGCGTACACCACTTGCACAGTCTCACTGTGCTTGCCACCTATACCGATACTTTGGTGCTTGGAAAGTGCATATAGAGGCATCGGGCCTTTGTTAGTCGATCGTTTTCCATTTTTCACTTCGATTTAATGTCTGAAATCCATTCTAAAAATATTATTCATTAATTCAGCTGTCATATCTCATTAAATTCATCAACAAAAACACGATTAAATCATTAAAATCATACACTCAACACAAGTACTCTCTGCATTGGTTTAAATAGTAAACAAATACGTATTCTTAAAATATTTAATCAACATACATGAATCTAGAAAATCAAATGCTTGTAAAAACTAATTACCACTAGTCTTACCTCAAAGAAGAAGGTCTAAATGGTCCAAACGCATGAGTAGATCGACTTAAAAAGTACAAAGAACTGCTAGCAATAATTGCTGTGTCAATTGGGTTTTTAAGTGGAAATTGCAGATTCTGGATTGTTTTAACTGCAAGAATTCGATTTAAAATCAACCAAGAACCTAAACAAACTATCCTAAAACTGGAAATCAAGAAAAGAATGGAAAAAAAAAAAAACAAGAATCGAAGAGATAATATGCTTACTTGAAACAATTCGGCTCGACAAGGTTTTGGTTATAGAAGAATCTTCAATTAAAGCTAAAAGAAGGATTGTTGCATTGGGAGGAAGGGAATGTGTGAATAATCAAAAGGAAAAGTCGACCTACTTAAAACAAAAGGGAAAAAGCTTATCTATAAGAGGAGTCGTCTTCTCCCTTGAACAGCACACTCGCACACACTACACTCAACTTCCTCTCCGGTTTTTTTCTCCAAAAGCTCACAATTTTCTAGTTTTCTCTCAGGCTCTATTTCTCACTCTCTCACACGATTTTTTACTCTCTTTATCGAATGAAGAAGTGAATAAGAAAGTCAAAGTGTATGTAGGTTTTAAACTACCATTTTTTACTTCAATTGCAGCCCTCGAATCACTTACATGTGATCTAGGTCGTTGAGGGGTACGAGTAACTGACAGGTCTAGCAAAGGGAGCTTTTGACTGACACTTAGCGAGGGAAGGAAGAAAATGGCTTGCAGCTCGGGCTTTGAGGTTGAGTGGTGTCCCATCGACAAAATATTCATGAAAAGTGACTTGCATGCTTGCGGGGAGGAATCCTACGAGTTTGGGGAGTTTTGGCAGGCATGCCTGCACGCGGTATGCCTCGTGTCTACGTGCGGATAAGCATGTGCGAGGAAAGCCTTTTCACGTATAGGCAAGCCTGCGACTATACGAGGAAGACATGTCTCACGTGCAAGCCCTACCTACGGGTGGTGGATTTTCCCATAAAGAAAGGTGAACTTGCAGTGTGAAACAAAATATGAAAATATATTGATGCATTTATAAATAGAAATTCAGGTTTACAAAGTTTAAATATTACAATCTCTCCTCCTTACAAAAATTTGTGCCCAAATTTGAAAAAAAAAAACTATCCAAATAATTCAGAATACATGTTTCTCATGTCACTCTCAACTTCCCAAGTTGCCTCTCAGTGAGAGTAATACTGACAACGTACCTTGACCATGGGAATCTTTCTGGAATGAAGTACCCTAACCTATCACTTGAGGATGCAAATGGAATACTCCTCGTAGGTCAAATTAGGTTGTAGCATGAGAGGCTCGTAGGAATGACATGTGGGGGATCACAGTGATACTTTCGAAGTATGGAAACATGGAAGATGTCATGGATGCTAGAAAATTGAGGTGAAAAGACAAGGTGATAAACAATAATGCCAACCCATTCTAAAATCTAGAAAGGTCCAATGAACCTAGAGCTCAATTTTCCTCTTTTTTTAAATCTTGAAACTCCTCTTACCAGCGAAACTTTTCCCTATTATCTGCATAACTCTTCTACTAGCTCTAGAAAGTGAGAAGATTATGTTGGATGACATAAATTTTAACAATAGTCTCCTAGACTAGGTCGGGTCTCTAACGTGGTTTTGTTCCAACTTTATTCCAGCAGGAAAGAGAACGATAAGTTCTGTCATACAATGCCTCATAGGGTGTTATCCCTATACTAGAGTGCTAGCTATTGTTGTAGAAAAGCTCTGCCAAAGGCAGGTGTCTATCCCAACTACCTCTAAAATTTATCACACAAGCTCTAAGCATGTCCTCTAAAGTCTGGATGTTATCTCAGATTTTCCATCAGTTTGTGGGTGAAATGTAGTACTGAAAGAAAGACAGGTGCCTAAAGTGTCCTGAAAACTATACCAAAATCTAGAGGTAAACCGAGGATCTTGGTCAAACACAATAGATACTAGAATGTCATTGAGACGAACTATCTCTCGAATTACAACTCAGCTAGATGATTAAGAGCATCAATGGTCTTTATAGCTAAGAAATGAGCTGATTTCATCAACCTATCAACAATAACTCATACAAAATTGTGTCCATGAGTAATCCAAGGGAGGCATAAAATAAAGTTCATAGTAACATGTTCCCACTTCTACTTTGGAATAGAAAGGAACTAGAGTAAGCCATTAGACCTCCAGTGTTCTACTTTCGCCTATTGATTGGTGAGGCAACGTAATATATGAGTAAGGATATTCTTTTATAGTTGGCCACTAAAAATGAGATCTAAGATCATGGTATATCTTGGTGCTACTATGATGAGCAGCTAGTCTTAAAAAATGAGTTTATATAAGGATTTCCTCCCTAAGCTCATTATCATCTAGTACCCACAATATACTGAGCACCAACATCCAACTGAGCTATTAAAATACATATAAAAAACATAATATGGAATAATCATCTCTTACAGTGATTACAATAGTAATATACTGAGGTGTTAGACTATCAAATCCTACATACCAATGTTGTGGATTTATGTAAGAAAAATATGGCCTATCAAAATAAAATAGTTTATAACAAACTCATTTATCAATAATAAAAACATTTACTGTCCACTTACCTCGGTGAGATTCATGAAAACAACTTATGAGAAACAATAACATCATAAACATCATAAGATCATGCACACTTTGTAACATAACACATATCATACTTTTGTATTTCAATTATCAGGCAACAAATTTTCTCTTTTATCAGCCTACTAGTATCCATGGGGATCCATAGGGAGTCCCCGCTATACGTAAACTATTCACATTAATAACTTAATTCTAGGGCCGTCCCCATACCCCGTCCGGTATGGGCACCAAAACACATAAAGTCTCCATGCCCCGTCCGATATGAGAGACCACGTTCTCGGTAGGGTTCCCTATAGACCCAGTCCGTCCACCATCTCCCAGGATATCTAATTAGACTGTCGACATTATCCATTTATCAATTCACATTCATTTTTCTATTTTTCTTAATCTCAATTATCCAATCAAACATAAACACGTAAACCAGTAATGGACACCAAACAAGGCAACACAACATCAGGCTCACAATAAGTCAAACCATAATAAATGAAACCGTGATTCATACATACGAAACCATAGAATAAACACATCAGGCACCATACTGCATTCAAAACTGTAAAATAAATCAAACAACACCTTACCGAAAAATACATCAGATTCGGACTCCATTAGCAACCTTATACATATCTATTAATTCATAACATACCATTTTATCATTTATTAAGCTTTAATACCGTAATAGCAAATAGGGTGAGAGATTCTTACTTGTTTCGGAGTCTGAAATCGAGTTCTCACTGCGCCTACGGGCAGTCCCTAGATTCTCTGAATTTTTTTTTTTCGAAAACTGAAACACACTTCCGGTACCTACACATGTCCCCAAAAAACCCCAAATCAGACCCAGGGCCTTTTCGGCCAATTTTGGAATTCTGGCGTGGCGGCTCCGCCGTGCTCCAGCGACGGCACCGCCGTCCATGGTGGCGATCCGCCTCAGGGTTGGCCGTTTCTGGCCATTTTCAGCCAATTCGGTCAAACTTGCATTGGTTCCTGTGATAAAACACCCCTAGGGCCCTCGGTGGGCTAAAACAATTTAAAAAACCGAGACTTACCGGCGATGGAGCTCTCGGGTGCAGCGGCTCCTCCGGTGCGAGTTGCGATTTGGTGTTTTGCTCCTGTCAACCTGTAGAGAAAAGTACGGTGGTTACAGTGGTGTAAAAATTACATCGAACAGGAACCGGAAAGGGCCTCATCGGAGGTAAAAATTGAGGAAACTCGCGGCAGCGCTGCTGGGCTTCGGCGGTATTTTCTGGCCAATTGGCCGGTGGTTTGGCTCTGATTTAGCCACAGGTGGATTCAGCATCGAAAACCAAGCCAAGTGGAGAAATTTTACCTCGTTTGGCGGCCTAAAAGTGCTCCGATGTAGCGGCGAGTAGCGGTGGCCAGTTCCTCCGGTGGCTGGGTCGTCTTCTCCAGTGAGGGCTCTGGCGGCTAGGGTTTGGGGTTGGGTGTGAGTGAGGTTATTTATAACCTTTTCCTTTTAATCTGAGCCGTCCATCATGATTTAATTTGGGTCGTCCGATCGCGATTAAATTGGGAATGAATCTGGGCCGTCCATCGCGATACGATCTGGGCCGTCCGTGTGTGATTCAATCTGGGCCATCCACATGTCTCAGATTTGGGCCGTCCGCACGTGCTTTTGATTTGGGCTGTCTGCGCGCGCGGGAACGGATCTGGGCCGTCTGATCGCGCGCACGCGGATCGCCCACGTGGCTCCCCGCGTCAGCGTCCTTGCCACGCGGCGTGTCCTGGTTGGCCGGGGCTACTGACTGGGCTACTGATGTGGCACTATTTTTTTTAATTATGTTTTGACCTCCGGTTTTCAATTTCTTTTCAAAAACACCTCCAGAATCCAAAATTTCACCTCTTTTTCCCAAAATCATTTTCAATTAATTTCCAAAAATAATTTTACCCCATTTTATCATCATTATTATTTTTTTATTTCTATTAAATTAAATTAAAACATATAATTATTACAAAATAAATTAATTATTAAAATGAAATAAAACCAAAATAATTCCAATAAAATAAAAATAATAATAATAAAAGGTTTGGGTGTTACAACTCTCCCCCCTTAAGAAATTTGGTCCCCCAAATTTGCCTCTTACTCTTGGTCAAACAAATGGGGATACTGGGCTCTAAAGTCTGATTCTAACTCCCAGGTAGCCTCCCTTGGCGAGTGGTTCTGCCACACTACCTTTACAAATGATATTTTCCGGTTGTGGAGTATCCTGCTCTTTCGGTCCGTGATACCGACTGGTACTTCCTCATAAGATAAGTCCTCTTGGAGTGGAAGCGATTCATGAACCAAGACATGAGAGGGGTCCGGGTTGTACTTATGTAGCATGGATACATGGAATACATTGTGGATCTTGGAAAGCTCTGGGGGCAGTGCTACTCTGTAGGCGGCAGTACCAATCTTGTCTAAGACTTCAAATGGTCCAATAAATCGAGGGTTCAGTTTTCCCCTTCTGCCGAACCTACTAATTTTCTTGAAAGGAGTGACCTTAAGGAACACCCAGTCGCCTTGCTCAAACGCTAAATCTCTCATCCGGGTGTCCGCATAACTCTTCTGCCTGCTTTGAGTCGTCTGAATGTTCTTTCTGATTTAAACTATTTTAGACGTGGTCTTCTCCACTAACTCCGGACCGAACAATTTTCTGTCACTCACTTCTTCCCAACAAATCGGTGATCTGCATGGGCGCCCATATAACGCCTCATATGGAGCCATACCCATGCTCGCTTGGTAGCTGTTGTTATAGGCAAATTCTATCAGGGGTAGATGATCGTCCCAATAGCCCCCAGAGTCAAGGACACAAGCTTGGAGCATATCCTCAAGTGCACGGATTGTCCATCAGTCTGAGGATAGAAGGCAGTACTGAGGGACAGCTTTGTTCCCATGGCCTACTGAAAGCTACTCCAAAACCGAGAAGTCAACCTGGGGTCCCTGTCGGATACCACTGTCACTGGAACTCCATGCAATCTGACTATTTCCTGGATATACATTCTTGCAAACTTGTCCAAGGGATCGGTTATCCTGATGGCTAGGAAGTGGGAAGACTTGGTAAGTCGGTCAATAATTACCCAGATGGCGTCATGTCCTAAATGTGCCTTGGGTAATCCCGTTACGAAGTCCATGGCGATATGTTCTCACTTTCACTCCGGGATCGGTAAGGGCTGAAGTAACCTGCCTGGGCGTTGATGCTCTGCCTTAACTTGCTGACATACCAAGCATTTAGATACAAAGTCAGCTATGTCCCTCTTCATCCCATTCCACCAAAACTGAGGTCGCATACTTTGGTACATTTTGATGCTTCCAGGATGCATGGCAAACTTTGAGCTGTGAAATTCTGTCATGATGTCTCTCTTTAACTCACTGTCGTTTGGGACACACCCTGTCTTGGAACCGGAGTAACCCATCGGCAGAGATTCGGAATTCTGAACTCACTCTCTATTCTACATCATTCTTGCGGGCTACTAAGGCGGGGTCGACTGCCTGGGCCTTCCTTATTCTCTGTATTAACTTGGACTGGACGGTCAAACGGCCCAAACATGCGACTCTCTTCAGGTCCTGAAGCCGAACCTGTTGTGTGGCCCCAATTTGCCTGCATTCTGAAACTATTAAATGGGCTAAAATACCTGCACTTTTCCTGCTGAGGATATCTGCCACTACGTTGCCCTTACCCAGATGATACAAGATATCACAATCATAGTCTTTAAGGAGTTCCATCCATCTTCTCTGACGCATGTTGAGATCCTTTTGGGTGAATATGTGTTTCAAACTCTTATGATCGGTATAGATCTTAAAGGTCTCTCCGTATAAATAATGGCGCCAGGTTTTCAAGGCGTGTATAATTGCGGCCAGTTCCAAGTCATGGGTGGGGTAATTCTTCTCATGATTCTTTAACTGTCTGGACCAATAGGCTATGATCTTTCCATGCTGCATCAGGACACAACCCAGGCCTAGATAGGAGGCATCACTATAAACTATATATCCCCCCGATCCACTCGGTAAAGCCAGTACGGGTGCAGTGGTCAGCAGCTCCTTTAATTCTGAAAAACTCCTCTCACAGTCCTCATTCCACTCAAACTTGGAATTCTTCTTTGTGAGTCGGGTTAGGGGAGCCGCTAGACTAGAGAATCCTTCGACGAACCTGCGGTAATAATTTGCCATTCCCAGGAAGCTACGGATCTCCTTAACTAATGTCAACTTCTCCCAGCCAAGTACCGCTTCAACCTTTTCGGGATTCACTGATACTCCTTCATTCGATATGATGTGTCCTAGGAAGGCGGTCTACTCAAGCTAGAATCCACACTTACTCAACTTTGCATATAGCTTCTTTTTTCTGAGGACCTGCAAAACTTGGGCTAGATGGTGAGCATGCTCTTCTCTGCTTTTTGAGTAGACCAAGATGTCATCGATGAACACAGTACAAAATTGATCTAAAAATTCTCTAAAGACCCTGTTCATCAAATCCATAGAGATGGCTGGGGCGCGTTGGTTAGCCCAAATGGCATGACCAGGAACTCATAGTGTCCGTACCTGGTTCAAAAAGCCATTTTGGGGATGTCTTCTGTTCTCATTTTCACCTGATGGTAACCTGATCGCAGGTCTATTTTGGAGAAGACTTACGCACCCTGCAGCTGATCGAAGAAGTCGTCAATTCTAGGGAGGGGATATTTGTTCTTAATTGTGACCTTGTTCAATCCTCTGTAATCAATACACAGTCTCAACGTTCCATCTCCCTTTCTGGCAAACGTGACTCTAGCACCCCAAGGAGACACACTATGTCTAATAAAACCACTGTCTTGCAATTCAGTTATTTGTTTCCTCAGCTCTTCCATCTCAACGCGGCTCATGCGGTAAGGAGCAACTGAAATGGGCTGGGTGCTTGGTTGTAGGTCTATAGTGAACTCAACTTTCCTGTCCACTGGCAGTCCAGGCAGTTCGTCCAGAAACACATCTGAAAAGTCTCGGACTACCAGAATCTCTTATATACAAATTTCCTTCTTGGGCTTGCCTAGTTAGAGAAAATAGCAAGGTTAAAGTACTTGAAAATTAAGGAAACTTGCCATCAAGGAACAAGTATCAAATGATTTTATTAATTTGTAAATGGCTCCTCATTAGGAGGATTAAATACAACCTTCTTGTTAAAGTAATCTATGGTGGCGTGATACGTTGCTAGCCAATCCATCCCTAAAATTATTTCAAAATCCCCCGTGTCTAACCCTATTAGGTCCACACTCAATTTCCTATTTGTTATCTCCATGGCACAAGCCCTGTAGACAACTTCCCCTAATAGTGTTTCACCCCCAGCAATAGATACAAACAACATTAAATCAAGTTTATCAGGTGATACATTAAGTTTGGATGCAAAAACATTTGAAACAAATGAATGCGATGCACCAGTGTCAAATAAAACATGAGCAATATTATAACAGATAGTGTACATACCCTGTACCACGTCCGGGTCGGCATCAGCATCCTGTTGTGTGAAGTTGTAAACCCTGCCCTTAAAAGGAGGTCTTCCTTAGTTCTGGTTCCTAGAGCACTCTCTCGCATAGTGTTGGGCACTACCACATATGCGACAGGTGTTGTTGAGGCGATAGCATGGTCGGTCCCCGTGATCCCTGCCGCAGTGCTAATAGATCTTGCCACGTGCCGCCCCTGGAGCCTGAGGGGGAACCTGGATCACCGGTCTGGGCCTCTTATTTTGTTGGACAAGCACAATAGGTACTGGTCTGCGGGGTGGAGCCGAGGGTCTGTAACTCCCTGCTGACTGAGAAAGGGTGTTGAAACTCCTTTCCATGATCTGCGCCTTTGCTAGAACGGCTGAATATGTCTTGAGCTCTAGTACCAATAAGTGCTGTTTGATCTCTGGGCGGAGGCCCCACTAAAACCTCCTGGCCTTTCTGCCCTCATCTATCAATGTCTCAAGGGAGTATCAGCCTAGCTCTAGGAACTTATGAGCATATTCCAACACCGTCATATTTCCCTGGACCAGCTGAACAAACTCCGTCTCCTTTAAATGTCGGATGTGCTCGGGGAGGTACTCCGCATGAAAGGCTACTAAGAACTGCTCCCAAGTGACTAGCGTAGGTAGGGTGGTCTGCTTGAGCTCCCACCAACGATCTGCTTCCCCCACCAGCATGTAGGAAGCAAGAGTAACCCTCTGCTCAAGAACTACTCCTAAGGTCTTGAAAGCCTTTTCTGTCTCTGCCAACCAGTACTGGGCATCTTCGAAAGAGGACTCCCCTGCAAAAGTGAAAGGGTTTAGTCTTCTGTACCTCTCTACGTAGCCCGGGTCAATCAGGGAAGGAGCTGGGTCCCATGGAAGAGGGACTAGGTCGGACTGAAGATAGACTGGGGGGCCCTATGGTGGCACCTGCTGATATAGTGGGGGCACCGGATTATACTGTGGCAGTGTCGGGCAATACTATGGCTGAGGCACCGGATTATACTGCGGCGGTGGTGTCGGGTGGTACTATGGAGGAGCAGGCTCATGCTGGGGTAGCTCGGGATCAGCTTGCTGCAGCGGTGGCTCAACCTGTGGTAGTGGGGGAGGATCGGGTAATTCCCTTCTCTCCTCTCGACCTTGCTGAGCAGCAATGATCCTTTCGAGCATCTCAAATATTCTGTCAACATCTTCCTGAAGCGAATCATCCCAGGCTGCTCAGTTTAGTGGGGGTCTCCCTCTCCTCATCTCTCTGCACCTGCATTTCACAAGGAATGGTTGAGTAATGATTCTTAGTTTGGTATTCCTTTAAGTATTATTGTGTAAGGGACAGGTCCGAGGAACGCGGCTCTGATACCAACTATAATGGCCCCAAAATTTTAAAGGAAAATGTATATATAAGAAAAATTCTAAGTGCGGAAGCGGAATAAAAATTTTGATTAATATTCCTTACACAATAATCCAAACGTACTAAACGTATGAAAGAATAAACTAAATAAAGTAAATACTAGAGATGAATATTATAAATAAAATTATGAAATCTTTAGACATCTACTCGCCGTCTTCCTGCGGGACGGGCTCGGGAACCAAGTCTTCCTGATCTGAAATGGTTAAGTAAGGAATGAGCTACACTAGCCCAGTAAAGACATCACCCTATCTCACTATCACAGAAGTAAAGGTTGGTAGAAAACAAAAATGAACAATAGAGCATAATTTATAACAAACTCATTTATCAATAATAAAAACCTTTACTGTCCACTTACGTCGGTGAGATTCATGAAAACAACTTATGAGAAACAATAACATCATAAACATCATAAGATCATGCACACTCTGTAACATAACACATATCATACTTTTGTATTTCAATCATCAGGCAACAAATTTCCTCTTTTATCAGCCTACTAGTGTCAATGAGGATCCATAGGGGGTCTCCGTTACACGTGAACCATTCACATTAATAACTTAATTACAGGGCCGTTCCTATACTCCGTCCGGTATGGGCGCCAAAACCATAAACCTCAATACCCCGTCCGGTATGAGGGTGAAACGTGCCGTCCCCATACCCCGTCCGGTATGGGCACCAAAACACATAAAGTCTCCATACTCCATCCGATATGAGAGACCATGTTCCCGGTAGGGTTCCCTATGAACCCTGTCCGTCCACCATCTCCCAGGATATCTAGTTAGGCTGTCGACATTATCCATTTATCAATTCACATACCTTTTTCCATTTTTCTTAATCTCAATTATCCAATCAAACATAAACACGTAAACCAGTAATGGACACCAAACAAGGCAACACAACATTGGGTTCACAATAATTCAAACTATAATAAATGAAACTGTGATTCATGCATACAAAACCATAGAATAAACACATCAGGCACCATATTGCATTCAAAACTGTAAAATAAATCAAACAACACCTGACTAAAAAATACATCAGATTCGGGCTCCATTAGTAACCTTATACATATCTATTAATTCATAACATACCATTTTATCATTTATTAAGCTTTAATGCCGTAATAGAAAATAGGGTGAGAGATCCTTACTTATTTCGGAGTCTAAAATCAGATTCTCACTGCACCTACGGATAGTCCCTAGATTCCCTGAATTTTTTTTCCAGAACTGAAACACACTTCTAGTACCTGCATATGTCCCCAAAAAACCCCAAATCATACTCAGGGCCTTTTCGGCCAATTTTGAAATTATAGCACGGCAGCTCCACCGTGCTCCGACGTCGACGACGCCGTCCACGACGGTGATCCGCCTCGAGTTGTCCATTTTTGGCCGAGTTTGGCCAAACTTGCAATGGTTCCTGTGATAAAACACCCCTAGGGTCCTCGGTGGGCCAAAAAAATCCAAAAAACCGAAACTTATCGGCGACAGAGCTCTCGGGTACGGCGGCTCCTCCAGCGCGAGTTGCGATTTAGTATTTTGCTCTGGTCAACCTGTAGAGAAAAGGACGGTGGTTATAGTGGTGTAAAAATTACATCGAACGGGAACCTGGAAGGGCCTCATCGGAAGCAAAAATTGAAGAAACCCGTGGCGGCGCCGCTGGGCTTCGGTGGTATTTTTCGGCCAATTGGCTAGTTGTTTGGCTCTGATTTAGCCACAGGTAGATTCAGCATTGAAAATAGAGCCAAGGGGACAAATTTTACCTCGTTTGGCAGGCGAAAAATGCTTCAGTGCAGCAGCGGGTGGCAGCGGCCGGTTCCTCCGGTGGCTGGGTCGTCTTCTCCAGCGAGGGCTCTTGCGGCTAGGGTTTGGGTTGGGTGTGAGTGAGGTTATTTATAACCTTCTCCTTTTAATATGTGCCATCCATCATAATTTAATCTGGGCCGTCCGATCGCAATTAAATTGAGAATGAATCTGGGTCGTCCGCACGCGTGAGATCTGGGCCGTCCGTACGCACTTTAGATCTGGGTCGTCCGTGCGCGCGGGAACGGATCTGGGTCGTCAGATCGCGCGCACGCGGATCACCCACAAGGCTTCGTCCCGCGTGGCTCCCCGCGTCAGCTTCCCTACCATGCGGCGTGTCCTGGTTGGCCGGGACTGCTGACCGGGCTGCTGACGTGGCACTATTTTTCTAAATTACGTTTTGACCTCTGGTTTTCGATTTTCTTTTCAAAAACACCCCCATAATCCAAATTTTCACCCCTTTTTTCCAAAATCATTTTCAATTAATTCCAAAAAATAATTTTACTCCATTTTATCATTATTATTTTTTTTATTTCTATTAAATTAAATTAAATTAAATTAAAACATATAATTATTACAAAATAAATTAATTATTAAAATGAAATAAAACCAAAATAATTCCAATAAAATAAAAAAAATAATAATAAAAGGTTTGGGTGTTACAAAATCAGTCTAATCTATTTCATTTCTCCACATTTAATTTTATTAAGGAACCAAACCAAAAGCGATCAGTCAAATCATACAACAATTGAAAAGCCTCAGAACATATCAGACCAAATCAATTTTCACATCTGAATCAAATCAAACCACTGACTCACGTACCCGGACTTAGACTTTAACTCATCTTCTAACACAATTTTAATACAAAATTATTAATCTTATTTTAACGTATATTATTTACATACCTACACGCGTAGCTGCCTAAGCTTTTACCTAAGAGGATAGAACACATCGAATGCAATGTAAATGGGAGTGTAGATAGGACATACATATAAATAGATCACTTAGTCACTCTGGTTGCTTCATTCTTCCCCTGTGCATAGGGTAATGAACTAGATATGAGCTAAGCTAAACCTTAATTCATAAGGGACCAAAAGGCTATTCACGTGCTAAAATAGATCGCACATATAGAAAACACCTCCTAGGTAACAAGATAAACAGACTTAACTGGACAACTTTGGTTATTACGTTTTATTTAAACACTAGTCTTGTTTAATTTATTTTATTTTAAATTTAACCTATACTCAAGTTCCGAGACCTAGGTTAAACTAGACTCTCCTTTTGCCCAAACCAAACATGTTAAACTGTTCACAGACTTGGCCTTATTTCCTTAGTTTACATTTCTTTTATTTAACTAATTCTTTTTATTTATTTTTCCTCATTTTTCATTTTAATCAACCTATATGCATCTAGAAAATAAATTGCTTGTAAAAACTTATTACTAATAGTCTTACCTTAAAGCAGGTCTAAATGATCCAAAAGCACGAGTAGATCGACCTATAAAGCATGAAGAATAGCTAGCAACGGTTTTTATATCAGTCATATTTTTAATTAAATTTGCATAATCGGGGTTGTTTTAACTGCAAGAATTTGATTTAAACTCAACCTATAACATAAACAAGCTACTTAAACTAGAAATCAAAAAAAGAATGGAAAAGAAATAAGAATCATGGAAGAACAGTATGTTTACCTAAAACAGTCCGACTCGGCACTGTTTTGGATGCAGAAGAAGCTTTAGTTGAAGTTGGAAGAAGGATTATTCTGTTGGGAGGAAGGGAATATTAGAATGATCAAAAGAAAAAGCTGATACACTCAAAACAAAAGGGAAAAAGCTTACCTAGAAGAGAAGGAGTTGTCTTTTCCCTCGAACAGCACAATTGCACACACTACACTTAGCTTCCTCTTAGGTTTCTTCTCTAAAAACTCACTCTTTTTTTATTTTCTCTCAGGCTCTTTCTCTCCCTCACTTACAATTTTATGCTCTCTTTTGAATGACGAACTTCTAAGATAGTGTAGGTTTTAAATTGCAAATTTCTACTTCAATCGCAGCCCCCAAATCACATGCATGTGATCTAGGAGAGAGCTGTGGGTGAGCCGACATACCTGACAAGGGGAGCCTACTGACTGACACTTGGTGAGGGAAGGAAGGAAATGGCCTGAAGTTTAGGCTTCAGGGTTGAATGGTATCCCATTGGAGAAACAGTCACGATGAGTGACTTGCATGCCTGCGGGGATGCCTGCTAGTGAGGAATCCCACAAGGTTGGGGAGTTTTGACAGGCATGCTTGTGTACGATATCCCTCATGCCTGCATACGGATGGGCATGTGCGAGAAAAGCCTTTCCGCACATAAGCGTGTTGGTGGTTATGTGGGGGAGGACATGTCTCACGTGCATGCCCTTCCAACCGGTGGGGGATTTCCCACCAAAAAGGGGGAACCTGCAATGTGTGTTGTGTGTGTGGTTTTTCTTGACATTTAAATTTAAATTAAGAAGAGATGAAAAAAACAAAGCATGAAAATACCTCGGTGCTTTTATAAATTGAAATTCAGGTTTACAAAGTTTGAATATTACAATTTTCATCCTTATTGAGCGAGTGAACTTCACCTAAATTCAACATGGTTCTTTTTATATCAAGATTCCTAGGATCAAGCTCCTTATCAGTAAGAGTTATGTCGTGTGGGTCTTACTCATGTTATAAAGAGTTTAAGGTTGATACTTTTAATCTGATATAAAAAACTTGTATTTAGATATGCCTCGTGACTAGTTGTATACATGTGAAATACATATGCAAGGGATGTATATATGAAGTCTTTATTTTTAAATGCCACATATGGTTAATATCATTGTTGTTTCTACTAGTAGAAATGGTGTACATACATTCAGGACTTTATTTAGAGTCAGGACGTTACATTTACAATTTTACTTTACCATATTTACACTATATATTATTCTTTTAAACAGTATGTGTTTTTTTCACTATGATAATTTGCATTATATATAAAAAAATATAGTTGTGTTGTAATGTCTCGAGTCTTATCTAAAGTCCTAAACATACATACACCATTTTTAACTAGCCAAACCAATAAAGAAAATAATCTTACACATCATTTAAGACAAAATACATCTATTACATGTATAATTTAAAAGTATGCAACTATCCATGAGGCATAACTAATTACAAAATTCTTATAACAAAAGAAATATTGACCTCAAGTCCTTTTACAAACGAGTCGAAACTCTCCTAGCATATTCTTTACTGATCAGGAACTTAATCCTAGTTATCCTGATCTAAAAAGAATCATAGTGAATTTGGGTGAGCTTCACATGCTCAATGTGTACGTGCATTCAAATACTAAAGTAGTTTATCTAAATCAATAGAAAACTTAAAAGCTACCGAAGGGAAAAGGTTTTAAAAATACTTTTTAATTTCACTCAAACATCTTATGTTTTAACTTACTAGAATCACTTATTTACCTTATTCACAAAAGTCATTCTGTTTCTAAATGAAAATTATTTTCTAATGGTAAGGAATACGTAACAATTTCATTTTCTTTACTACTACCTTTATCAGATTAAATCTTACTAACATGGGAGGGTATTGAAGTATCGAATCAACTCCTATAACCCACTCAATATTATGCAATACTAAAACTTAATCGTCTAGAAAACTCCTCCCTCTAATTGAATTTACAATTCTAAGAAGAATGCAAAAATAAAGATTAGAAAAATAAATAAGAAAACAAAAAATGCTACAGATTTACCGATAAATTTATCCCCGCTCCTTGACTCAATAAGACTTTTAAAAACTTCTGCTTCTCAAAGAACTTGAAGAAGCTAAAAATTAGCAAAAAGCTAATTGAATAAAATCCTAAACTTTCAAGAATTTCTCTCAAATTGATTCTAATTGAATGTGCTTACAACCTATGGACAAATACCTATTTATAGCCTTTCCCGAGATAACTTTAAATGATTATAATATCTTGAAGAAATTAATAAAATAATATTCTAGATAAAATTCTATCTAATTATAAGATAATTACATAATAAAATATTTATTCTATCTCATCTAAACACAAAATAATTAATTAAATAATCCTAGGGATAGAATGTATATTAAAATAATAATAATAATAAGATAAAGCTTTATCCCATGTGATTTCCATGTAAAACACATAGAAAAATTAATTTAGGCATGTCGAAATTAAATTAAAAACATGAAAAATTAAAAGGTGGGGTCCAAAAGCCTTAAAAATAATAAAATAAGAATATTAATTAATTAAAAGGTGGGTGAGGCCGGTTTTGGACAACTCGAATGAGTTATACTGGCCAACCAGTGTAGGTCACGCAAGATGGGCCTGAGGGTTGGGCCGTGGATCGCGCGCGGGGCCAGTGTGCCGCGAGCGTAGGCACCATTATGCACTTGTGTACGTGGTTCACACGATTGTGCGCGCACCTGTGTGCACGTGGGGCATACAAGTTGGGCCACATGCCTGACACTAATGCGGGCAACTTCATTCACGCGTGGACCTCTGTGTCCATGCATCGAGGAATTTGCCTGCCTCCAATTTTTCTATTGGGTATAAGGTCACTCCAATTGGTTCATCGCGGGAACTTTGAACACTGGTGGACATGGTGGCCAATTGTCCTATATGTGCATTGCGACACATGTGTATCCCATAGGCACCCATACTTATACTACATTTGGGCTTTCTTCTTGGGTCAAAATTTTTGGGTGGAGTTGTTCCTTAACAATGAGACTCGTTACACTTCAAGTTTTTAGCATCATTTTTGTCGTTTCTTCTGAGGCCAGGATTTCTCTTTAGTGGATTCGACATCGCTGTTTGAGATATGACCAGGGATAGAGTAGCCTAGAGTATTGTTTCTCCGCATTTGTTTCATTTTGCTTCCGAAAGTTCATCAGTACTACCCCACTTCTTGTCTTCCGTTGGCTTAGGTTTGTCCTCAGCAGGTATCACATCATCTCCTCCTTTTTCAAGAAGATTCATCCTTAAATCTATAGTGATTATAAACTTTTCGTCTAGGGTTAAAGAGGATAAAGGATTTACCAAACAACTAGTGGGGTGCTCAGATTATCCTTAAATGAAGAAATAACGTTTGATTGGATCCGAATTGGGGCCCTTTCCTGCCTATCTTTTAGCAAACTTGTCATATGACTTTTTAATTTTCAATTGGCCTTCATAAGCATTTATCTTTGATAAAGGTATTAAAACATGGGTGAGGTTACCCATTCGGATAGAGTACTAATTTCTTTCACAGGCATGGCTAACATCTCGATCATATTGACATGGCCTGCCTAGCAGCAAGTGTCCTGCTTGCATGAGAACTACGTCACATAATATCTTATCTGTGTAGTCACCAATAAAAAATGGAACACATACTTGTTGGGTGACATTGATCTCTTTTTTGTCGTCCAACCAATGTAGTTTGTAAGGGTTACGGTGTTGTTTGCAAGTCAACCTTGCCTGATCTACCAGAGAAGTACTAACAACGTTAGCACAACTGCCTCCATCAATTATCACACTACTGATCTTTCTGTTGATTAGGCATCTGGAGTGAAAAATAGTTTCCCTTTAATTTTTGCCTTCAGGCTTAACCTGTAGGTTTAGTGCTTGTTGTGCCATAAACACATCTTTTTGTACTAGTTGAGCGATACTTTCTCTACCTACGTCCACCACCAGTGGATCTTTCTGCTTGTTACTGCTTTTATGGTCACTGACGATATCTCTGTCATCTCAAATAATCATGGCACACTGATTGGGATATTGGGATGTAATATGCCCCACTCCTATGCACTTGAAATGTTTAACAGTGCTTTGACGAGTGGATGGCACCTTAAGATTAACTACTGGGTTGTCAGCAGGTTATTTTCCCTCACTGTCGTCCACCTTCTTACCTTCATCCCTTTGAGCCCATGTTTGATTTCCCTATGGAATGTTGTTGACATACCCCTGGTTGGTTCCTCTACCTTTCAATGACCTTTCAATCTTGGTTGCTTTATGCACCATTTTGTTTAGGTCGACATAGTTTTAGAATTCAAGGATATTGGTGATACCCTTCTTTAGGCTCTCCAAGAACTAAGCCATGGTGGCTACTGGCCGTTGGTCAACTCGAGCCCTATTCATGGTTACCTCCATCTCCAGTTAGCCGTGGGTCAGGCATTGTAATTTTATATTCATGTCCCTATCGAAATGACCTAGTACAAACTGCTTCCTCATGATGGATCTTAATTCTCTCCATGTGGTGATTGGTAGGTCCCCATCTCATTCTCTGATAAGGCTAACTGATCCCACCATATTAAGGCATAGTCTGTAAAGTCAGGGGTGGCTAACTTGAGCTTTTTCTTTTCACTATAGTTGCAGTAGCTAAAAATACGATCGACCTTCTGCTCCCACTCGTGGTAGGGTTCAGGTCGTTCTTCTCTTAAAAGACTAGTATCTGGAACTTGAAGTTATGAAGGCCCCTATCTGCCTTTTCGTGATGGCCTCCCTGTCTATCACCAATATCATCGCCACAAAATCCTTTTTTGTCTTGCACTATTTGGCATTGGGCACGAATGCGGTTTTCACTTTGCTTTTGGCAATCCATGCGGGCAGCCATGTTTTCTATTTGGACACTTAACTGGGTGAACATGTCCAGGATCCTTTCTTTCATGGTGGCTAGTCGGCTATCAGTGCTTTGGTGAGACATTACGGAGTTCCTACAAAGACAAGAGTTAGTGGAAACAATATCTCTCCCTCACTTTCGCACATGTTTGCCTCACAATCTCTCAATTAACAGTTTAGTCTGTCAAGTTGAGCATCTGGAATCAGAATTACTTAAATTGAGTCTACATGTTAGTCTTTATGACACAACAAGGAACCCTAAAAGGATTTGATTTCTAAGGAAGCTCAGAAACAAGCACATGGAAAAAAGAATAGTGTGTCTTTCGTGTGTTAAGCAACTAGTATCGATTAGTCATTTAATTTTATAATGGAACAAGCATAAAATAAAAGATAAAAATGCATATCATAAAGAGTGACAACACGGATTGATATGTAAGGATCTGATCTATCCGATTGATATAACCAAAAGGTATACCTATGTAATACTACCCCTAATTTATCGACTATGCTCTACGACTTGTCAAGTTTCTTTATACAATGTTGATGCAAGATTATAGAAATGCAATTCAAAAATTAAACATGGATAATGTGCGAAATAAAAATAAAAGTTTTCACTCGCACCCATTAGGTGGGTACTCTGCCTTCAATTTCTCAAAGGTTTTCCAGTCAACAATAAGGTGGCTATTCTGCTTTTATAATGCAATATGCAAACAATGTGACAATTGCCTTATGAGGGTGTAATTAGAATATTTTTGTATTTTTAATTTTGTAATAATTTTTTTAAAATAATAAACACGAACCACTTGAATTAAACATATAGATATGAATTCAAGCGAGATGCAATACGAATTAACAAATTAAAAATTAATTTGAATTGTTAATTTAACGAACAAAAATGTTAAAAGCAATAAAGATAGATTTGGATTTTAGGAGCCTAAGCTCTGATACCAGATGACATGGGAGGGTATGGGGAGAATCGAATCAACTCCTATAACTCACTCAACATTATGCAATATTGGAACATAACTGCCTAGAAAACTCCTCTTTCTAACTGAATCTACAATCCTAAAATGAATGCAAAAACAAAGATTAGAGAAACAAACAAGGAAATAAAAATGCAACGGACTTACCGATAAGTTTATCCCCACTCCTTGGCTCAACAAGACTTTTGAAACCTCCTGTTTCTTGAAGAACTTGAAGAACCTAAGAATTAGCAAAAAGTTTATTAGAAAAAAGCTTAAGTTTTCAAGAATTACTCTTAAATTGATTGTAATTGAATGTGCTTACAACTTATGGGCAAAGGCTTATTTACAGTCTTCCTTGGGATAATTCTATATTATTTCAATTTGTTGAAGAAATTAATAAAATAATATCCTATATAAAATTTTATCTAATTGTAGGATAATTACATAATAAAATATTTATTCTATCTCATCTAAATATAGAATAATTAATTAAATAATCTTAGGGATATAATTTATATTAAAATAATAATAATAATAAGATAAAACTTTATCCCATGTGATTTCTATTTAAAACACATGGAAAAATTAATTTAGACACGTGGGAATTAAATTAGAAACATAGGGAATTAAAAGTTGGAGTCCAAAAGCCTTAAAAACAATAAAATAAGAATATTAATTAATTAAAAGTTGGGTGAGTTCGGTTTTGGACAACTCAGACGGGTTGGACCGGTAAACTTATGCGCGTCGCGCAAGATGGGCTTGCAGATTGGGCCGTGGGTTGCACTTGGGGCCGGCTGGGCCAGTTCCAGGCTCGTCCGTGCGGGGCGTGTGCGGGGCTAGTGGGCCACGAGCATAGGCACCATCATGCATTAGTGCGCACGGTCCGTGCGATTGTGTGTGCACCTATGCGCACGTGGGGCATGCGGGTTGTGTAGCATGCTCGACACTTGTGCTGGTAGCTTCGTTCGCACGTGGACCTCCGTGTCCATGCGTCAAGGAATTTACATGCCTCTGGTTTTTTCGGCGGGATATAAGGTCCCTTCTATTGGTTCATCACGGGACCTTGGAACACTAGTGAACATGGGGCCCAAGTATCTTGTATGTGCATTATGACACATGTGTACCCCACGGGCACCCATACCCATATTACATTTGTGATTTCTTCTTGGGTCAAAATTTTCAAGTCAAGTCATTCCTTAGCAATGATGCCCATTACCTTTCAGCTTTCTAGCATATTTTGGTGTCGTTTCTTCCTAGACCGAGATCTCTGATTGGTATATTCAACCTCGTTGTTTGAGATTTGATCAGGGATAGAGTAGCATGGAGTATTGTTACTCCGCAATTGTTTCCTTTCACTTCTCGGAAGTTCATCAATACTAGCCCACTTTTTGCCTTCCACTGGCTTAAGTTTGTCCTCAACAGGTATCGTGTCACTTACTTATTAATTCTTATTCACTTGTATCATTATTCGTTTTCTCATATCACTTCCAGTATTCACATCACACTGGAACACACTTTTCACTAACTTCACATCATAATGTCACTTATATTATCACTTTTTTTCAAATCTTATTAGAATTGTAATTTCATTTATCTTTCCCTTTTTTACTTAATTAATAGTTTCATCGTGCGATATCATTTTTGCTAGTACCATTGAGTGCATTAGGGATCTCTCTCACCACGTGAATACTAAACATTGATTGACATAACATTAACACTTTTCATATACACTCGAAATAGAATGGTTATGTATGGCACTTCTCAGTCACATCTAACTGAGGTTGTATCCATGGGTAGGGTTCACCACACTCACTTTTCAAATATGGCTACACACACATTACCTCTTCGATACCAGCTAAATGGGTTTCTTCATCTTTTAACAATTTTTTAAATTTTTATCTAGCTATTACACTAAATTCCCTTATTCTTTTATTTTATTATTCTTATTTTAGGGATTCTTTATTTTCTTTATTATTTTTCTTTTATTTTTGGTTATTTCTTCATTCTTATTCTTTTATTAATAATCAATTATTACTTAATGTAGTTATTAAATTTATTTTAATAATTCTATTTCCTTTAGTTTATTCTCTTTGGTAATTAGGTAAATTTTTACTTGTTTACTTTTAAAAATAATTTCTCAATTCTACATCCTCTATAACTTTCTTTTCTCAATACTAATCTTAATTGTGTTTATTCATAAATTTTAAAAATGTTTCTTAATTCATATCATTTCCTCATTAATGCATTTATTGTATATTTAAATTGAAAATTTTATTAGTTAATTCCTTATTTTATAAATTCAAATTTATAAAATAAGGAATTAACTAATAAAATTTTCAATTTTAAAGACCTTTTTGCAATTAAAAAAGGCCAAAATGAATTATATATTCAAAAATCGGGCTTAAATAGAATTTTAGGAGGTGCTGGACACCTAAGCAGATGAGGTCTCAAGATGGACTAGGTCGTTCAACCACGTGTGCGTACGCATGGCGAGATCTGAAAACAAACAACCCAAATTTTGTCTTAGGGATCCAATGGCTACCAGAAGCTTATATATAAATTTTACGGCTCCTTGAAGGGTAGGAGAACCCCAGCCCCCATAAGAAAAAAGTGAGGGTGAGAGAGAGTTGCCGAAAATAGGTAGAAGGCGACGGAGCTAGGCAGAGCCGCCGTGCCAGAAGAAGAAAACAAGCAAAGGTAAGTCGATTTCTTCCTTTTCTCTTCTAGTTTAGATTTTATTAATTTTTATGTACATTTAGGAAAAAAAATCCAAATTTGAGAGGGTAAAAGCCAATTCATACAATCGAAATCCGTGAGAGATAACTAGCTGATTTTTTTCCCGACTTCGAGTAAGGATATTCATAACCTCTCTTCTATAATTATTTACTAAGCTTTAGTTACAAATTATCTAATTCGTAACTCGTTTTGAATTGATACAAATGCATGAGAAAAAAAAAAGAAACATAAATGTTTGTGTAACGACCCCGGAAATAGTCAAAGAAAATAAATGACAATTAAAGTGCGGAAGAGAAATGAATGTTCAAGGTTTACATTCCTTAAAAAATAACTTAAAGTACTAATTAGTGTTTCGGAATTCACACTTTTGAAAGAAATACAAAGAAATAAGGAAATGAACGAAAAATAAAGAAAACTAGCATTCTACTCGCAACCCTCTTGCGAATCGGGCTCTAGATCCTGGTTCTCTTGATCTGAAATGGTCAAATAAGGAATGAGCTACACTAACCCAGTAAGAATATCACATTATATCACCGACACTAAAATGAAGGTTGGTAGAAAAAAATCAAAAACCAACTAATAGAGTACTAAATTAAGCAAATTCATTTATCAATAATAAAATAATTTACCGTCGTCTTACCGTAGTGAGATTTATAGAAAACAACCTATAGAAAATAATAACATTATATATATTATGATTCCGTATATAATTGGCAACATAGCACATATTATACTTTCATATTCAAATCATCAAACAACAATTGTCCCTTTCTCCACCAGCCTACTGGTATCCATGGGGGTTTATAGGGGTGTCCCCGCTACGCGTAAATCTTTTTTTTTAATATTTTTAATTACGGACCGTCCTCATACCCCGACCGGTATGAGCACCAAATTACCAAACCTCAATACCCTATCCGGTATGAGGGTGAAGCGGGTTCTCTCCATACCCCGTCCGGTATGAGATACGTTCATGGTAGGATTTTTTGTGTACCCAGTTCGTTCACTATCTCCCAGGATGTCCAGTAAGGCTGCCATTTTATCTAGTCATTTAATCACACAAGTTTTTTGTTTACCTTTAACCTCTATTTTTCTAATTAATCCATAAACACGTAAAATAACAATACATGCATTCAAAGCTATAAAATAAATCAATAAGATACTATCATGCATTTAAACTGTAAAAACAATCAATAGAAATCAATAGAAAATAGTTTTCGGTTCTGCCTCCATTAGCAATCTGTAATTAATCATGAAAATTTTTAAATTGTACAAAATATCATATTTATTATTAATTAGACTTCAATTCTATAACTGAGTATAGGGTGAGGGATTCTTACTCATTTTAATGCTTGAAAGGTTAAACTATTGACCGTGCCCACTAGCGTTCCCTGGGTTGCCCGAATTTTTTTTCAAGAATCAAAACGTGCTATAAATACCTACAAATGTCCCAAACAAATTCTAAATCAGTCTCAGGGCCCATTTTGGCCAATTTTGGGATTCTAGCACGGCGACGACACCGCCGCCCGCGATGACGGTCCACCATGGGTCGACTGTTTTTGGCTATTTTCGATCGAATTCGGTCGATTTCACATCAATCCCTGTGAGAAAACACGGTGAGAAAAAATACAAAAAATTGAAACTCACGGCGGGACTCTCCGGTGCGGCAGCTTCTCCGGTTCACTTTGCAATTGGGTATTTTGCTCCGGTCAACCTGTAGAGAAGAAAACGGTGATCACAATAGTAGAAAAATTACACAGAATGAGAATTAGAAAAGGCCTTATCAGAGGCATTTTGTTAAATTCCCTGCGGCAGCGCCGCCGAACTTTGCCCACGTTTTTTAGCCAATCAGCCAGTTCTTTTGCTCTGATTTAGCCATGGATGTATTTAAAATTAAATTCTGAGCAAGGGGAAAAATTTTCACCTCTTTTGGCGATCAGAAAGGGCTCCGGCGCGGGACTGGGTGGCGGCGACCTCCTTCCCGGCGGCTGGGTCTTCTTCTCCAGCAAGGGGGTCTGGTGGTTAGGATTAAGATTTGGTATCCCCTTATTTATATCTATCCGCTTTTGATCTGGACCGTCCATTGCGTTTAATCTGTATTGTCCAATCGTGATTAAATTGGGAGTGAACTAGGCCGTTCATCACGATCCAATCTAGACCGTTCATCGTGATCTAATTTGGGGTGTCCGATCGCGTTCAAATCTGATCGTCAGATTGCATTTGGGGAGGGAACGCAACGGATTTGAGCCGTTCGATCGCGGACACGCGGATCACCCGCGTGGCCTCCCATGTGGCATCGCGTCAACATCCGCTACCACGCAGCGTGTTCTGATTCGTCGGGCTACTGACCGGGCATCCTATATGGCAAAACTTGTCTAAATTATATTTTGACCCCCCAGTTTTCAATTTTTCTTTCAAAAATACTCTCAGAACCCAAATTTTCACCCTTTTTCTCAAAAATTATTTTCTATTCAATCCTTCATCAATTTTATTTCATTTTTACTCTAAATTAAAATTAAAAAATTAAGAAATTATATTTATAATTAAATTCTAAATTACATTAAAAATTAATTTAGGGTATTACAACTCTCCCCCCCAAAAAAAAAAAATTGGTCCCTCAAATTTGTCTCTATCACTTTCAATCAAATAGCTGGGTATATTTAGGTCTGAAGTCTGATTCTAGCTCCCATGTGGCCTCTTTTGGTATGTCATTCTACTATAAGACCTTAACAAAAGGAATTTCCCGGTTGCGGAGTCATCTGCTCTTTCGGTCCATAATGTCAACCAGTACTTCTTCATAGGACAGATCCTTCTGAAGTGAAAGATACTCGTGGGCCAAGACATGAGAGGGGTCTGGGTTGTACTTGCATAACATGGACACATGAAATACATTATGGACCTTATAAAGTTCTAGAGGCAGTGCCAGTCTATAGGTGGCAGTACCAATTCTGTCTAAAATTTCAAATGGTCCAATAAATCGAGGATTCAATTTTTCCTTCTTGTCGAACCTGTTGATTCCCTTGAAAGGAGTGACTTTAAGGAATACCCAACTGACTTTCTCAAATTCCAAGTCCCTCCTCCGGGTGTCTGCATAACTCTTCTGCCTACTCTGAGCCGTCTGAATGTTCTTCATAATCTTAGCTATTTTGGTTGTAGTTTCCTCTACGAGATCTGGGCCGAACAGTTTTCTATCACCCACTTTTTTCCAACATATCGACGATCTGCATGTGTGGCCATACAACACCTCATCCGGAGCTATGTCAATACTTGTCTGGTAGCTGTTATTGTAGGCGAATTCTATCAAGGGTAGATGGTCATCCCAATGGCCCCTGAAGTAAAGAACACAAGCTCGGAGCACATCCTCAAGTGTGCGAATTTTTCATTATGACTACCCATCAGTCTGAGGGTGGAATGCAGTACTAAGGGATAGTTTCATCCCCATGGGTTGCTGAATGCTAGACCAAAATCGAGAAGTGAACCTGGGGTCCCTGTCGGACACTACTGTCACTAGCACTCCATATAATTTGACTATTTTCCGGATATATATCCTTGCCAACTTGTCCAAGGGATCAGTCATCCTGATGGCCAAGAAGTGGGAGGACTTGGTAAGATAGTCCACAATTACCCATATGACATCATGTCCTGAGCGTGCCTTAGGTAATCCTGTCACGAAATCCATGGTGATATGTTCCCACTTCCACTCCGGAACTAGTAATGGCTGAAGTAGCCTACCTGGGCGTTGGTACTCTGCCCTGACCTACTGACATACCAAATACTTAGAAAAAAAGTCAGCTATATCTCTTTTTATCCTGTTCTACCAAAATTGAGGTCACATACTTTGATACATCATAGTGCTTCTGGGATGCATGGCAAACTTTGAACTATGGGCCTTTGTCATAATGTCCCTTTTTAACTCACTATCACTTGGAACACACACTTTGTCCTGAAATCTGAGCAACCCATCGGTAGAGACTTGAAATTCTGAGTTAACTCCCTGTTTTGCATCTTTCTTAAGGGCTGCTAGGGTGGGATCGGCGAGCTGAGCTTTCCTTATTCTCTAGATTAACTCAGGCTGAATAATCAGGTGGCCCAAACATGTGACTCTCTTCAGGTTCTGAAACCGTACCTGTTGTGCGGCTCCTATCTGCCTGCATTCTAAAATCATCAAATGGGTTAATGTACCTGCACTTTTCCTGCTGAGTGCGTCAGCTACCACGTTGTCCTTACCCGAGTGATACAAGATGTCGCAATCATAGTTCTTGAGAAGTTCTATCCACCTTCTCTGATGTATGTTGAGATCCTTTTGAGTGAATATGTGTTTCAAACTCTTGTTATCAGTATAGATCTGAAAGGTCTCCCCATACAAATAATAGCGCTAAGTCTTCAAGATGTTGATGATTGCGGCAAACTCTAAGTCATGAGTGGGATAGTTTTTCTCATGATTCTTCAACTGTCTGGACCCATAGGCTATGACCTTCCCATGCTGCATCAAAATACAACTCAAACCTAAGTAAAAGGCATCACTGTAAACTGTATATCCATCTGATCCGCTCGACAAGGCTAACACAAGTGCAGTAGTCAGCTACTTCTTTAGTTCTAAAAAATTTCTTTCACAGTCCTCGTCACACTCAAATTTGACATTCTTCTTTGTGAGCCGAGTCAAAGGAGCAGCTAGACTAGAAAACCCTTCCATAAACTTGCGGTAATACCCTACTGTCCCTAGAAAGCTATGAATATCCTTAATCGAGATCAAGTTTTTGCATCTGAGCACTGCTTCAACTTTTTCGGGGTTCACTAACACTCCATCCTTTGATATGATGTGTCCTAGGAAGGTAGTCTGCTCAAGCCAGAACTCACACTTACTCAACTTTGCATATAGCTTCTTCTCCCTAAGAACCTGCAAAACCTGAGTCAGATGGTGAGCATGTTCTTCTCTGCTCTTTGAATAGATCAAGATATCATCGATGAACACAATGACAAACTGATCCAGAAATTGCCTAAAAACCCTGTTCATCAAGTCTATAAAGATGGTTGGGGTGTTGGTTAGTACAAATGGCATGACCAGGAACTCATAGTGCCTGTACCTGGTTCAAAAGGCTATTTTGGGAATGTCTTCTGCCCTGATTTTTACCTAATGGTAACCTGAACACAGGTCTATCTTGGAGAAGACCTGGGCACCCTGTAACTGATCAAAGAGGTCATCGATCCTGGTGATGAGATATTTATTTTTTATCGTGACCCTATGCAAACCTCTGTAATCAATACATAATCTCAACATCCCATCTCTCTTTCTTACAAATATGACTCCAGCACCCTAAGGGGACACGCTATGTCGGATGAATCCACTATCCTGTAATTCTATGATTTGTTTCCCCAGTTCCTCTATCTCAACGCGGCTCATGCGGTAAGGAGCCACCAAAATAAGTTGGGTGTCTGGCTGAAGGTTTATGGTGAATTCGACTTCTCTATCTAGTAGTAGTCCAGGTAGTTCATCCGAAAATACATCTGGAAAGTCTCAGACTACCAGAATCTCTTGAATACAAATTTCTTTCTTGGGTTTACCTAGTTAGAGAAAACAACTAGGTTAAAGTACTTGATAATAAGAAAATTTACCATGAGAGAAATAAATGTTAAACGATTTTATTAATTTGTAAATGACTCCTCATTAGGAGGGTTGAATACAACCTTCTTACTAAAATAATCTATAGTGGCATGATACACCGTTAGCTAGTTCATTCCTAAAATTACATCAAAGTCCCCCATATCAATTTATATTAAGTCTACGCTCAATTTTCTATCTGTTATATCTATGACACAAGCCCTGTATATAACCTCCCCCAGTAGTGTCCTACTCCCAAGAGTAGGCACAAATAACACGTAATCAAGTTTTTTAAGTGATACATCTAATTTTGATGCAAAAACGTGTGAAAGAAATGAATCTGATGCACCAGTATTAATCAAGATATGAGCAAGATAGTTACATATAGTGTACATACCATGTACTCCGTCCGGGTTGGCTTCTGTATCCTATTGAGTGAGATTGTAAGTCCTACCCTAGATAGGAGATCTGGCCTAGTTCTAGTTCCTCGAGCACTCCCTTGCATAATGTTGGGTGCTACCACATATGCAGCAGGTGTTGTTGAGGTGATAGTAGGGTCGGTCCCCATTATCCTTGCCACAATGCTGATAGATCTTGCCACGTCCTGCTACTGGAACCTGAGGAAAAGCCTGAGTCATCAGCCTGGGTCTCTTGTTATATTGAATAGGTGCAGTAGGTGATGGTCTGCGGTATAGAGCTGAGGGCCTGAGGTTTCCTGCTGCTTGAGGGAATGTGCGAAGGCTCATCTCCACTAACTGTGCCTTGGCTAGAACAGCCGAATAAGTGTTGAGCTCGAGCACAAACAACTGCTGTCTGATCTCATGACGGAGACCCCACTTAAACCTTCTAGCCTTCCTACCTTCGTCCATCATGCTCTCAGGAGAATATCGACCCAACTCCAGGAACTTGTGAGCATACTATGACACAGTCATGTTCTCCTGGACCAAGTGTGCAAACTCCATCTCCTTCAGATGTTAGAGATGTTCTGAGAGGTACTCTGCATGAAAGGCAGTCAGGAACTGTTCCCAAGTGACTAGAAAGGGCAGGGTGGCCTACTTGAGTTGCCACGAGCGGTCTGCTTCTCCCACTAGCATGTAGGTAGCAAGGATGATCTTCTGTTCAGGGATAACCCCGAGGGTCTTGAAGGCCTTTTCTGTCTCAGATAACCAGAACTCGACCTCTTCAAAGAATGATCCCCCTACAAAAGTAGAAGAATTTAGTCTTTTTTACCTTTATATGTAGCCTGGGTCCATCATGAGAGGAGTTGGGTCCCGTGGATGAGGAACTGGGCTGGGCTGAGGAAAAACTAGATGGCCCTGCAGTGGTACTTGATGATACGGTGGAGGCACCGGATTGTACTGTGGTGGTGTCAGGTGACGCGGTGGCTAGGGCAGTAGATCATACTGTGATGGTACCGGGTGGTACTGTGGAGGAGCAGAGTCATATCAGGGTGGCTCGGGATCTTCCCGCTGAAGGGGTGGCTCAACTTGTGGCAACAGGAGAGGTCAGGTAGCTCTCTCCTTTCCTTTCGGGCCTGTTAGGCAGCAATAAGTCTTTCTACCATCTCAAATAACCGGTCAACATCCTCTCTAAGCGAACCCTCTCGGGCTGCTTGGTTTAGTGGGGGTCTTCCTCTCCTCATTTATCTGTTCTTGTATTTCACAAGAAAAGGTTGAGTGACAATTCATTATTTTTTGTGTTTCCTAAGGGTTTTGTGTAAGGAACGGGTTCGAGAAACGCGACTCTGATACCAACTGTAACGACCCCAAAAAATAGTCAAAGGAAATAAATGAAAATTAAAGTGCGAAAGCGAAATGAATGTTCAAGATTTACATTCTTTACACAATAACTTAAAGTACTAATTAGTGTTCCGAAATTCACACTTTTGAAAGAAATACAAAGAAATAAGAAAATGAACGAAAAATAAAGAAAACTAGCATTCTACTCGCAACTCTCTTGCGGATCGAGCTCTGGATCCTGGTTCTCTTGATCTGAAATGGTAAATAAGGGATGAGCTACACTATCTCAGTAAAAATATTATACTATATCATCGACACAGAAATGAAGGTTGGTAGAAAAAAATCAAAAACCAACTAATGGAGCACTTTAAGCAAATTCATTTATCAATAATAAAATCATTTACCGTCCACTTACCGTAATGAGATTTATAGAAAACAACCTATAGAAAATAATAACATTATATATATCATGATTCCGTATATAATTGGTAATATAGCACATATTATCATTTCATATTCAAATCATCAAACAATAATTGCCCATTTCTCCACCAGTCTGCTGGTATCCATGGGGGTTTATATGGGCATCCCCACTACGCGTGAACCTTTTTCTTTAACATTTTTAATTACGGACCGTCCCCATACCCCGTTCGGTATGAGCGTCAAATTACCTAACCTCAATACCTCATTCGGTATGAGGGTGAAGCGAGCCGTCCCTATACCTCGTCCGGTATGAACACCAAGTTACCAAGTCTCCATACCTCGTCTGATATGAGACACATTTATAGTAGGGTTCCCTGTGTACCCGGTCCGTCTACCATCTCCTAAGATGTCCAGTAAGACTGCCGTTTCATCCAGTCACTTAATCACACAAGTTTTCCGTTTATCTTTAACCTCAATTTTTCTAATTAATTCATAAACACGTAAAATAATAATACATGCATTCAAAGCTATAAAATAAATCAATAAGGTACTGTCATGCATTTGAACTGTAAAAACAATCAACAGAAATAAATAGAGAATAGTTTCTGGTTTTAGCTCTATCAGCAATTCGTAATTAATCATGAATATTTTCTAAATATACAAAATATCGTATTTATTGTTAATTAAATTTTAATTCTATAACAGATAATAGGGTGAGTGATTCTTACTCAATTTGATGCCTGAAAGGCTAAACTGTTGACTGCGCCCACTGGCGATTCCCTGGTTCTCTGAAATTTTTTTTCGGGAATCAAAACGTGCTATAAGTACCTATAAATGTCCCAAACAAATCCTAAATCAGTCTCAGGGCCCATTTTTGCCAATTTTGGGATTCCGGCACGGCAGCTCCGCCGAGCTCCAGCGGCGATGCCACCGCCCACGGTAGTGGTCCGCCTCTTATCGGCTGTTTTTAGCCGTTTTGACCGGATTCGGCCGATTTTGCATCAATTCTTGTGAGAAAACATATCAAGGGGCCTCGGTTGGCCGAAAAAACATAAAAAACTGAAACTCATCGGCGGCGGAGCTCTCTGGTGCGGTGATTCCTCTGGCTCACGTTGCGGTTGGGTGTTTTGTTTCGGTCAACTTGTAGAGAAGAAAATGGTGATCACAACGGTTGAAAAATTATGCATAACAAAAATCGGAAAAGGCCTCATCGGAGGCATTTTGTGAAATTCCCTGCGGCGGCGCCGTCGGATTTTGCCCACGTTTTTCGGCCAATCAACCGGTCCTTTTACTCCAATTTGGCCATGAGTGTGTTTAAAATTAAATTCTGAGCAAGGGGGAAAATTTTCACCTCTTTTGGCGGTCGGAAAGGGCTCCAGCGCGGCGATGGGTGGCGGCAGCCTCCTTTCCGGCGGCTGGGTCTTCTTCTCTGGCAAGGGGGTCTGGCGGCTAGGGTTAGGGTTTGGTGTAGATGAGGGCTATTTATATCCATTCGCTTTTTATCTAGACCGTTCATCGTATTTGATTTGAACCGTCCGATTACGATTAAATAAGAAGTGAATTTAGACTGTTCATCGTGATCCAATCTGGACCGTTCATCGCGATCTAATCTGGGATATTCGATCGTATTCAAATCTAACCGTCCGATCGCGTTTGGAGAGGGAACACATCTAGGCCGTTCGTGCGCTTGGGAACGGATCTGAGTCATTCGATCGTGGGTACGTGGATCGCCCGCGTGGCACCGCGTCAGCATCCACTGCCACGCAGCGCGTCCTGATTCATCGAGACTGCTGACCGAGCATCTTACGTGGTGAAACTTCTCTAAATTATATTTTAACCCCCGCTTTTTAATTTTTCTTTTAAAAATACTCCTAAAACCTAAATTTTCACTTTTTTTTCCCAAAATTATTTTTAAGTTAATTCTCCATCAATTTTACTTTATTTTTCGTCTAAATTAAAACTAAAAAATTGAAAAATTAAAAAATTATATTTATAATTAAATCTTAAATTACATTAAAAATTAATTTAGGGTATTACAGTTTGTGTATGTGTATTGAATATGTGTGTGTGTGCGCTCGGTGAAGTAAAAAAAAGAATATATATAATGGTGCGTCTGTAAAAAGAAATAAGAAGAAACTGAGTGTCAGTGTGCTGGTGCATGCAGATGTGTGAATGTATACGAGTATGTGTGTGATTTCATGTGTAAATATGTATACATATTAATTTGTATGTAATTAAAAAAAAGGTAAAAGAGCCTATGTGCGTTTATAAAGGAGTGTTCAAGTTTCTGTGTATATATGGGTGTATATATATGTAATTTGAGTATGTGTACAAGCAGCTACATACATGTGTGTGTGTGTATATATATATATATAATCAAAATCTATGTGCTTATGTGAGTAAATATATATATATATATATATATATAAACAGGTCTGTGTGTGAGTGTATATTTATATATAAAACTTTGCAGCTGTGTGTTTATATATAAGTTTGCATGAAGCTCGGAGAATATATATATGTGTATATGTACTAACTTGTGTCTGTGAGTGCAAACATTCAAATATAACTGTGTGGATAGGCATGAGTATATCCATATATGTATATAAAATATGTGTGTGCATAATTAAATTAATTATGTGCATATAAAGCTGGAAGTATATAAAAGTTTCTGCATGTAAATATATATGTATGTGTGTGATTAATCAGTTGCTGTGTGAGTTTGTAAATATATGCATAAATATGTAAACCTGTGTGAGTTTGTAAATATATGCATATATATGTAAATCTGTGTGAGTTTGTAAATATATGCATATATATAACTCCGTGTGAGTCTGTAAATACATGCATATATATGTAAATTTATGTGAGGCATGTAATTATTTGTATATATATATATATATAAATCTGGGTGTGTTTGAATGCAGGTATATACATATGCAAATGTATATAATTAAATTGTGTGTCTATGTTTATATAATATGTCTGGGTATATACCTATACATATATGAATCTATGTGCAAATGTGCATATGTTGCATGCGGGTGAGTTAGCATTTACATATGTATATATATATATGTATGTTGTGTGTATATTTAAGGGTGATCTATGTAATAGATATATATATATATATATATGTAAGATTTTGGAGTAGGAACATAGGAATACAAAATTACATACTGAAGTTGAAGCATATGCATGATTATGTTTTATATATATATATATATATATATATATGAACCTAGCTTCACATTGTTCTTTAAGGCATGTGCAACTTCCAAAAAAAGGGAAAGAGATCCTCTAGCTTCAAGTTCCATTTGGGTTATATTGGATTTTAGGTCTCATAGAATTTTGCTTTTTCTTTTTCTATGATTTTCTCTCTATGAAATAAAGTCTTATTTGAGTGATTGTTTAACATACTTTTACTCTCTCTCTCTCTCTCTCTCTAAATTTTCTTTAAATCTTTTAAAAAGATGATCTCTATTTGTAGAGCTATGAGGTAAATAATATTTATTTAACAGCCTTTGCTAGTTTAAGATAATTTTGTCTCCAAACTTCTTTTTCTTTTTCTTTTTCTTTTTTTTAGTCTTCTAATGAACTTTTAATTGAATATGTACATGTGCATGTTCATATTAGGAATCCTTTTTGTCATTTTTTCAGAGAGAATTTGTCAAAGACAAAATCCATAGAAATTCCATGGAAAAATCTTGTCAAAAACATTGGTTATATTAAGAAATGATTAAATGATGAAGGCATGGGGTTGACACTCTAAAGCTAGATTAAAAGTAAGGTGAGTTTGACATAAATTTGTTGGAAGGTCATCCTAAAACATATAAATGAAATATTGAAAAGTAATAATAATAATTTATAAACTCAACAAATAATTATCTACTAACTAAATAATTAATAGGTGTAGGAGATATCTAATAAATATATATATATATATATATAATATGACAAGTGATAAAATATTATATAAGATATATAAAATAATAGTTTGAAGATATATTACAGAATATGATATGAAGACACCTAAAAGTTAAATAAGTTAGATCTACCCTAAATAATAGTTAATCATGATATGTTATTTTATAAATTTTATTATTTATTTTATTAAACATTGATAAAAATATATATATATAAATATAATAAAGTAGTCGCCCTCCTATCAATGATACAGAATGCAGTACAAATCATGATATGTAAAAGTAATTAGAATAACTATTTTTCTTTTGAGAATGTTAATTTGTTATTTATTAAATTTTCTAGAAAGTATTAATTGGTATTTTATATAGTAATAAAATTATGTAGTGACAAAAACTTAAGGAAATCTTTACAAAATGAACATTAAAAGACCAAACTTTATATAATAATCTGTAAATCTAATAAAATATTTTTGTTTAATTTTAAAAGTACATGTAATTTATGTAAGCACAAAATTTTAAAACAAACAATAACTTGCCATTAAAAAATTAACATCATCAAATAACTCATGTTAAATAGCATTTGCAGGAATTTTTAAATTTTATAACATATATAATAAATTAAGCAAATAAAATTAACCAAATCTTTAACATAATAAGGTAATTGACTGTAAAATAATTTTTAAAGCATAATATTTTTAGTTGCTTTAGAAAAAAAAAAAAAATTATATAATAGGCCAAAGGCAGGGAAGCAACTGTGGATCCTTCCAAAACAGAAAAAAAAAAAAAAAAAAAAAAAAAAAAAAAAAAGGTTGTGTAACTGATACGGAATCCAAGATCAATAATGTGATCAAAGATTTACACATGCATAATTAGTATCAAAAACTTAATCCATGAATAAACTCATTCTATTTAACCTACAATCAATCTGTGATTAAAACTAATATCATAAGGATAATTGAATTAATTAGAACGCTACTAACCTTAACAAATTAAAATTAATTTAAGAAAAGATATTGATGAAAACACTACAAGTTACTATTGATAAATAGATATTAATTCCCCACTCAACAAGAAGGTTAAAGAAAACCTCACTAGTTGAAAATTAAAACTTTATAATTTTATTATTCTCAAATTTGATTGATTACAAGTAAGAATTGAATGTTTATTTGTAATTGTTGGCCATGCAAAATACAAAAAAAATAAATCCTCTCAACTAATTATAGAAATTACATAAAAAATTATATCTTGACTTAAATAAAAATAATAATAAAAATTAAGGGGATTATAACCAAACTAAGCTAGATAGGATTTCCCTTAATGAAAATCTTTAAATGGCGAGGATCTCTTAAATTGAAGAACATTTTTTTTAAGATCTCTCAATTTTAGAAATATCTCATAAAGATTTCTTAATTTAAAGAAGATCTCTTGAGGGATCTCTTAATTTAATGAAGATCTTTAGATTCCTTAAGAAAGTTAATCAGTTCATGATCTTGTGATAAATATTTAGAATCTATCCATGACTTTCCTTCATTTTACGCATATGTGAATAAAATCTTTTAAAAAGATATGATCTTGGAGTAGAAACTTAGAAATATATGATTTTGATTCTCTTTTGATGGATTTCCAACATTCCTTGATTTTGGTTTCCTTTTTGCCATTTGAGAAAGAAATGAAGAGAAAAATAAACTTTTTTCCCTTAGAGAAAATCTCTTTAGGTCTTGAAAATACTAATAAATTACCTTTATTTTGTGATTTATCTGATGATGTGGATAAACCTATTACCCTTAGAAAATGAGTCAGGTCTTATACTAAGCAGCCTATATCTAACTTTGTTTCTTATGACTTTCTATCTTTATCATATATGATCTTTATCCTGTATGCTTCCACTATATTTATTCCACATGATTGGAGAGAAACTCTAAGGGATTCCAAACGGAAGGAGAGCATGATTAAAGAAATGAAAGATTTAGTAAAAAAAATGAAACCTGAGAACTTATTTCACCTCCACTAGAAAAAAAAAAGATAGTTAGCTACAAACGGGTGTTTACTGTGAAACATAAAGCAGACGAGTTGATTAAAACATAAAGCAGACTAGATTAGTAGCTAAAAGATTTACTCATACCTATGGAGTAGACTATTAGGAGACATTGCACTTGCTGCGAAGATGAATACAACCAAAATATTGTTATCTTGTGTAGCCAACTTTGATTGGGATTTAAAATAGTTTGATGTGAAAAATATCTTCCTTCATGGAGACTTAGAGAAAAAGTATACACGGACATTTTCCCTCGATTTGAAGATGAAAGAACACAAGGAAAAGTTTACAAATTAAAGAATCCTTATATGGGTTGAAGTAGGCTCCAAAAGTATGTTTTAAAATGTTTAAAAGAATTATGATCTCTTTTAGATATCAACAAAGCAATGCTAATCATACCATGTTTATCAAACATTATAAGAATAAGGTCACTCTTTTCATTATTTATATAGATGATATTGTTGTGATGAAGATGATATAAGAAAGAATGTTCGATTAAAAGAACTTCTTACTCAAGAATTTGAAATAAAAGATCTAGAAAAACTGAAATATTTCTTAGGAATTGAAGTTGTCAAATCTAATAAAGGGATCTTCATTTCTCAAAGAAAATATTTTCTAGATTTATTAGAAGAGACTAATATGATGGATTGTAAGCCGGCAGAATCTTTTATTGAAAGTAATCTCAAATTAAAAGTATGAATTAGTATCTTAGTAGACTTTGGGAGATATCAGAGATTAATTGAAAAACTCATTTATCTCTCATATATCATATCTGAGATACCATATGCAGTTAACCTGATGAGTTAGTACATGCATGATTCTCATGAGCCTCATTTATATGTTATTTTTTGCATGTGATTTTTAAAATTTGTACCATGAAAATGTCTGTTCTTCTGCAAAAACGGTCACTATAAGATATAAGTATTTACATATGTTGATTTTGTTGGATCTCCAAATGATAGAAGGTCAACTACTGGTTATTGTACACTCATAGAAGGCAACTAGGCTACTTAGAAAAGTAAGAAGCATAGTGTAATTGTTAGTTTTAGTGTTCAAACAAAATATAGAGCAATATAACCGAATAAGGCATATTAAGTTTGATCAACACTTCATAAAAGAGAAAGTTGTTGATGACTCCTTATGCCTATATCATGCATCTTTTAGTGAACAGACAATAAATATTTTCACTAAAAAACTTTATAATAAATTTTTCTATAACTTACTTTGCAAATTGGGTTTGTTTGATATTTTTGTACCAACTTGAAAGATAGTGTTTACTAAAATATTTCATTTTCCATTAGTCAATATATTTTTCCTTTATAATCTTTTTTATAATGATGTAATTAATTAGTACAATTATTATAATCTATAAAATAATATAAATTTTCTTATTTGTGATAAAAATTCTATATAAATACTCCAATTATAATATCACAAGTGATATGAGAAAATAAAAATAAATAATTATTTTTTCAAATTATACAATACATATACAGAGCGAACAAAGAGCCACTCAGTTCCAAAGAAAAATGAATCTGCATTATGGACTGAATCCAAAAATCGGCTTAAAGTACAGTATACAGGCCTCAAAGAAATGTGGTTACAACCATAAGATTGCATAAATCACAACATGATAATGCACGGCACAAGTAATTGTATTAGTGTACAAGTGTTGGCAGCTTCTTGTTAGTTGCATTTCCTCCTGCTGGTACGCGTATCACCTACAAAACTGAGAGGTCACCTTCTGAACATCTGCAATTAGATAAAAGTTACTACGTGTGCGTTGCACGAGTGAATTGGCTTCAACAATGATTCACCATTCATCGAAAGCACATGCCGGCCAACTACCAGTGGCCAAAGTGCTCTAAGCCGGATAATTTACAGCATCTTGTTTCCTCTACTCCTTGAGCATTTACAGATTGTCTTCTATTTCATCTGGCACATGCAACTTTTCAATGGCAGCCTGTTTAAAATTTTGAGACGAGAAGGAATGTAAATGGAAACTCAATTTTATATAACATAGGAAAAGAGCAATCAATACCATTTACAGTTCAAAGCAAAACTAGGAAGATGCTTATTTAAAAATGATTCCATTAGTTGAACCCTTATAAACGATTTCAATTCCCACCCATAGTTTTTGTGAAAGATTTGGAAGTTAAAGAAACCACTCAAGAAACCACGTGCACCTTCATCTCAACTCTAAAAACCAACCACCTAGGAAAATTGGTTCATCATATAACTAGTCACAACTTTTTTTAACAGAAAAAACTCAAGTATTACATTTAAAAATAAAAAGATAAAATAATAGGGGAAATTACCTTTATGATAGCAACATCTGTTGCAGATGGTTTTAAGTCCAAAGCAAGACCAAAATGAAGCATTGCTTTCTCATACATGTTACACCGCTTAAAGATCTTCCCCATCAAAGCATAAACACTGCTTTCGCGAGGTGCATATTCTTTAAGTTCCTCCAGGACCTGTAGAGCTTCATTTAGTTTTTCCAAGCTCACCAGTATATTAGCCTTCTGATACATGGGAAGAGGGTTCTTCTTGTCAGCCAAAATTGCCCTCTCCATCATTTCAATAGCTTCTTCACTTCTCTGTGAGAAAAATACAACTTCAGATGGCTATAAAAGATGCCATTCCTTCCTTCTGTCTCTTATAGATCAGATATAGTAAGTTGTCTATAAAAAAAAGTGGCCTAACCTTTAAGGCATGCAATGCTGTACCCAGATAAGACATTATAACAGAAGAACGTGGATTTATTAGGAATGCCATTCGGAAGTTATGCTCAGAAAACTCAAACTTCTCTTGCCGAAGAAAGATCATTCCAAGTCCATACCAAGCATTATAATGCCTAGCATCAACTCTTAGAGCATTCTGATAGCATTTAATTCCATTCTCAAAATCCTCCAAAGCTACATATCTAGAGAAAACATGATCAGTATTCAGAAAGCTTGAATAGCAAAGTTAAAAGACTAAATCATCAACATCAAAGTTAATAACATAGCATCTGATCTTTAATAACAGTAAAGATAATTGCTCATACTCATGGCCACACAGCGTGTGTGCATAGGCAAATCTTGAATTCAGTTGCACTGCTCGCTGGAAATTTTTCAGAGCAGTTTCATGGTCTTTCTGTGAGCTGTAGCAGTTTCCCATGGCACACCTGCATGTACGTGCAATTAAATGATGTTAATGACAACACAGCTGCAGTTGTTAACACAATTCTCGCTGGCTTTTGGATTATTAAATTTACGAGAAATGCATTCATAAAATGCACATGAGACAGCTTGAATCATGTAAAATAAGACTTTAAAATGATTAAAGAAGCTGTACAAATGCGTGGATGTGTTCAAAGACAAAAATTCACTAGATAAGTGAATATGAGGATTCAGGATCCAAGATTTCAGATTTAATAGCAAACTAATAAGCTCATTAAACATATAAACGAAGGTTTTCATTAAGGGACCAAAAGACTGAGAAAGTAACCAAAGTTAATTATGAAAAGGACCATTTTAGAGGGTGGAAAATTGAGATGTAGTAAATGAAAAAATCAGCTAAACTTTGGCAGAAGATGAATCAAAGAAATCCTCCAAGGAAAAAGACTCATATAGTAAAAACTGAAGTTTTGCTTATGAAAAAGGGAATCTGAGAAAATTCTGGTAGATGTACACTTGTCACCATAGGGAAGTCGAGTACAATACCAAGCTTGAGGAGCTAAGCGGTCAGTTGATATCAGTTCCTGAGCCAGATAACTCAACTTCATATCTTCCTTCAAATGCTGCAATAGAACAAAATCAATTCAACTGCAGTAAGAAAGAATATATAACAAAGGATAAATTTGTGCCAGAACCATTGACAACTATGAAATAAGTGACGTATTGCCAGGACAAAAACTTCACCATAACCTGAATTCCAGAGGAGGCATGCAAATAGTTTGAATATGACAAGAAATCTTCAAAAGATAACAGAACTCACATAAAGAACAGTAGAATATACATCCATTCCTTCTAAACTATAAGGCGAAGCCCGACGGGCAAGACTGAATGCTCGATCTGCTTCTAAATAATCTACCAATTCAAAATATGCTTTTCCAACCTGTAGTCAGTATGTCATTTAACTTTGTTAATAACAAGAAAAACAGGCGTTATTGCTTGATTTGAAAAAAATTGTCATAATTGGATGATGGAATTATAAATTATTAAATAATTACAGCTAGAGGATATACATTGCAGAGTTAAAGAGACAAATTTATAGGACTTCTTCGAAAATTATAGTAATTTCTATCGCAATCTTTTACAAGTCCACATCTAATGTGAATATAACTGTATTAAATGAGTTTCGGATATAAAAGTACATGACAAGCAAAGTAGAAGATAACACAAAATCCAGAGAAAGATTAACTGTTTGATTGACAAGCTGCCAGCATTACCTGTGAGAGGACCCAACCTGTATTATAATGCTTGTACGGAAGTTTTAGATAGATGTCCAGAGCCTCCTGTACTACCCGGAAATTTTGCTCAGATAATCAAATACAACCCCTCAAACAAAGTTTAACAAAAACAAAATAACCAAATCAATTACCTGGCACCTGTACATACAGGAATATCTGAAACCTTCCCCAAGAATTCTCAGAAGGCTCAATATTTCCGAAGCACCTGTTGTGATTTTTGAGGCACTTAGAATAACTCCAGCTATCAGTACATTTGCTCCTTGTTCATGGGACTTCACTTCAGCTGAAGCCAATGACGTAGAAGTCGTTGAGGAAGTATTTGAATGAGAATCATCAAAAGCTTCATTCCTCATTCCTAAATATATCAGAATTTAAAACTTTTAGTAGTCTAAAAATAAAATAATAAACGACGGAAAGCCATAGACGATGGAAACACTAAATGCACATAGCATTTGGGTATAAGCTATTCTTACCTAGAGTTGCCAAGATATGGCACACATGAAAAGTTAAAATTTTAGAAAGAATTTGCAGTCAAAGAACTGGGTGTTTTTGCAAAAGAAGATACAACATGATATAAGATTAAAAATGGAGAAAAAGAAAAAAAAAGAAAAGAAAGAACCAGTCAAGGATGCATCAATTGAAATGAAGTAAAGTAATCAATTTAAATTACCATCACTGTTCTTAATAGAGGAGGCTAATCTATGAAGGGGTTAAGAAGAAAAATCAAAATTTACCCATTCACCCAAAAACAGATAATATTCACATCAGTCAGTGATTGCTTTAAAAAAAAAGAATAGTACAGCTTTATCGGTTTTATGTCTATTGCCCTATCCACATATATTAAGGGTTTATGACCTTCATCAATATTTTCATTTGTCCAAGACTGTCCCTTACGAACTGTAACAGAACGAAGTGCCACCGAGCTCAACTTGGAGCCTCCCAGATATTTTGAAGAGTTGTTAGTCCCATTTCCAGTTATTGCTGTGATGCTTGCACTGATATTAGCCCCTGCTTCTCCTGCCAGTCTTATACTTCTGCGGGGACCAGAATCAGAGAATAGCCTGCCTGATATCTGAAACTAAAAGAGGAAAACTAATTTCAAGGTAAAAAAATCAAACTGCACATGGATATATTTACTGCAAGCACTAAAATGATATACTAAGCATAACTGGTGTTATGAGAATTAAAGGAAATTAAACAAACAGGAATACAGAAGGACATGCTCGACGTTCAGTCAATATGGCAAAACAACTATGCAGATCACAAAATGAAAATAGGAAGTTATTAACAACATAATTGACAAAATGATCACATTGACAGAGAAATCTTGGTGCCACTGTAACAAATTATACTAGGATGGAAAACTAACCTATCTCCTTAGTAACATATAAATTGAATATAATCACCAACTGAAACTACTTCAATAAAAGAGAAATATCATCCAAAGACCTGACTTCAACATTTCACACAGAATATGTTTTCTGCACCTAGCAAATGTGGCCCACATGCATTTAATAATTTGGATAAAAACATTAAGATAGGACATTTTATATGTAAACTGGTCAATAAGAAGCATTACAGCAATTGCGTGGTCCTTCATTGATTGACATCTAAATTCTCAGGAATATAAATTCAAAAAGATAAAACACAAAAGTACACAACCTTTCGAAGTTTTCCTTCATCCACAAATTTTCTTCGGGGTGCTTGAATAGTAGAGATCACTGTTGACCTCGGAGAGCTATCAGAACCAAGAGCACTGGGGTTCGGTCCATTAGGCTGCGTGTTTCTACAAAGAGGTGGTGGAGGGACTCCTGACAACTACAGAATCAAGCAGAATTTATATCATTATCTACCCATGCTTCTATAGAACGGCAGAAACTGGCAAACTAAGCCCGACATTCTTGTCCGCAATCCAAAAGCAAATAATAATATAACTGAAAGTGGTGAAACACCATAATTAGTAAAAATAAGTCGCAGATAAAAGGAATGAGATAAAACTTTTTTAGTTAAGGACCAGTCTGCCCTTTTTGGGAAGAATTTAAATTAAAAAAAAAAACACAACACAGTAAACTTTAATAAACACACAACAAAGCTAATGAAAAGTGAAAGGAAGAAGAAACAAGTTACTGAACCTAGAAGCAGTAACTCAAAATAATCAAAGAAAATGTAAATAAGGAAACTCACAGGAAACTAGAAAGACCAAGACTTACTCAAAGGGCTGTAAAATTGTAGAATAAAGTCCGGTCATGGTGAAGAACATGCACAACACACAGGTTAAACTAAATTAATGTGCTTCTCACTGTGTGGAAATCCAAAAATACTAATCCGTACCATTTAAGAAAGAAGATAGTTACTAATTGCTACCATTTTGTAATTCAAAAATCAAAACATACTTGACAGCTCTTATTGCAAGGGAAAAGGAATGCAAGTCAAGAAAGCAATCAAGCTCATATAACTCAGCTCTAAAATGTTTTTCATTTAAGTTTCTGTAGTGAAAATGAGATTAACAATTTAACACAAAATAAAATAGAATAAAGATAGTCCCAAATCTACTCAAACTAATTTTTGGGTGTTTCTAGGTTTTCTTTATTCAATTTGTTTCTTTGTTGGGTTTTTCTAGATTTTTTTTTTTTTTGTTAGGTTTCTTTTTTGCCTGATTTCCAAGAGAGGGGAGCAAAAAATCTAAAAGAAGTAATTTACGCTTCAACAAGCAAAGGAATATGTTAAATAACAGATGTCATTATTTGTTGTATTAATTGGACATAATATAACAATACATGTAGTTAATTTCTTCAATTAAAAGGTAAAAGACTAATTTGGTACAAATGATAAAGTACAATGCCGGGTTTTGGTAATAACAAACAATTTCGACAAAGGAGGGCTAGACCAAATTGTGCCAGTAATGACTACATCGACATTAACCTTATATGTGAACTTTCAGCGACAAATGAACAGAGGGATGGTGCAAAATGCATAAAGTCATTCCTGTTTACAATTCAAAAGACATTGAGAGACATAGATAATTATAGATCAAATTAAGGAACAGACAAATTAAAGAAGCAGTTCTACTTCAAGCATGGGACTGACTGACAGAGGCATCCTCCAATGAACAAAATAAACAGGAATTCAATCAGAGTAAATTATTGGGAAATGAGCTATTTACTGAAGGAGCGGAAATTAATAGATCACCAAGAGAAAATCAAGTATTCTTACAGTTTTTTTCAAAATTAATTATAAATTAAAGGATGAGATTATTAGCAACTGTATAACCTGTTTCTTTAGAAGAATTTTACACAGAACTATATTAGATTAAATCCCATTCCGATCATCTTACCTGTGAGGCCATCGGGGAAGGAGTATTATAGAATGACATGTTTGAAGAACTACCATTTAGAGTCTGAGTAGCAGCCCCACTCAATAAACTTGTTCCATGATAATTTCCAGAGATATCTCTAAGGTTATTGCCTTGCATGTGTTTCAATTGTCTTGAACTGAGGTCTTCTAAACCAAAATTCTTTGCGGGAACCACGTTGTGATCTTCATTGGATGTATTCGAGTTTTGGGTAGCTGATGCTTGATGTGAATACTGCTTTTCAACAGAGAGAGCAGCTGCTTCCCCAAAAACTGCAGTTGCTTCTTCAGCAGCACCTGAACAATTCAACAATAGCAACTTTTGAGCATGGGAGAACATCTAAAATAAGCATCAAATGCATGGAAGCAGCTTAAAATAAGCATATTAGCAAAAGAATTAAATGTACCTTTTTTTAGGAACAAGAACTAAATATAGTTCATTCACATATAAGAGAATAAAAAAGAAAAAAAAAATCAGTTCAGTGCCAGAAATGGATATGTTTCACCTCAGTTGATCTAGATACTTAGTGCTAACTGAAAAGTACTTCCAATTTGTGCAGCATTTTCTCATTTGGAACAGAAAGATATTGTATTATCCTATATTCTACTAACCTAATATGCATAATTCCTCATACGCAGCCCACAGTAGAGGATCTATACTCAATGCCAGCTTAAAATGATTAATAGCACTCTTCCTTCTATCGGTGTACCTGAAAGAGATAAATCCCAGTGGAGGAGACAACATTTAAAGAAAACCTTTAAAATCAAGTGATGCAAGCAACAGGCAATATCCTCAAAGGATCAATGATTAGATCAAGGTGAATGACCTGTAAATAAGCCCAAGAAGGTAATGGCCGGCTGCACCATTAGGAATCTGCACAAAAAGCAAAACAACCATGACCAGTTAAGCACCCTCTTCAGAGAAGCATATAAACAAGCACAAAACCACACATCATGCAGCAGCACCGTAGAACTTTAAAATCCCGATGATAAATTAAAAATTGCAGGTCATACCAAGCCACCATGTAATTCCATTTCCTCATGCAAGCTATGTGATGGCCCAGAATGTTTCTTTGTGGGAAGCAAACTCATAAAAGATGATTAAGTGAGGTAGTGCAGGTCATTTAATACCTCTGCAGTAGGCTCGTTAGCAGGACATAATGCAGCTTCAGCTTCACTAAGAAGGTCCATCTGAAAGCATGATATTGCAAACAAGTAGCGGGATTGAGCCAATTGTGTTCCTTCACATAAGAATGATAAGAAAAACTTATTAATGAGAAAAGACATAAAAAATTCACTGTAAAAAATATATATTTGCATAAATAAAGAAATAAAAAAGTAACAAAAACCCAATATTAATGTAATTTGAAAAACAATCAGAAAAAGATGCTATCTCAATACCTCTTAAAATGTGATATGCAGAGTAAGCTTGGTTATTCTGCAAGTAGCAACTAGCTAACAGCTGCAAATTCACCTGCATGACGGAAAAGGGACTGTCAAGCAGTCTCCGAAAACATAACAGAACCAAGAACCATAACCATTGAGCAATTCTGGACAGGTTACTGGCTGGATACAAAACAAACAATACTACTTGAGTTTCATTTAATGCTCCATATACAAGTTCAAAAGCAGTACCAGTGAACCGATGTACAAGAATCCGTCTTGTACTTCAATCCACCACATTTTTCAAAATAAGTAGCCTCCAATGTAAAGACATCTACTGTGCATCTCCGCCCATACCCAATGCTTAAAGCTAAAACATTTTGTTTATATCAAACAAAAGACAAAATCAAATCCAGAAAATGGTTTCTAACTTAAACTAAACTTAAAGCAGACCTAATCAGTAGCAACAGAACTGACAAAAACAAATAGCTATTAAACACAAATCTTTTTCTTTTCACAGAAAAAAATGGCTACCAAACACAAACGTCATATTAATTAGAAGATAGTGCCTTTAAGAGTGAAAGAATCTTTGGAATACGATACCAGAACCAAAGATATTAGACAGCGAAAAATTCCCGAAATTAGTGACTGAGTCAGCAACACATAACGGATCTTAATAGCTCCAGACAGTTAAATTTTTGTCACCAGGAAATTTTGAAAAAGAAAAAGACGAACAAGAACAAACGACGTGAGACTGAAAATAAAACTGTTCTTTAACCCTGAACAACAGTTTATTTAAGGAAAATAAATTTGAAATAATAAAAAGAAACACCTCAGATGGGAACTCAGCACAAAGTCGCTCGCAAAGGAAAATGGCGTTTCTGTACATGAAATGGCGGAGACTGTTCTGTACACAGTCTATCAGTATCGCTTCCATGGCTTCCCTTTTTGATTTACAGAAAGAGAAAGAAATATGTTATAGTTCTTTGGGGGTTCTTTTAGGTTCAAAAATCAAAATTGGGGAGGCACGTGACTTATTCTGTTTTGAAATAAACCACTCACGTGACTGGATTTTTTTAAAATTTGGTAGGACAATCACTTTGTATGGTAAAATATCATATCCAAACCAATACACTGAAAAGTTTAATTTTGTTTGAACTGTTTCATAATTAACAGTATAAACCTTTTAAATTAATTACAAGTTAAGGGTTTTTTTTTTTTTACAATAGTGTGATGAAAGATCAATTATCTATTATATAATTTTAAAAGTTATAAAAGATTTATTTAAAATGACATTTTTTATCTTCTTACTAACTAATATTTTCTTAATCATCTTTATTATTTTTTTTAATAAATAAATTATTTTATTTGTAATGAATATCTTAACGATGATCAAAGTAATTACGAGCAATTATGAAACTGAATCAAAGTTGACTTGATTATTAATAATTCATAAACTTAACTAACTCAATTATTAATATTTTATGAATTTATAATCTATTATCGATCTACATATTAATATTTTTCTTCATTATGTATATATATTTGATATATGATTTACTTGTTATGAATAATTAATATGAGTTTTTCTCAAAATCATGATTTGAAAGTTAAACATGAAGTAGTCTTGCATCTTAAAAATTCACAATTATCTCAATTATTTCCTTTCTTATTGTATATTATAATGAATTAATTATTTTAGAACAAAAATATATCAACTAATTACCCTATTGCATCATCTTCTTTTATTTTCGATAGACTCATTGTCCCAATTATATGCAGATACATTTAGGACCTGTTTGAATGATGATTTAATAAAAATGGTATAATTTTTTCACAATTTTTATTTGATTGTTTGCATTTTTAAATAGATGAAATGATTTTTTACTGGTTGAGTCATGGTCTTCAATACTATAATTTTTTCTATTTTTTCAAACCATTGATTCGGTAGTTTTATAATGATTCGATTATTTTTTTTCATTATATCCTTACATTTTTAATTATATATACATGTATATAATTTATTTAATTATATCGATTGTATTGTATTGTATCTATATATATTTATATATTTAATTATATATAAATACATGTTTATAATATTTTAATTATAAACATGCATATATGTAATACTTTAATATTATATATATAATATATTTATTTATATATATATATCTTTAATTATATATATATGTGTATATTTAACTAGATATATTTCTATATTTAGCACTATATTTTTTTTAATTTTTTCTCTTTTTATTTTTTATTTATTACTATATACAATAAAATATAGATAAAATAGACAATTTGCTCAAATATACAAATATATCATACTGTCAATTCAAACAAAAGCAGATGTTACTACCAGACATTAATAGAATATCATCCAAATATAGTTAAATTTGAACATTAATAAATTTTGTACATACCGAACCGTATTTAACATTAATGAAGCATTATACAAATTATTTAATCAAACCTTTAGATATAGATTATAACGGCTCCGGAAATTTAAAATGAAATATGTGTATTAAAAATGTCAAATGCGGAAGCGAAGTCAAAATTTTGATTAATATCTCTTACACTAAAACCAAAAAACGTGCTCAAAATATAAAAGATCAAACTAACTAAAAGAGAAACTCGAAAGTAAAAGCTATGAATATGACTATGGAGTCTTTAGGCGTCCCCTTCTTCGTCTTCCTGCGGAACGGGCTCGGGAACAATGTCTTCCTAATCTAAAATGATTAAATAAGGAATGAACTACACTAGCCCAGTAAAGACATCACGATATCTCACCGTCACGGAGGTAAAGGTGGGTAGAAAACACAAAAAGACCAATGGAGCATAATTTACAACAAATCCTTTTATCAATAATAAAACCTTTACCATCCACTTACCTCGGTGAAATTCATAAAACAATATACGAAAGCAATAACATTATCGTCATCATGAAATCATATAAACTGTATAACACAATACTTATCACGCCTTTTGTAATCCAATCATTACACAACATATTTTTCCTCTTTTACCAGCCTACTAGTATCCATGGGGATCCATAGGGGTCCCGTTACCCGTGAACCCTTAACACTTGTAATCAGACTCCAGAGCCGTCCCCATACGTCGTCCGGTATGGGCGTCAAAACTATAAACCTCAATACCCCGTCCGGTATGAGGGTGAAACGGGCCGTCCCCATACCCCGTCCGGTATGGGCGCCAAAACACATAGGGTCTCCATACCCCGTTCGGTATGAGAGACCACAATCCCGGTAGGGTTCCCGACGGACCCGGTCCGTCCACCATCTCCCAGGATATCTAGTCAGGCTGATCACATTGTACAATTATCAATTTACATAACCTTTCATTCCCCTTTTCCTCAGTCAGCATCATCAATTCACACAAACAAGCAAAACAGTAATTTATGCCAAACAAGACAACATACAGCATCGGTTTCTCGATCATTCAACCCATAATCAATAAAATAGTAAAATATGCATACGAAACTATGAAATGAAAACATCAGACCTCATACTGTATTTAAAACTGTAAAATAGGCCAAATAACAGTTAACCCACAAACACACTAGACCCGGGCTCCATTAGCGACCTTAAGCAATTTCACGCATTTGTTGATTCAAGAAATACCGTTTTATTATTATTGAACTTTAATACCGTGATAGGAAATAGGGTGAGAGGTCCTTACACGTTTCGGGGTCCGAACACGGCTTCACAGTGCGCTTACAGGCTGTCCCTAATTTTTCCTGAATTTTTTCCGGGGAACTGAAACGCACTATTGGTACCTGTACGTGTTCCAAAAAATTCTAAATTAGACCCAGGGCCCCTTTCGGCTAATATCGCAATTCTAGCACGGCGGCTCCGCCGTGCTCCGGCGACGGCGCCGCCCAAGCGGCGGCGATTCACCTCGGGTTGGCCGTTTTCGGCCGTTTCCGGCCGAATTTGGCCACACTTACATCGGTCCCTGTGATAAAACAACCCTAGGGCCCTCGGGGGGCCAAAAAATTACGAAAAATAGAAGCTTACCGGCGGCGGTGCTCTCGGGTACGGCAGCTCTCCGGCGAGGTTCGTGTTTTGGTGATTTGGCTCCGATCAACCTGTAGAGAAAAGAATGGTGATCACGGTAATATAAAAATTGCGTCAAACGGAGGCCGGGAAGGGCCTCATCGGAGGCAAAAACTGAGGAGGGGCGCGGCAGCGCCGCTGGGTTTCGGCCGTATTTTTCGGTCGTTTGGCCGGAATTTTGGCTCCGATTTGGCCACAGGGGAACTCAGCGTAGAAAAACGAGTTGGGGGTATGAAACTTACCTCGATCAGCGGTCGAAAATCTCCCTGGTGCGGCGACGGGTGGTGGCGGCCGGCTCCTCCGGCGTCTGGTTCGTCTTCTCCGGCGAGGCCAGGCGGCTAGGGTTTTTGTGGTCAGGTGTGGGGGTTCTATTTATACCCTTTTGCCTTTTGATCTTAGACGTCCATTTTGATTAAATCTGGGCTGTCCGTTTTTGATTGAATCTGGACCGTCCGTGCGCGTGCATCTGGGCCGTCCGTGCGATTGCATCTGGGCTGTCCGTGCGCACGCTTGATCTGGGCCGTCCGTGCGTGCGGGGACGCATCTGAGCCATCCGATCGCCCACGTGGCCCGTCCCCGGGTCGACGTGGTCTTGCCACACGGCAGGTCCTGGTTGGCCAGGGCTGCTGACTGGGCCACTGACGTGGCTGTTGACGTGGCGCTCTTTTTTTTTTAAATTAAACTTAATAAATAAAATTAATAATATAATAACGAAAATGCCCAATTATTTGGGCGTTACAACTCTCCCCCCCTTAAAGAAATTTGGTCCCCCAAATTTGCCTCTTACTCTTGATCGAACAGATGGGGATACTGGGCTCTAAATTCTGATTCCAGTTCCCAAGTAGCCTCCCTGGGCGTGTGGTTCTGCCACACAACCTTTACAAATGATATTTTTCGGTTGCGGAGTATTCTGCTCTCTCGGTCCGTGATACCGACCGATACTTCTTCATAAGACAAGTCCTCTTGGAGTGGGAGCGGTTCATGAGCCAAGACATGAGAAGGGTCCGGGTTGTACTTACGTAGCATAGATACGTGAAATACATTATGAACCCGGGAGAGCTCAGGAGGCAGTGCAAGTCTGTAGGCAGCGGTACCAATCTTGTCTAAGATTTCAAATGGTCCAATATATCTGGGGTTTAATTTTTTCCTCCTGCCGAACCTACTAATTCCCTTGAAAGGAGTGACCTTAAGAAATACCCGGTCGCCTCTCTCAAAAGCTAGGTCTCTCCTCCGGGTATCTGCATAACTCTTCTGCCTACTCTGAGCTGTCTGAATGTTCTTCTTGATTTTAACTATCTCGGACGTGGTCTCCTCTACCAACTCCGGGCCGAACAATCTTCTATCGCCCACTTCCTCCCAATAAATCGGTGACCTGCACGGGCGCCCGTATAACGCCTCATATGGAGCCATGCCGATGCTTGCTTGGTAGCTGTTGTTGTAGGCAAACTCTATCAGGGGTAGATGATCGTCCCAATGGCCCCCGGAGTCAAGGACACAAGCTCGGAGCATATCCTCAAGCGTACGAATTGTCCTCTCTGATTGTCCATCAGTTTGGGGGTGGAAGGCAGTACTAAGAGACATCTTTGTTCCCTTAGCTTGCTGGAAACTATTCCAAAACCGAGAAGTGAATCTGGGGTCCCTGTCGGATACCACTGTCACTGGGACTCCATGCAGTCTGACTATCTCCCGGATATACATTCTTGCCAACTTGTCCAAAGAATCAGTCATTCTGATGGCCAGGAAGTGGGAAGACTTAGTGAGTCGGTCAACAATTACCCATATAGCATCATGTCCTGATCGTGCCTTGGGTAGTCCCGATACAAAGTCCATGGTGATATATTCCCACTTCCACTCTGGAATCAGTAAAGGCTGAAGTAACCCACCTGGGCGTTGATGTTCTGCTTTGACCTGCTGACATACCAAGCACTTAGATACAAAGTCGGCTATATCTCTCTTCATCCCATTCCACCAGAACCGAGGTCGCATAGTTTGGTACATTTTTGTACTTCCTGGATGCATGGCAAACCTTGAACTATGGAACTCCGTCATGATGTCTCTTTTTAACTCACTATCGTTTGGGACACACTCTGTCCTTGAAACGAATCAATCCGTCGGTAGAGATCTGAAATTCTGAACTCACTCCCTGTTCTGCATCCTTCTTGCGGGTTACTAGGGCGGGGTCGACGGACTGGGCTTCTTTTATTCTTTGGATTAACTCTGGTTAGACTGCTAGGTGGCCCAAACATGTGGCCCTCTTCAGATCTCGCAGTCGAACCTGCTGCGTGGCCCCAATGGACCTGCATTCTGAAACCATCAAATGGGCTAGGGTGCCTGCACTTTTCCTGCTGAGGGCATCGGCTACTACGTTGCCCTTACCTGGATGGTATAGGATGTCACAATCATAGTCCTTGAGGAGTTCCATCCACCTTCTCTGACGCATGGTGAGATCCTTTTGAGTGAAGATGTGTTTCAAACTCTTATGATCGGTATAGATCTGAAAGGTCTCTCCATACAAATAATGGCGCCAGGTTTTTAAGGCGTGTATGATTGCGGCAAGCTCCAAGTCATGGGTAGGATAGTTCTTCTCATGATTCTTTAGCTGTCTGGACCCATATGTTATAACCTTTCCATGCTGCATCAGGACACAACCCAGGCCCAGATAGGAGGCATCACTATAAACTGTATACCCTCCTGATCCACTCGATAGAGCCAGCACGGGTGCAGTAGTCAGTCGCTTCTTCAATTCTGAAAAACTCCTTTCGCAGTCCTCATTCCATTCAAACTTTGCATTCTTCTTTGTGAGTCGGGTTAGGGGAGCTGCTAGACTAGAGAACCTTTCGACAAACCGGCGGTAATAACCTGCCATCCCCAGGAAGCTGCGAATTTCCTTAACTGTTGTCAGCATTTCCCAACCAAGTACCGCTTCAACCTTTTCGGGGTTCACTGATACCCCTTCCTTCGATATAACATGTCCTAGGAAGGCGGTTTGCTCGAGCCAAAATCCACACTTGCTCAACTTTGCATACAACTTCTTTTCCCTGAGTACCTATAGGACTTGGGCAAGATGATGAGCATGTTCTTCTCTACTTTTTGAGTAGACTAAGATATCATCGATGAACACGATGACAAATTGATCCAAGAACTCTCTGAAGATCCTGTTCATTATATCCATAAAGATGGTCGGGGCGTTGGTTAGCCCAAACGGCATGACCAGGAACTCATAGTGTCCTTACCTGGTTCGGAATGCCGTCTTGGGGATGTCTTCTGCTCTTACCTTTACCTGATGGTAACCTGATTGTAGATCTATTTTAGAAAAGACCCGTGCACCCTGCAACTGATCGAAAAGGTCATCAATCCGGGGAAGAGGATATTTGTTCTTAATTGTTACCTTGTTATCCTTCTGTAATCAATGCACAGTCTCAACGTTCCATCTCCCTTCCTTGTAAAAGTAACCCCGGCACCCATGAGGAAACACTGTGTCTAATGAAACCACTGTCTTGTAGCTCAGTGATCTGTTTCTTTAGTTCTTCCATCTCGATGCGGCTCATTCGGTAAGGAGCAATCGAGATGGGTTAGGTACCTGGCTGTAAGTTTATGGTGAACTCAACCTCTTTGTCCACTGGTAGACCGGGCAGTTCATCCGGAAATACGTCTGGAAAGTCTCGGACTACTGGAATCTCTTGGATACAAACTTCTTTCTTGGGTTTACCTAGTTAGAGAAAATACAAGATTAAGGCACTGGGAATTAAGAAAACTTGCCATCAGGGGAAATCACTACTGAATGATTTTATTAACTTGTAAATGGCTCCTCGTTGGGAGGATTAAATACAATCTTTTTGTTAAAACAGTCTATGGTGGCGTGATACGCCGCTAGCCAATCCATTCCTAGGATTACATCAAAATCCCCCGTGTCTAACCCTATCAGGTCTACCCTCAATTTCTTATTTGCTATCTCCACGGCACATGCCCTGTAGATAACCTCTCCTAGCAATGTCTCCCCCCCAGCGGTGGATACAAGCAATAATGAATCAAGTCTATCAGGTGATACACAAATTTTGGAAGCAAGAACATGTGAAACAAAAGAATGTGATACACCAGTGTCAAACAAAACATGAGCAATGTGGCCAGAGATAGTATACATACCATGTACCACGTCCGAGTCTGCGTCGGCATCCTTCTGGGTAAGGTTGTAAACTCTGCCCTGGATTGGAGGCCTTCTTTGATTTTGGTTCCTAGGGCATTCCCTTGCATAGTGGTAGGCACTGCCGCATATGCGACAGGTGTTGCTGAGGCGGTAGCAGGGTCGGTCCCCGTGATCCCTGCCGCAGTACTGACAGATCTTCCCACGTGCTGCCCCCGTAGCCTGAAGAGGGGCCTGGATGGCGGGTCTGGGCCTCTTATTGGGTTGGACAGGCATGGTAGGTGCTGGCCTGCAGAGCGGGGCTGAGGGTCGGGAACTCCCCGCTAGCTGAGGGTGGGTGTCGAAGCTCCTTTCTATGATCTGCGCCTTTGCCAGGACTGCTGAATATGTCTCGAGCTCTATTACCAGTAAGTGCTGTCTGATCTCAGGGCGGAGACCCCACTGGAATTTCCTGGCCTTTCGGCCCTCATCCATCAATGTCTCCGGGGCATGTCGGCCCAGCTCCAGGAACTTACGGGCATACTCCGACATTGTCATGTTCCCCTGGACCAATTGAGCAAACTCTATTTCCTTTAAGTGTTGGATGTGTTTAGGGAGATACTCCGCGTGGAAGGCCGCTAAGAACTGCTCCCAAGTAGCTGGTGTAGGCAGGGTGGTCCGCTTGATCTCCCACCAGCGTACTGCTTTCCCTACCAGCATGTAGGAGGCAATGGCAGTCCTCTGCTCAGGAACTACTCCCAAGGTCTCGAAAGCTCTCTCAGTCTCTGTCAGCCAGTATTGGGCCTCTTCAAAAGAGGATCCCCCTGCAAAAGTAGAAGGGTTCAGTCTTCTGTACCTCTCTATGAAGCCGGGGTCGATCAAGGAAGGAGCGGGGTCCCGAGGTAAAGGGACTGGGGCCGGCTGAGGGTGAACTGGGGGACCCTGTGCTGGCACCTGCTGATGTGGTGGGGGTACTGGAATGTGCTGTGGCGGCGCCTGGTGGTACCGTGGCTGTGGTACCGGGTTGTACCGCGGCTGTGGTGCCGGGTGGTACTGTGGAGGAGCAGGCTCCTGCCGGGGTGGCTCGAGATCAGCCTGCTATAGCGGGGGCTCAACCTGCGATAGCGGAGGAGGTCCGGGTAACTCCCTTCTCTCCTCTCGCCTTTGCTGGGCAGCTACGAGAGCTTCCACCATCTCAAATAGTCTGTCTAAATCCTCCCGAAGCGAATTATCTTGGGCCGCTCAGTTTAATGGGGGTCTTCCTCTCCTCATTTCCGTGTACCTGCATTCACAAGGAATGGTTGAGTAACGATATATCGGTGAGTATTTCTCTAAGGCGCTATTGTATAAGGGATGGGTCCGAGGAAATGTGGCTCTGATACCAACTGTAACGGCCCCGGAAATTTGAAATGAAATATGTGTATTAAAAATGTCAAATGCGGAAGCGAAGTCAAAATTTCGATTAACATCCCTTACACTAAAACCAAAAAACGTGCTCAAAATATAAAAGATCAAACTAACTAAAAGAGAAATTCGAAAGTAAAAGCTATGAATATGACTATGGAGTCTTTAGGCGTCCCCTTCGTCGTCTTCTTGCGGAACAGGTTCGGGAACAATATCTTCCTGATCTAAAATGATTAAATAAGGAATGAGCTACACTAGCCCAGTAAAGACATCACGATATCTCACCGTCACGGAGGTAAAGGTGGGTAGAAAACACAAAAAGACCAATGGAACATAATTTACAACAAATCCTTTTATCAATAATAAAACCTTTACCATCCACTTACCTCGGTGAAATTCATAAAACAATATACGAAAGCAATAACATTATCGTCATCATGAAATCATATAAACTGTATAACATAATACTTATCACGTCTTTTGTAATCCAATCATTACACAACATATTTTTCCTCTTTTACCAGCCTACTAGTATCTATGGGAATCCATAGGGGTCCCGCTACCCGTGAACCCTTAACACTTGTAATCAGATTCCAGGGCCGTCCCCATACCCCGTCCGGTATGGGCGCCAAAACTATAAACCTCAATACCCCGTCCGGTATGAGGGTGAAACGGGCCGTCCCCATACCCCGTCTGGTATGGGCGCCAAAACACATAGGGTCTCCATACCCCGTCCGGTATGAGAGACCACAATCCCGGTAGGGTTCCCTACGGACCCGGTCCGTCCACCATCTCCCAGGATATCTAGTCAGGCTGATCACATTGTACAATTATCAATTTACATAACCTTTCATTCCCCTTTTCCTCAGTCAGCATCATCAATTCACACAAACAAGCAAAACAGTAATTTATGCCAAACAAGACAACATACAGCATCGGTTTCTCGGTCATTCAACCCATAATCAATAAAACAGTAAAATATGCACACGAAACTATGAAATGAAAACATCAGACCTCATACTGTATTTAAAACTGTAAAATAGGCCAAATAACAGTTAACCCACAAACACACTAGACTCGGGCTCCATTAGCGACCTTAAGCAATTTCACACATTTGTTGATTCAAGAAATACCGTTTTATCATTATTGAACTTTAATACCGTGATAGGAAATAGGGTGAGGGGTCCTTACACGTTTCGGGGTCCGAACACGGCTTCACAGTGCGCCTACAGGCTGTCCCTAATTTTTCCTGAATTTTTTCGGGGGAACTGAAACGCACTACTGGTACCTGCACGTATTCCAAAAAATCCCAAATTAGACGCAGGGCCCCTTTCGGCCAATATCGCAATTCCGGCACGGCGGCTCCGCCGTGCTCCGGCGACGGCGCCGCCGCTTGCGGCGGCGATTCGCCTCAGGTTGGCCGTTTTCGACCGTTTCCGGCCGAATTCGGCCACACTTACATCGGTCCCTGTGATAAAACAACCCTAGGGCCCTCGGGGGGCCAAAAAATTACGAAAAACCGAAGCTTACTGGCGGCGGTGCTCTCGGGTGCGGCGGCTCTCCGGCGAGGTTCGTGTTTGGGTGATTCGGCTCCGATCAACCTGTAGAGAAAAGAATGGTGATCACGGTGATATAAAAATTGCGTCAAACGGAGGCCGGGAAGGGCCTCATCAGAGGCAAAAATCGAGGAGGGACGCGGCGGCGCCGCTGGATTTCGGCCGTTTGGCCGAGATTTTGTCTCCGATTTGGCCACAGGGGAACTCAGCGTGGAAAAACGAGTCGGAGGTATGAAATTTACCTCGATCGGCGGTCGAAAATCTCCCCGGTGCGGCGGCGGGTGGCGGCGGCCGGCTCCTCCGGCGTCTGGTTCGTCTTCTCCGGTGAGGGCAGGCGGCTAGGGTTTTTGTGGTCAGGTGTGGGGGTTCTATTTATACCCTTTTGCCTTTTGATCTCAGCCGTCCATTTTGATTAAATCTGGGCCGTCCGTTTTTGATTGAATCTGGGCCGTCCGTGCGCATGCTTGATCTAGGCCGTCCGTGCGCGCGGGGACGCATCTGGGCCGTCCGATCGCGCGCACGCGGATCGCCCACGTGGCTCGTCCCCAAGTCGACGTGGTCTTGCCACGTGGCAGGTCCTGGTTGGCCAAGGCCGCTGACGTGGCTGCTGACGTGACGCTCTTTTTTTTTAAATTAAACTTAATAAATAAAATTAATAATATAATAACAAAAATGCCCAATTGTTTGAGCGTTACATAGATAGATCCTATACTATTTTTATAATTATAAATTTACAAATGATTACAAAGTAAAATATTCTATGACATAAAATTAAATTATAAACTCAATTAAAAAGTGTTACATTATTTTGAATAAATACTAACTATTAGCACATTAAGTTAGAAACTTCATTAAATATGATTAAAAAAGAAGATTTTCGCTAGTGGTTTATAGTTTTCTTAGGTATAGCATTTATCTTATCTTTCTTTTTCTTTTTTAATCTGTAAATTCTTGTACTTTTTTTATATACATTTTAAAAAATAAATTAAATATACAAAATTTATTTAAAAGCTTTTAGAAAGTTTCAAATACAGAATTACAAACATTCCATTTCAAATGATCTTTAAATAAAATGCAATTATATTTTAAAAATTTACTAAAAATTAATCTATTTTTTTTAAAAAAAAAAAGCTAATAAATTCCCGTAGCACCAAGAGGGTTGCAGTCCATATACAAAATCATTTATAATTATACATAAAATTTACATCACAATACTGAGTATTAAAAATTTTAAATAAATTTAAGAAGAATAATTAATCTGTTCTATATTATTACCTCATGCAACAACCACTTTCAGTCAACAAAATATCCATTATGGAATCAGATTGTGTTTCCAAATTAAAAAAGAAATATATATATATATATATATATCCTCCCAAACATTTTAAATGCTAAATACATTACATAAGTTGAAGACTATAGCACAATTAACCGCTACCAGAGTCCAGACTAACTTCAAATACTACTTTCTTTTCTGGGCAAAGATTAAAAGAAAGGACTATTGAATGTATATAAGAACCGCAATTATCCAATCATTCACGCACTCATGTTTGACAAATGCAACTCAGTGTAGTAACAAAATCCTATAGAACTCATCTCAGAAAAAAAAAAAAAAAAAAAAAAAAAAAAAAAAAAATGAAACAGCATCCTATCAGACCAGTGGCTGGTGACCAGCCCTTTTAGCAGACTCCCGAACCAGTGTACTCCTGCAAGCTAGATCTATCACCATTTGTCAGAATAAAACTCACCGTTCCCACGGTTGTCAGATTAGGTCTAAGAAACATTACTTGCATGGATGTCCTCATTTTCTGTGTTTCAACACCTGACTATGACTTAGGGATAAGAGGACCTTCAACCTACATATTCTTCTAACAGAAGATATTTGAATCAATTTGCTGAATGTTCGGGAAAATTTGCTTCAAGACAGCGGCATAGTTTGAAGCCTTTGCCTGGAATGAAAGAAAAAAAAATTGTAAATGGAATAACTCAATGAAAATTAGAACATCATCAACCACGATCATACGGAGCAATCACATTGTTGAAATACTGTTTGCCATTCAAAAATGAACAGAGTACCTCACACCAGTTACTGAAAAAACCTGTACTCCTAAACAACAGAAAACGCCAAAGATCTTCCCATTTCCGAACGAACTGGAGTTACATCTCTTTTCCATTTCCATTCAAGAGTTCTTATGTGTTCCCACGCCCCCTTTAAGACCCAGAAAAATTGATAAATTTTTTTTCTTAAGAACACATACAAGATTCGTTACAACAAAAAAGATAACGGTAACCTCATGATTAACTACTTTATTTATGAATTTCATAGTAATAGAAATACATATCCTACCGAAACAAAAGTTGTAACTTGCTATACTCGGTAGAAAAGATAATTCATTCGAATTAACATGAAAACCCAACTGCATTGCATTGCCAGAATCCATGTTGTATATTTGAAAGAGGTTGACCTCCTTACTTTTATAATACAATTCTCTTCCCACTGAGCCTCATTTCTTCTCAGTCCACAGAGACAAAATATATGACTAGTGCCAACAGTTAATCACGGAAGAAAGAATTTACTGAGCCGAGATCACTAACTAATATTAATATAATACTAATATAATTGAAAAGAACTGTCTTTTCTGTATACTTTCCTTTTTTTCTGTTTTGCAACACTCCTTAAAACAAATAAAAGGGTTTCAGTTGGACTAAAAATAAAAGGGGGAAGGAAGAATGCGAGTCGGTGTGCTAATTCCTCATCCTCAAATTGGTCCTTCCCATGGATTATGGTCCCAACAAATAAATAATTGTAGGAGTGAAATCTTGATATAATTCGAAAAAGCAAGGAGCAAGTCCCAGTCCATAAAATTAAAAAAAAAAACGTAATTTTCAGATTTACAAGATTAAACAAAATGATTCGCAAATAAAAGCGCTAATGCTATAACCAGCCCACGCATAAAAACATTCCTCCTAAAGTAACTGTTAATATGAATAATAGAAACTCTGTTATAACCATTTCTGTACATTCAATGTACTATACGGATAGAGGAATACAGAGAGTCAAACATAGTAAAATAAGAAATTGAAAGATTTTGTTGAAATTGTTCGTTTGGAAATTTTCCGAGAAGTTAATCATAAGTTCTTCTCTCTATTGGAACAATAAGGCCATTATGCTTATTACTAAACTTGTTGAAGAGATGAAATACATCTAAAGTATATCTTTTTTATCAGAGATTGAATCGATCATCAGAAGAAGAATTAAGCCAAAAATTAGGATACATTATGGGAAAATAAAACTTCCATCGAAGATAAACAAATGAAAGACTTTCATAAAATTCTCATAGAATCGAGAATGAAATTTTCATTCTGTACATGCCAAATCATGAATTAGTAAGAATTCTTTATCTCTCTCAATTCGAAAATCTAGAATTTGAATTGATGTCCTTTCATTGATTCCTCCTAAATTGCATTGATTTATTCTAAAGATTTCATTTCAATTGAAATTTGATTATTCATCATGTACAAGGATCCCCACTAAGCATCCATGGCTGAATGGTTAAAGCGCTCAACTCATAATTGGCAAATTCGTAAGTTCAATTTCTACTGGATGCACGCCAATGGGACCCTCCAATAATCCGGTTATAAACAACAATGTTTTTGAATAAGCATGAGTAATCAAATGAAATAAAGCAGCTCGATAAGACCCCATACCTAGAGCTAACATCATATAACCCAATTGAGACATTGTAGAATAGGCTAACCCTCTCTTAATATCTTTTTGAGCAAGAGCTAAAGTAGCTCCTAATAATATTGTTATTATACCTATCAAAGAAATTAAATATATTACGTAAGATATGCCTATGAAAAGAGGAAGAAGCCGAGCTACAAGAAAAATTCTTGCTGCTACCATAGTAGCAGCATGTATAAGAGCCGAAATAGGAGTAGGACCTTCCATCGCATCAGGTAACCATACATGAAGAGGGACTTGAGCGGATTTAGCAACTGGGCCTGCAAATAATAGATAAACACACAAAATAACGAATAAAAAATGAACCTGATTATTATAAATCAAGTTATTGAATATTTTGAACAAATCTTGAAATTCGAAACTACCCGTTATCTAAGAAAGACCTAAGGTTTCCAATAATAAACCAAAATCCCCTACACGATTAGTTACAAAGGCTTTTTGACAAGCATTTGCTGCAATAGGTCGTGTGAACCAAAAACCTATTAATAAATAAGAACACATTCCGACTAATTCCCAAAAAATATAAACTTATATCAAATTAGAACTAGTAACTAATCTTAACATTGAAGTATTGAAAAAACTCATATAAGCAGAAAATCTCAAATACCCTTGATCATGAGACACATATAACTGTCACTATAAATAAGAACCAAAATTCCAACAGTAGTGATTAATATTGACATAATAGAAGTAAGTGGATCAATCAAGTTGCCAAACTCAGAAAGAAAATTCATTATTTATGGTCTCTACTTCTCTTTTGTAAGCATCCTTGCGCAGATCATAGCAAAACTAATTCAGAGAAGCATATCAACTGCTAGAGCTTCCCTGATTATTTCTTTAATGTTACAGAAAACAATTTCCTTAGAATCTCAGAAAGCTTTCTGAGGCAGCCTGATTCTAAGATTAAGCCTCCATCAGGCCTGATTCTAATTAAGACAAGAACGAATATCAGAACTATAACTCAAAACCTCCACCAGAAGGACTGATATATGATTTTTTCTGGCCAAACTCTTTTTATATCTGCAAGTTCTAAAATTTCAATCCAACATAACCGCTGCAAATTTTCATTCCTAAACAACATTTTAAAGGGGTAAAATATAAAATACTCCCGGGGATTTAGGGTCTGTCACTGATGACCTCCCCATCTTTAACATGAAATTCTACTATTTTAGGAGTGAAAAGCAATGGATACTCTTCCATAATGTTCTGACACGAAGGCCAGTAACATGGTAATAATCAGAAGATTTCAATCAATTCAAAATGTTTGAACCCACTCCCAAAGCTCCAGAGCCATAAATATTTCAGCAATTTATCAGAATGTACATAATAAAGCTTGCGATTCATGAAACTACAAACTGACAGAAATTAAACAACAAACAATTCAAGTAACTAGTTCCTTCAACACTCCAATTGCTTTGGGATATAAGTAGATTTGAAAAGAATGAAGAACCCAAAACTGGCAGGTAAGATATCTAGAATCTATGGAATATGGCCTTGTTGGAGCTCCATGGATAATTATGAGAGATTATGCTATTCTCTAACAAGTATAGACAGCTTAAATGACCAGTAAAATCAAAAGAAGAGCATCATGCAATAATGCAGGTAGATTCTCAGCACTTGAGCCAAGCAGGTACAGCTAAGTATGGAGAAAGACAGTCAAATTAAACACTATGCCCCACAATGCTAGAGATAATCATACACATGGATTATTTTCGAGGTAGATGGTGGTCAGCTTCTCTCTTGAACAGGCAACAGCTTCACTAACTGCTTCAAGTGATTCTATTTGGTTATCATTCAGCCACAAGTCTTCTAACCTACAAAAGAGGTCAGGAGTTAAAATCAGCAATTGACGTTACAACACGAGAATGTACAGCAAGAAGGAGGGAAAATAAGTACTTTGCCAGGTTCTGAATGTCATCTACTGATGTTAACTTGTTTGATGATACATCCAATACACGGAGATTAACCAATGTCCCTAAGCCTTCCATTTTTGATATACCATTATGGCTCAAGTACAGTTCTTCTAGAGCAACACAATCCTGATGAAGAGAAAAAAAGAAAAAAAGAAACATAGATAACCATGTATGGTCAAACGTTTAGTAAAGAGAAAAAATGAATTGAGTTTTTGCACCACCATGCTCAACAACAGCATACCTCAAACCCTTTCATAGAAGTTAACCGATTACTCTGTAAGCTAATTTTCTTGATGCATTTCAACCCACATAAATTTACTAATTTGATACGATTCCGTCCAAGCCATAGCTCTTGTAATTTCGTTAGATTTTGCAAGTTCTCCATTACCTGAAACACCAAGTTAATAACTTTATTTTGTTAGAAAACATTTCAGTTCGAGTCTCCAAGCATCCATCTCAAATATGTTCATTATCAATCATTCGATCTCCATTACCACTCATTGAATTAGCAGGAAATGAAATGCTAATTAATGGATTGAAGACTAACCCTCAATCTGTTGGAACCAAGTTCAAGGATTTGCAAGTCATGCAAGTGGTCAATCTCCTCCATCTTAGTAACTTCATTTTTTGATACATAAAGTTCCTTAAGTGTGGAGGAAGCTTTGGCTAACCCGTGCAGTGAAGTGATTTCATTGAAAGAGACGTCAAAAACCAAAAGCTTCTTGAATATGCTGACATCAGGTAGTTTCGTTAGCTTATTATCCCTGAGAATTAGCTCCTGCAGACAACCATCCCTTTCAATACAGACAAAGATGATTCAAAACGGTTGACATAGAAATATCATAATCTTATCTTCTCATCAATTTTGAATTAATATGTGGAATTCAAAATGGTTACTTTCTCGGCAACAAAACTTGCAGTCAGGCGGATAAGATTAACATGAGAAGACGGGATTACCTCGAGATCACACAACACTTCCCAGCAAGAGATTGGTTCGATTGCAGCATCGTCGATGAGATTCTGGCGAAGAGAGAGCTTCTTCAGGTTCGAGAGCTGCGCGATCCTGGGGTCCAATCTTGACAATCGATTCGCAGTAACGTCCAACTCAGTCAGAGTCGGTGGCAACTCGACCGAGTCCAGATCGTGGAGCTGGAAACTGGTGAGGTCTAGCACCGTACTTGAATAATCCATCTCCGCTGTTTGATCGGGCTCATCGGAATTCTGTTTTGGTGACAGCGAGGCCTCGCCGTCCATCGTTGGACAATACTCAATGTTGGTGGCTCCAAAAGTTCTGTGACAAAGCTCTTCTTTGTGCAATGGGCACTCGGCGTGACGATGGGTTGCCGTATTGGCTGTCTCTCTCCAGTGTACTGTCCAGGAGGGGAGAAAGTTTACAGTTTTCTGGTCTGAACTGTTGGGCCTTGCAGTTATTGGGCTCGTTACTGGACTGAATACTCTTTCGCATCCAAACAGTTCATGGACACAAGTGATACAGTAAACTATAAAAGCGTACTACCCCTTCCATCGTACAACGCATGACAACCACTCACCGCTTCCTGCTCGCAATTCCTGACATCAAAGCGCACAAACATGTCCCAATATTTTGCAAAATCTATCACAGCTTGGTTTCAAGAACCACAGATCTTCATAGTACTCGACTCAGCGATCCATATCCTAGTAGCAAAGCTTTACCCGCATCGATTCAGGACCAGGTCATAACCCTCGCAAATGAATTGGCAAACTGTAGTAATTTGTGGCAGTCGAGTCAGATTCATGCCCACGTTATTCGTACCCACATGCTGGAGCTGCAACCCTTTCCATTTCACTGGAACAACCTCATTAGAGCGTACACTAGGCAAGATGCTCCCTTCAGGGCTCTGCGCGTCTACATCGCCATGTCTCGAGCTGGGGTTTTGCCAGATTCGTACACTCTCCCTATAGTAGTAAAAGCCGCAGCCCAACTTTTTGCTACCCATTTTGGCAGGCAGGTTCACTCCGTTGCTATAAGGTTGGGTCTCGAGTCAAACGTGTACTGCGAGAGCGGGTTGATTTCCTTGTATTGCAAAGCGGCAGAATTTGTGAATGCACGCAAGGTGTTTGATGAAAACAGTGATAGAACACTGGGTTCTTGGAATGCCTTAATTGGAGGATTATCCCAAGGTGGGCATGCCAAAGAAGCTGTGGAAATGTTTAGAGAGCTGAGGAAAAGTGGAATCCTGCCAGATAACCTGACAATGGTTAGCGTAACATCCGCTTGTGGAAGCTTGGGAGATCTGAAGTTGGCTCTTCAATTGCATAACTGCGTTTTCCAATGTAATAACGTGGAGAAACCAGATATTCAGATGTTGAATTCGCTTATCGACATGTACGGAAAATGTGGCAGGATGGACTTAGCATACAAGGTGTTTTCAAGAATGGATCAACCAAATGTATTATCATGGACCTCCATGATTATGGGGTACGCAATGCATGGACACGTAACCGAAGCACTTGAGTGTTTTGGGTGCATGAGAGAGGCCGAGGTTAGACCCAACCATGTGACCTTTGTCGGAGTGCTAAGCGCCTGCGTGCATGGAGGGAGAGTTCGAGAAGGAAGACTTTACTTTGAGATGATGAAGAATGTTTATGGGATATTGCCGAAGTTACAGCATTATGGATGTATGGTTGATTTGCTGGGGCGAGCAGGGTTGCTGGAGGAGGCGAGAGAAGTGATTGAAGGTATGCCAATGGCAGCGAATGAGGTGATATGGGGGTGTTTGATGGGTGCGTGTGAGAAGCATGGGGATGTGGAGATGGGAGAGTGGGTAGCAAAGCATTTGATAGAATTGGAACCGTGGAACGACGGGGTTTATGTCGTTTTATCTAATATTTATGCGGATGGAGCCTTGTGGGAAGAGGTTGAAAGAATAAGAGGGATTATGAAGCAGAGAAAACTTGCTAAAGTTCCTGCTTATAGCTTTGCAGCAACTTCAATTTAAGACAAAAAAAAAAAAAAAAAATCTATTTAAGTTTGAAATAGAATTATAAATTAATTAAATTTGAAATGCATTTTTATTTTACCTTGGGTCTTGTTCAAATTTTATTATTTATAAGAGAATTTTTACCCTTGCTGTTTAAACTAGTTTTGAATTCTGTGTAAAAATCTTGAGTTATTGTAGACATAAGTATTATGCTAACAGATAACTCTAGCACAAAAGTCACTTGCTAAAATTAATGTTCATAGTTTTTTCTAGAACACCTGTGTCCAGCAAATTATTTTTATATTAGTCTTTAGAATTTCCTTTTTAAGTTAATAAATAAGTTTTTTTAAAACAAAAAAAAAAAAACAAACTCCAAGCCTTTTTTTTATTTGTATTATGAGGTTTATTATGAAATTCCAACATGGTGAAGTCTTCTCATTAACTGGAGGCACCTGGGTAACATGAGTTTCAGATTTATTTAATGTTCTACTTTCAAATAAAGTAGTTTTACAAGATTATAAAGCAGTTTTATAAAATTATAATTTATGGAAATTAAAAAAAAAAAAATTAGTACAAATTTTTTTTAAAAAAAGCATTCTCTAATACATCCCTAACTTCAAAGAAAGTAATCTCTTAAACTCAAGTGTGTTTAAAGATTATTTGTGAATGGATTCTGATTATTAAGTTTTTAACACATTGCTTTGCAATAATTTAAGCTCATGAAATAAGGCTGAAGTTTTAGTAATCTCTATATGGGTAGGCATTAACACTCACTTAGTATACAAAAAAATAATTTTTTTAAAGTATTAAATCATGCCTAATCATTATTATCTATCGATACATAATTATTTAACTTATACATATTCATAGGTGGGGGTTGTCATCAGCTTGCATGTTGATCTTGTCCTTTCCTATAGTCTCAAAGTTACAAGAAGTATATTCCTAATATTTGAATGGGGACATGTTGGATATTGTTTTTGTTATTTGTATAGTCATAAGCTTCTACTGTTGACTAAGTTAGTTAGTTGCTTAATACCTAGTTATTTTTCTATTAAGCAAGTTGTTAGAGTTAGTAACAACACATGTATTCCTATAAATACACTATGTATCCATCTTATTCAAAGAATGAAGAATTCTCTCAAGATTTCTTAATTATCATTTCTTGCCTATCATTTGCACTTTCTCTACTTTAAATTCTGCTGTGAATTCTTTCTTGTTCATTTACTCCATATTCTTCATAAGATCAACATAAAATAACTCATATTTCATTACATATAGTTAGGCACTCAGCCACAAGTCACTCATCAAGTGATAAAGATGAATTTGTGGATATTCTCAAATGATTTATTATATTCAAAAAGTATCTAACAATTTTTACATTATTCAATTAAAGATCTAATTTTGGACAATTAACTATACACAAGAATTTGCATGTATAATTTTTGATATAACACCTAAAGATTCATGTTGGATAATAGATACAGGGGGCAGTAATCATATTTGTGTCATTAGTTCATTATTTTGCAATCTCAATAAGACTCAAATATCTAGTTTTGTCCATTTACCAAATGGTTCTATTTTAAAGGTTGAATATTTTGGTGATATAGTTTTGGAGAGTGGATTGATTTTGAAAAGAGTGTTGTTTATCCCTTATTTTCATCACAACCTATTGTTTGTCAACAAGTTGACCAAAACAACTGGTTTCATGTTCATTTTTTACCCTGATTTTTGCTTATTGCAGGACAAGAAGACTAGTAGACAATGGTTGTTGGCAAATGGTCTGGTAATCTATACTACCCTTGAATTTACTTCTTTCAAATCAGAAACCTTAAATCAGTATGATTCTCATTCTTGTATTCATGTTTCAAATTTTTTGTTGAAAAGTAAAGTGGTTAATTATGTAATAGAAACCTTAACATCTTGAAGGTCAGGGCATCCCTTTTTAATTGTATTACAAAAGTTATATTTTGAAGTTAATAAAGAAGATTTGTTTACTAAACCGAGTGATATATGTGCAAGAGTAAAACAAACAAGAGTATCTTTTGAGAGTAGTAATAGTTATAGTGATATATTATTTGAGTTGATACATGTGGATGTGTTGGGTCCTTATAATTAATTGTCATCTTTTAATGCATATTATTTTTTGACAATAGTAGAGGATAAAAGAAGATGTACTTGAACCTATCTTATGCAAAATAAAGCATAAACAGGTTTTCTATTAAGCAAATTTATCAGAATGGTTATTAAATAATTTGATGCCAAAGTTAAGATAATAAGAAGTGATAATGACAGTGAGTTTTTGACTTATTCATGTCAAAACATTTTCATTGAGCATGGTATTGGTGCATCATACAATCTATCCATACACCCCACAACAGAATGGGAAAGTGGATCGAAAACATAAGTATGTTGCAAGTTGCACGAGTTATGCTTTTTCGGGCTACATTACTCATTTATTTTTTGGGGAGAGGCTCTATTACATATACATTGTCAACAGGTTACCATCTGTAATCTTACAAGGGAAGAGTCCATATGAATGTGTGTATCAAAAGCTTCCAGATTATAACAAGCTTAAAATTTTTGGGTGTTTGTGTTACTCAACAAACACTCAACCTCATAAGCACAAATTTGCTCCAAGGGAATTTAAATGTATTTTTATGGAATTTATTGCAAGAAAAAAGGGTTATAAGATTTTTTATCTTGATAACAATCATTACTTGGTTTTCAGATATGTGATTTTTATGAAAATAACTTTCCATATGCAGCTCAAGTACAAACAGAAGCATCAACGGTTATTCCCTAAATTCCAATTGCTGAAGTAGACATTTATCAGCATATTAGTTTGCAAACAAAAAATATTACCAATACTTGTGCATCTAATACAGCTGTGTCAACTAATGTTCCAATTCTTAATTCTGCTATGCACAATTAAAAGGAGTTACTCATTCCAATCTTGCTGCTAATATAACAAATGATGAATTTCATTATCAAAGGATTAGTGTTAGGGTGAGAAGAAAACCTAATTGGCTACAAGAGTACATAAACATTGTCAATTATGCAGCTGCAACAAATCCAGTCTTGACTTCTCCACATATGCCCAATATTTTTCCATTTGTTTCTAGTTCTAACTTAGATGCTGATCACTTAATTTTTTTTGGTAAATGTCACTATGTTATAGGAGCCAAAAACCTATAAAAAAGCAAAACAGTTAAACGGATCAAGGGTGATTTATTATTATTTTATTATTTTTATTTTTATCATAATATATTTTTATCTAATTAAAAATAAATTAATAGTTTTAATTAATTTACTAAAAATATGAGAGGATATTAATTTATATGTTATTTTTAATATTTATGTATTCTAATTTTTTTTACTATTTTTTGTAATCTCTTCAAAGCTATATAAGAGGATTTCATTATAAGAATTAAGCAGAGAAGAATGAAAGTTATCTTATCTTCTTCAAATATAAACATTCTCTCAATTTTTCATTAACATTTGTTTGAGAGTTGTTGAGTTCTATCACTCCCATACGGATCAGATTGGTATCAGAACATTTTGATCCTAGCTGTATATGGCTAAGACTAGAAGTGGTTACAAGAAAATCAAAAAACCATTTTCTATTCTCAACGTTCACCGAAGACCTTCAAGAAGAACCACAAAATTTGAGTATATTTGTAACGACCCCGGAAATTTAAAGGAAATGTATATAAAGAATATGAATGCGGAAGCGAAATAAAAGGTTCTGATTAATATCCCTTACATAATAACTTAAACGTACTAACAATATCAAAAATAAGTCATCTAAAGGAAATACTAGAAATGAAAGGTTATAAGGAAACTAATAAACATCTAGGTATCTACTCGCCGTCTTCTTGTGGATCGGGCTCAGGGACCAAGTCCTCCTAATCTCATATGGTTAAGTAAGGAATGAGCTACACTAGCCCAGTAAAGACATCACACTATATCATTATCACAAAAGTAAAGGTTGGTAGAAAACCAAAAACAACCAATGGAGCACAAATTCTGAATAAATTCATTTATCAATAATCAAACCATTTACCGTCCACTTACCTTAATGGGATTTATAAAAACAACCCATGGAAACAACAACGTCATAGATATCATGAATTCATACATAATCTGTAACATAGCACATGTCATACTTTTATATTTCAATCATCAAATAACAGTTGTCCCCTTTTTATCAGCCTACTAGTATCCATGGGGATCCATAGGGGTCCCCGCTACACGTGAACCATTCCCTTAACAAACTTAATTTCTGGGGCCGTCCCATACCCCGTCCGATATGGGCGCAAAATAATAAACTTCAATATCTCGTCCGGTATGAGGGTGAAACGGGCCGTCCCCATACCCCGTCTGGTATGAGCGTCAAAACATTTAAAGTCTCCATACCCCGTCCGGTATGAGACAACGTTCCCGATAGGGTTCCCTATGGACCTGGTCCGTCCACCATCTCTCAGGATATCTAGTGAGTCTGTCAACTTATCCATTTATCAATACACACCTCTTTCCTATTTTTTTCTTAGTTTTTCTATTTCCCACATAAACATGAATACTAAAGCAATTAACGAGTATCCAACAAGGCAAGCATATCATTAGATTCACAAAATCAGGCTGAAATGAAGTAAGCAGTGATTCATGCATTCAAAATTATAAAATAAATAAATCAGATACCATACTGCATTTAGATTGTAAAATAAATCAAACAGGAACTGACAGAGAAATATGTTCGGTTCGGGCTCCATTAGCAATCGTAATAAATTATGCATATTATTTAATTTATACAAATACAGTTTTATCATTTATTAGACTTTAATCCCGTGATAGGAAATAGGGTGAGGGGTCCTTACTTAATTTGACGTCGAAAATTGAATTTTCACTGCGCCTACGAGCAGTCCCTAGATTCCCTGAATTTTTTTTCGAAAACTGAAACGCGCTTACAGTACCTACACATGTCCCAAATAACTCAAAAATCAGACCCAAGGCCTATTCGGCAAATTTCAGAATTCCGGCACGGCGGCTTCTCATTGGGTTGGCTGTTTTCAACAGAATTCAGCCAAACTTGCATTGGTTCCTGTGAGAAAATACCCCCAGGGCCCTCGGTGGGCCGAAAAAATACCGAAAACCGAAACTTATCGGGGGCAGGACTCTCCGGTGCAACAGCTCCTCTAGCTCGAGTCGTGATTTCGTGTTTTGCTCCGGTCAACATGTAGAGGAGGGAACGATGGTCACAATGGTAGAAAAATTACATCGAACGGGAATCGGAAAGGGCTTCATTGGAGGCAAAAACTGAAAAAACCTACGGCAGCGCTGCTGGACTTCGGCGTTATTTTATGGCTGGAGCAAAAACACTGGCCAATTGGCCAGTGTTTTTGCTCCAGTTTTGCCATAGGTGGGTTCAACATCGAATTCTGAGCCAAGGAAAGAATTTTTACCTCGTTTGGCGGCTGGAAATTACTCCGGTGCAGCGGTGGGTGGCGGCAGTCGGCTCCCCGGCAGCTGGGCTGTCTTCTCCAGCGAGGGGCTCTAGCGGCTAGAGTTAGGGTTTGGGTGCGGATGAAATAATTTATAACCATCTGCTTTTAATCTGAGCCGTCCATCGCGATTCAATCTGGGCCGTTCGATCGTGATTAAATAAGAAATGAATCTGGACCGTTCATCACGATGCAATCTGGGCTGTCCATGCGCGATTCAATCTACACTGTCCGTGCACATGCAATCTAGGCCGTCCGTGCGCGTTTTTGATCTGGGTCGTCCGTGCATGCGGGAACGGATTTCAGCCGTTCGATCGCGCGCACGCAGATCGCCCACATGGCTCCTTTCCGCGTGGCCTCCCGCATCAGCGTCTCTGCCACGCGGCGTGTCCTGGTTGGCTGGGACTGCTGACTGGGCTGCTAACGTGGCATAATTTTTCTAAATTATATTTTGAGCCCCGATTTTCAATTTTCTTTTCAAAAATACCCTCAGAACCCAAATTTTCACCCTTTTTTTCCAAAATTATTTTCAATTAAATCTCTAATTAATTTTACTCCTTTTTATTATTATTATTATTATTATTTCTATTTAAATAAATTAAATTAAATTAAATTAAAATCATATATTATTGCATAATAAATCACTATTTTCATATAATAATTTCAAAAAATTAAAATAAAATAATAATAATAATAAAAGAAAAGAAAAGGGTTGGGGTGTTACAACTCTCTCTCCCCTTTAAAGAAATTTGGTCCCTCAAATTTGCCTCTCACTCTTGATCGAACAAATGGGGGTATTGGGCTCTAAAGTCTGATTCTAGCTCCCATGTAGCCTCCTTTGGTGTGTGGTTCTGCCATACGATCTTTACAAAGGACAGTTCCCGATTGCGGAGCAATCTACTCTTTCGATTTGTAATGCCGACTGGTACTTCCTCGTAGGATAAGTCCTCTTGGAGTGGGAGGGGTTCGTGGGCCAAGACATGAGAGTGGTCCGGGTTGTACTTGCGTAGCATGGACACATGAAATGCATTGTGGACCTTGGAAAGCTCTGAAGGTAGTGCTAGTCTGTAGGCGGCAGTACCAATCCAGTCTAAGACTTCAAATGGTCTAATGAATCGGAGGTTTAGTTTTCTCCTCCTGCCAAACCTACTAATTCTCTTGAAATGAGTGACCTTGAGGAACACCGGGTCGCCTTTCTCAAACGCTAAATCTTTCCTCTGAGTGTCCACGTAACTCTTCTGCATACTCTGAGCCGTCTGAATGTTCCTTCTTATCTTAACTATCTTGGATGTGGTCTCCTCTACTAGCTCCGAGCCGAATAATTTTCTATCGCCCACTTCTTCCCAACAAATCGGCGATCTTCTTAGACGCCCATATAACGCCTCATACGGAGCCATGCCTATGCTCGCTTGGTAGCTGTTGTTGTAGGAAAATTTTATCAGGGGCAGATGGTCGTCCCAATGACCCCCAGAGTCAAGGACACAAGCTCGAAGCATATCTTCAAGTGTACGGATTGTCCTTTCTGATTATCCATCAGTCTGAGGATGGAAGGAAGTACTGAGGGACAGCTTCATTCCCATTGTTTGCTGAAAGCTACTCCAAAATCGAGAAGTGAACCTAGGGTCCCTATCGGACACCACTGTCACTAGAACTCCATGTAATCTGACTATTTTTCGGATATATATTCTTGCCAACTTGTCCAAGGGATCGATCATTCTGATGGCTAAGAAGTGGAAAGACTTGGTGAGCCGGTCAACTATTACCCAGATGGCGTCATGTCCTGTGCACGCCTTAGGTAACCCTGTCACGAAGTCCATGGTAATATGTTCCTACTTTTATTTCAGAATTGGTAAAGGCTTAAGTAGCCCGCTTGGGCGCTAATGCTCTGCCTTGACCTACTGACATATCAAGCACTTAGACACATAGTCAGCTATGTCCCTTTTCATCCCATTCCACCAAAATCGAGGTCGCATGCTTTGGTACATTTTGGTGCTTCTGGGATACATGGTAAATCTTGAGCTAGGGGCCTCAGTCATAATGTCTCTCTTTAACTCACTATTATTCAGAACGCACACCCTGTCCCGAAATCGGAGTAACCCATCGGTAGAGACTCGAAATTCTGAACTAACTCTCTGTTCTGCATTGTTCTTGAGGGCTACTAGGGTGGGATCAGCTGATTGAGTTTCCTTTATTTTCTGGATCAACTCAGGCTGGACGGTCAAATGGCTCAAACATATGGCTCTCCTCAAGTCCTATAGTCGAACCTGTTGTGTAGCCCCAATTGGCCTGCATTCTGAGACCATCAAAGGGGCTAAGATACCTGTATTTTTCCTACTGAGTGCATCGGCTACCACGTTGTCCTTACCTGTGTGGTACAAGATATCACAATTATAGTATTTAAGAAGTTCTATCCATCTTCTCTGACGTATGTCGAGATCCTTCTGAGTGAATATATGTTTCAAACTTTTGTGATCGGTATAGATCTGAAAGGTCTCTTCGTATAAATAATGGCACAAGGTCTTCAAAGCGTGTATGATTGCGGAAAGCTTTAAGTCATGGGTGGAATAATTTTTTTCATCGCTCTTTAACTGTCTGGACCCATAAGCTATGACCTTTCCATGCTGCATTAGGACACAACCCAGGCCTAGATAGGAGGCATCACTGTAAACCGTATATCCCCCTTATCCACTCAGTAAGGCCAGCATAGGTGCAGTAGTCAATCGCTTCTTTAGTTCTGAAAAACTTCTTTCACAGTCCTCATTCCACTCAAAATTTGCATTCTTCTTTGTGAGTCAGGTTAGGAGAGCCGCTAGACTAGAAAATCCTTCAACGAACCTGCGGTAATAGCTTGCCATTCTCAGAAAGCTACGGATTTCTTTAACTGATGTCAATTTCTCCCAGCCGAGCACCGCTTCAACTTTTTCAGGATTCACTGATACTCCATCTTTTGATATGATGTGTCCTAGGACGGCGGTCTGCTCAAGCTAGAATCCACACTTACTCAACTTTGCATACAGCTTCTTTCTTTTGAGAACCTGCAAAACCTGGGCTAGATGGCGAGCATGTTCTTCTCTACTTTTTGAGTAGACCAGGATATCATCGATGAACACGATAACAAATTGATCTAGAAATTCTCTGAAGACTCTGTTCATCATATCCATGAAGATGGTTGGGGCGTTGGTTAGCCTAAATGGCATGACCAGGAAATCATAGTGTCCGTACCTGGTTCGAAAGGCCGTCTTGGGGATGTTTTCTGTTCTTATTTTGGAGAAGACCTGCGCACCCTGCAACTGATCAAAGAGGTCATCAATTCTGAGAAGGGGATACTTGTTCTTGATGGTGACCCAGTTCAATCATCTGTAATTAATACATAGCCTCAACGTTCCATCACTCTTCTTGACAAAAGTGACTCCGGCACCCCAAGGGGACATACTGTGTCTGATAAAATCACTGCCTTGTAATTCAGTGATATGTTTCCTCAGTTTTTCTATCTCAACGCGGCTCATGCGGTAAGGAGCAACCGAAATAGATTGAGTGCTAGGCTGTAGATCTATGGTGAACTCGACTTTTCTGTCTACTGGTAGTCCGAGTAGTTCATCTGAAAACATATCTGGAAAGTCTCGGATTACTGGAATCTCTTGAATACAATTCTCTTTCTTGGGTTTGCCTAGTTAGAGAAAATAGCAAGGTTAAGGCACTCGACAATTAAGGAAATTTCCCATCAAGAAATAAATACTAAATGATTTTATCCATTTGTAAATGGCTCCCCATTAGGAGGAGTGAATACAACCTTCTTGTTAAAGCAATCTATGGTGGCGTGATACGCTGCTAACTAATTCATCCCTAAAATTACATCAAAATCTCCCGTGTCTAATTCTATCAGGTCTACACTCAGTTTTCTATTTACTATCTCCACGGCACAAGCCTTGTAGACAACTTCTCCTAGTAATGTTGCACTCCCAGCAGTAGATACAAATAACATTAAATCAAGTTTATCAGGTAATACATTAAATTTGGATGTAAAAACAGGTGAAACAAATGAATGCGATGCACCAGTGTCAAACAAAACATAAGCAAGATAGTTACAGATAGTGTACATACCCTGTACTACGTCCAGGTCGGCGTCGGCATCCTGCTGGGTGAGGTTGTAAACCCTGCCTTGAATAGGAGGTCTTCCTTGATTCTGGTTTCTTGGGCGCTCTCTCGCATAGTGTTGGGCACAACCACATATGCGACATGTGTTGTTGAGGCGGTAACATGGTCGGTCCCCATGATCCCTGCCGCAATGCTGACAGATCTTACCACGTCTTGCCACTGGAGCCTGAGGGGGAGCTTGGGTCATCGGTCTAGGCCTCTTGTTCTCTTGGACAGGCGCAATAGATGCTGGTCTGCGGAGTGGAGCTGAGGGTCTGTGGTTCCCTGCTGACTGAGGGAGGGTATGGAGGCTCATCTCCACTAACTGTGCCTTGGCCAGAACGGCTGAGTATGTCTTGAGCTCTAGTACAAATAGCCACTGCTTGATCTCTGGGCGGAGGCCCCACTGGAACCTCCTAGCCTTCCTGTCCTCATCCATCAACGTCTCAGGGGAGTATCGGCCCAACTCCAGGAAATTACGGGCATATTCTGACACCGTCATGTTCCCCTGAACCAACTGGACAAACTCCATCTCCTTAAGATGTCGGATGTGCTCTGGGAGGTACTCTGCATGGAAGGCTGCTAAGAACTGTTCCCAAGTGACTGGAACAGGCAGGGTGGTCTGCTTGAGTTCCCACTAGCGGTCTGCTTCTCCCACCAGCATGTAGGTAGCAAGGGTGACCCTTTTCTCGGGAGTCACTCCTAGGGTCTTGAAGGCCTTCTCCATCTCTGCCAACCAATATTAGGCATCTTCAAAGGAGGATTCCCCTACAAAAGTGGATGGATTCAGTCTTCTGTACCTCTCTATGTAGCCTGGGTCAATCGTGGAAGGAGTTGGGTCCCGTGGAAGATGGACTAGGCTAGGCTGAGGATAAACTGGGGGGCCCTGTGGTGGTACTTACTGGTATGGTGGGGGCACCGGATTATACTGTGGCGGTGCCGGGTAGTACTACAGCTGGGGCACCGGATTATACTGAGGTGGTGGCACCGGGTGGTACTGTGGAGGAGCAGGCTTGTACCGGGGTGGCTCGGGATTCTCTCGCTGCAGTGTTGGCTCAACTTGTAACAGTGGGAGAGGGTCGGGTAGCTCCTTTCTCTCCTCTCGACCGTGCTGAGCAGCAATGAGTCTCTCCAGCATCTCAAATATTATGTCAATGTCATCCCGAAGCGAACCATCCAGAGCTGCTCGGTTTAATGGGGGTCTTCCTCTTCTCATCTCTCTGCACCTGTATTTCACAAGGAAGAGTTTAGCAATGATTCATTGATTTGGTGTTTCTCTAAGTATCATTGTGTAAGGGACGAGTTGGAGGAACGCGGCTCTGATACCAATTATAACGACCCCAAAAATTTAAGGGAAATGTATATAAAGAATATGAATGCGGAAGTGAAATAAAAGGTTTTGATTAATATCCCTTACAAAATAACTTAAACGTGCTAACAATATCAAAAATAAGTCATATAAAGGAAATACTAGAAATGAAAGGCTATAAGGAAACTAGTAAACATCTAGGCATCTACTCGCCATCTTCTTGTGGATCAGGCTCAGGGACCAAGTCCTCCTGATATGAAATGGTTAAGTAAGGAATGAACTACTCTAACTCAATAAAGACATCATACTATATCATTATCACAGAAGTAAAGGTTGGTAGAAAACCAAAAACAACCAACGGAGTACAAATTCTGAATAAATTCATTTATCAATAATCAAACCATTTACCGTCCACTTACCTTAGTGAGATTTATAAAAACAACCCATGGAAACAACAACGTCATAGATATCATGAATTCATACATAATCTATAACATAGCACATATCATACTTTTATATTTCAATCATCAAATAACAGTTGCCCCCTTTTTATCAGCCTACTAGTATCTATGGGGATCCATAGGGGTCCCTACTACACGTGAACCATTCCTTTAATAAACTTAATTTCTGGGGCCGTCCCATACCCCGTCCGGTATCGGCACCAAATAATAAACCTCAATACCCTGTCCGATATGAGGGTAAAACGAACCGTCCCCATACCTCTTCCGGTATGAGCGCTAAAATATTTAAAGTCTCCATACCCCGTCCGGTATGAGACAACATTCTTGGTAGGGTTCCCTATGGACCCGGTCCGTTCACCATCTCCCAAGATATCTAGTGAGGCTGTCAACTTATCCATTTATTAATACACACTCCTTTCCTATTTTTTCTTTGTTTTTCCATTTCCGACACAAACATGAATATTAAAGTAATTAACGAGCATCCAACAAGGTAAGCATATCATTAGATTCACAAAATCAGGTCGAAATGAAGTAAGAAGTGATTCATGTATTCAAAATCATAAAATAAATAAATCAGATACCATACTACATTTAGACTATAAAATAAATCAAACAGGAACTGACAGAGAAATATGTCGGATTCGGGCTCCATTAGCAATCGTAATAAATTATACATATCTATTTAATTTATAAAAATACAGTTTTATCATTTATTAGACTTTAATCCCGTGTAGGAAATAGGGTGATGGGTCTTTACTTAATTCGACGTTGAAAATCATATTTTCACTGCGGCTACGGGCAGTTCTTGGATTCCCTAAATTTTTTTTCGGGAACTGAAACGCGCTTACGGTACCTACACATGTCCCAAATAACTCAAAAATCATACCTAAGACCCATTCGGCCAATTTCGAAATTCTGGCACGGTGGCTCCGCCGTGCTCCGACAACTGCGCCGCCTTGAGCGGCGGCGATCTGCCTTGGGTTGCCTGTTTTCGACCGAATTCAGCCAAACTTGCATTGGTTCCTGTGAGAAAACACCCCGAGGGCCCTCGGTGGGCCGAAAAAACACCAAAAACCAAAACTTATCGGCGGCGGGACTCTCTGGTGCAGCGACTCCTCCGGCTCGAGTCGCGATTTGGTATTTTACTTCGGTCAACATGTAGAGGAGGGAACAATGGTCACAATGGTGGAAAAATTACATTAAACGGGAATCGGGAATGGCCTCATCGGAGGCAAAAAAATCGAGAAAATCTGCGGCGGTGCCGCTGGACTTCGGCGGCGTTTTTCAACCAATTAGCCGGTGTTTTGCTCTGATTTGGCCATAGGTGGGTTCAATATCGAATTCTGAGCCAAGGGAAGAATTTTTACCTCGTTTGGTGGCCAGAAATTGCTACGGTGCGGCGGCAGGTGGCGGCGGTCGGCTCCCTGGCGGCTGGGCTGTCTTCTTCGGCGAGGGGCTCTGACGGCTAGGGTTAGGGTTTGGGTGCGGATGAGATTATTTATAACCATCCACTTTTAATCTGAACCATCCATCGCGATTTATTCTGGACTATCCGATCGCGATTAAATAAGTAATGAATCTGGGCCGTTCATCACAATGCAATCTGGGCCATCCGTACGCGATTCAATCTAGACTGTCCATGTACATGCAATTTAGGCCGTCCGTGCACGTTTTTGATCTGGACCGTCCGTGCGTACAGGAACAGAGCTCAGCCGTTTGATCGCGTGCATGCGGATCGCCCACGTGGCTCCCTTCCGCGTGGCCTCCCGCGTCAGCGTCTCTGCCACGCAGCGTGTCCTAGTTGGCCGGGGCTGCTGACGTGGCATAATTTTTTTTGAATTACGTTTTGACCTCCGATTTTTAATTTTCTTTTTAAAAATATCCCCAGAATCCAAATGTTCACCCATTTTCTCCAAAATTGTTTTCAATTAAATCCATAATTAATTTTACCCCTTTTTATTATTATTATTATTATTTCTATTTAAATAAATTAAATTAAATTAAAACTATATATTATTACATAATACATCATTATTTTCATATAATAATTTCAAGAAATTAAAATAAAATAATAATAATAATAAAAGAAAAGAAAAGGGTTGGGGTGTTACAATATTATAATGGCAAAAGACTCTACCGTAGTTGACTTAGCCAAGTAGATTACTAGTCTGTCTGAACAGATGGCAAAAGTTATGTCTTGGATTGAGGATCAATCACATGATGATTCTAACAAAAACTCAACGGAGACAATTAAAAGTCTCGGTCTAAATTTAAGGAAAAAGAAAAAAAAATCAGTTTCCTCAAGAAGAGGAAGATGAAAGTCTGCAAATTCCTTTTAAGGTAGAGGTAAAAATAGACATTTCATCATATGACAGTTCAGTTGATGCTGAGAAGTTAGATTATTGGATCAACCAGCTGGAGACATACTTTACCTTATATAGATATAATAGTGAAGACAAGGTCGCATTGACAAGACTAAAAATGACAAGTCATGCCTTAACATGGTGGAATTCATATACACAAATCCATGAGGTGAAGAAACTACTTGGGATAATTTTCTGGATCTAATTAGAAAAGAATTTTATCCAATGGGCTACGAAGAAGATCGGTGGAAGCAATGACACAACCTACGCCAAAAGCGAGACCAATCAGTATAAGAATATACCACTGAGTTTAGACGTCTAGCTATAGCGTTAGGAGTTTTGATGGATTCACTTGAGATATTCATGAAATACACCTCAGGACTATTGCCGTGTATAAGTACTGAAATCTCACTTTACAAACCAAACGACGTGCCTAGCGCAAGTACGATCGCTACGACCATCAAAAAGAAAAATAGTCATAACGAGAAATTCTTTAAAGGCTCAGGATCAAGCTCATTAAAACAGAATAATTTTAAGAAAGTTACTTCAATTTTATCATCCTTATCATCAACACCAAATGCTAGAAGGTATTGTGACTATTTTAAAACCAATGATCATACAAAGGAGAAATGTTGAAAGTTGCACCTAGAGTTGCACACAAAGAAAAGACTAAAAGGTAACACCGTGGCAACAACAACTTGTGATAATGAACCTATAGTAGTTAATCAGGTTCAAAGAGCATATCCAAACTTATCTCTAATGGCAACTCCAAAAGTTATGGATTCAGAGTCAGTTACCAAGCATCATGAACAAGATGAGTTGTTTGTCCTAAAAATCTAAATAAAACAAGAGATGATTATTATTGTGGTGGATAATGGAAGCCAAAGAAATCTTATTTATGAGCAACTACTACAAAAGTTAGGATTATCCACGATCCTTCCCCCTAAGCCATACCCATTAGGTTGGATTTACAAAGATGTGGGGCTTCAAATTAATCGACAATGTACCTTTCGATTTGTTGTGACCAGTTAATTTATCGATGAAGTGACTTGCGATGTAGTCCCCCTTGATATATGTCAGGTGATACCTGAAAGTTCTTATTTATAGGACCAAGATGCCATTTATTATCACCAACTCAAAGAATTTAATTTACTAAAGAATGAAGGAAATATCTCTTTTATGATGAAAAGATAAAACAAACTATTGATTTGATCACTATATGTCAAGCCAAGCGGATGATTAACTTGTTAAAGAAATTTGTATTACTATTTATACGACCATTTAAAGATAAGGGATGCACAAAGGCAATTAATATCGTTAATCTAACTCATGTGGCTATTGCTAGACCATCTCAAACCAAAGAAAAATGAGTTAACAAAGTTATGTGGAGAATTCCTTTACCTATTTTATAAAGAACGAGGTTTACCACCAAAGCGAGAAGTGAAACATGAGATCCAACTAATCTCATATTCATCACTTCTAAATTTAAGCATGTATCAATATTCTGTAGTAGAGAATGAATAAATAAAGAAGCAAGTATGTGATTTGCTTGAGAGTGGTGTTATAAAACCAAGCAATTCACCTTGTGGATCACTAGTTGTTCTTGTTCCTAAAAATGATAATGGTTGGCGTATGTGTATTGACTTCCGTGCTTTTAACAAAATCACAGTGAAGAATCGATACCCTCTTCCCAGAATAGATGATCTTCTGGATCAATTGAAGCATGTTTATTATTTCACAAAGTTGAATTTAAAATTTGGTTACCATCAAGTATGAATATGAGAAGAAGATTCCTGGAAGACGACTTTTAAGACAAGGCAGAGTTTATTCGAGTGGCTAGTCATGCCATTTGGACTTTCTCCTACTATATTTATGCTGTTGATGAATGATGTCTTACGACCTTTCATTGATCAATTTGTCATTATGTATCTTGATGACATTCTCATCTACAATCATACTTGGGAGGAACACCTAGATAATTTGAGAAAAGTATTCGAATTATTACAAAAATATAAACTCTGCCTAAATAAGAAGAAGTGTGAGTTTGGGCAGAGATTATTATTATACCTTAGATTTGTTGTGGGTAATGATGAATTAGAAATTGACCTAGGAAAAATGGAGGCTATTAAAGAGTGGCCTCAACCAACAAATGTTACTGAAGTTCGAAGTTGTATGGGAGCTTGTCAGTATGTTAGAAAATTTATCCAAAATTTTTCTATGATAGCTACTTCTTTATATGAGCTAACAAAGGTAAATCAACGATTTAAGTGGACTTAGAAACATGAGGACACATTTTATATTTGAAAAAAAAAAAAGATATGTGAGGCGTCTGTTTTAGTTCTACCAAATCTACAAAAGCCCTTTAAACTCGAGGCTGATGCATCTAGATATGCGATGGGTGCTGTTCTAATACAAGAAGGAAGAGTTATTGCTTACTACTCTGAATTGTTTCAAGAGTCTCAAAAGAACTACCCAACTTATGATAAAGAGTTGTTTGTCTTACACCCAGCCATAAAATATTTGCGTGTGTATCTTTTGGGTAAAGAAACGGTAGTTTACACTGATCATCGACCCCTTCAATATCTTCAAATACAATATAAATTACAACAAGTTCGTCACATGAAATGGATGACCTACCTTCAATAATTTAACTTGGTCATCAAGTACAAAAAAGGGGTTCAGAATAAACTGGTTGATATGTTATCTCGGCCACTGATAACAACACTTTGTTTGTCTGCTGTGATGGAGATTTAGCCAAGTGCACATGAAGAATATGTCAATATGTACGACCATTATCCAGATTTTTTTGATTTAATGACTATGGTGAAAATGGGGAAACCATTCGAGTTTACATTGCGAGATGGATTACACTACAAAGGATCACGGTGGATGCGAGAAGCTCATACCTCAAAAGTGGCAAGACAATTTGGAGTAAACATGACTGTACAAGATCTTCAACATTATATTTATTGGCCCCATATACAATAAGGTGTAACACTTTTTGTTAAACTGTGTGTGCTATGTAGCACTTCAAAGCCATCAAATAGAAAGATTGGACTTTACATACCATTATCAATTCCAAGTAGACCATGGAAAAATATTTCTATGGATTTTGTGAGAGGTCTACCAACTACTAAATAGGGATATAACTACCTATATGTAGTAATAGATAGATTTTCCAAGATGATAATATTAATATCATACAAGAAGACCACCACGGGAGAAGAAATATCGAAACTTTTCTTCAGACATGTCTGAACACATTTTGGGTTACCAAGCTCTATTATTTCATATCATGATAGTCGTTTTCTTAGAAGCTTCTGGATATCTTTATGGTCTATGATGGATACGAAGTTGAATAAAAATGCAACTTTTTATCCTCAAACTGACGGTTAAACTGAAGTTATCAATCGGACCATCGTACATCTTCTACGAGGTTATAATGCTTGGCATCCTAAAACTTGGAATGAGAGCTTACGATATCTGTAATTTACATTTAACCGAGCTATTCATAGCTCTACTAGTAAATCACCATTTGAAGTTTGTATTGGCTACTTACCACAAAGCCCATTTGATATTAAGTTTACACTTGAGTCAATATCAAAAGAAGTACAACATAAGAACGGTTCAGAGAAGGCTTAAAATTTCTTAAAATGTATTCAACGGGTCCATGGTGAAGTAGAAAAGTAGGTGCAGAAAGCTCAACAAAAATATAAAGTTAGACATGATCAACATAGAGTAAAAGGTGAATCCAAGTGGGAGATCTAGTATGGTTATATTTGGGAAAGGAGAGGTTAAAAGGAGAAGGTAAGAAATTGAAGCCTATTCATTATGCTCTTTTTAATATCCTTAAAATGATTGGTGATAATGTATGTCAACTAGAGTTACCTAGTTACATGGAAATATACTATATGGTCAATGTCGAAAATCTAAAACTTTTCAAACCATCAATGTTGGATGACAAACCCGGAGAAGTTATGCCTTCAGTGGAGGATTTACACACCGACAATGAGACCCCATTACTGGAAGATACTATTCTTAAAAAGAATATCATAGAAACCCATAGGAGAACACGAGAAGCATTTTGTGTTGGAAAGAAAGGACAAAAATCTAATGCATCAAAGTGGTTCACTAGAAAAATGAGAGAGTCTATATTTCCCAATCTCAAATTTTAAGATCAAACAGGAGTTGGATTCCTCTAAAAGAAAGGGGAGTAATGATCAAGAGAGATCTTTTATTATTATTATTTTAATTATTTTATTATTTTTATTTTTATCATAATCTATTTTTATCTAAATTAAAAATAGATTAATGGTTTTAATTAATTTACTAAAAATACGAGAGAATATTAATTTATATATTATTTTTAGGATTTACTTATTTTAATTTCTTTACTATTTTTGTAACATCCTTAAAGCTATATAACAGGATTTCATTGTAATAATTAAGTAGAGAAGACTAAAAGCTATCTTATTTTTTTAAATATAAACCTTCTCTCAATTTTTTATTAACATCTGTTTGAGTGTTGTCAAGTTCTATCACTCCCATACGAATCACAAACGAGTAGATCCAAATCATGAATGCTGAAATAACAGCACTAAAGAGAAACCAAACATGGATTATGACTACTATAACTCTTGAAAAATCAGCCATTGGCTGTAAATAGGGTTTTAAATTGAAAATGAAACCTAATGGGATAGTGGAAAAGCACAAGGCAAGTTACTTGTCAAAGAATATCATCAAGCGGAGTGAGTGGACTACATTGATAGTTTTTCACATGTGGCAAAGGTGGTCACAATCAGAGTTCTAATAGCTGTTGTAGCAGCTCAACAATGGTCATTACACCAATTAGATGTCAATAATGCATTCCTCCATGGCTATTTGAATGAGGAGGTGTACATGTAACCTATAGAAGGATATGATAAAGCTTTAAAAGACAAATGCACAAGCTCCAGAGATCTCTCTATGGGTTGAAGTAAACCTCCAGGTAATAGAATTCTGAACTATCTCATTTTTTGGTTCAATATAGTTTTCAATAATCTAGTTATGACCACGGCCTCTTTACTTGTCATAAAGATCAGTATTTTATGACTTTATTATTGTATGCTGATAATTTACTCATCACTGACAATTCAAAGGCAGAGATCATTAAGTTGAAGAAGGCATTCGGATACTAAGTTCACCATCAAAGACATAGGAGCTGTAAAGTATCTTTTAGGCCTATAAATCACAAGAATATCTGTTGGAATCTATGTCAACTAGAGGAAATACATCTTAGACATACTCAAAGATGTTGGTCTTCTAGGCACAAAGCCTAAGTTTGCTCTATTCCTAAGAGGACGACAATTATATTCTACTAATTCACCATTATTTGAATATCCATAGCAATATAGAAGCATTGTGGCAAACTTTTATACGTAGGCTTCACTCGTCCAAACCTATCATACTCAATTTTATAGCTTAGTCAGCATGTCTACTAATGATTGAATTTGCAAGTACACGATATCATTCAAGTAAAAGTAAAAATAGAGTATTATCTTACAGGGATTACATATCAAGTACCGAAATTGTCGAAATTATATTATTGTATAAAAATTGAAATTAAATTTATGAAGAAAAAATTTTAAAATAATTTAATCAAAGTAGAATAGTTAAATTGAGGAAAACTTATCAATGGAAATGAACTAGAATAATTGATTTCACCTGTATCTTTGGTATATTTGTGTTTTAATTTTCAATTGATTTAATATAATCTGTAATGGTTGAACTATTATAATCTACTTTTGGTTTCTTTCCCAGTATTCTTTACATCTGTCAATTAATAACTGTTAATTTTTTATAATAATTATTAATTTAATTCAATTAAATATGTGATAATTCAATTTATCAACATTAATTCGACTATATTACTCCTATTCAAGTCTCCATTAAACCTTAACGATATATATTTAATGGACTCTAAAACTATCAATCACAAATAAGTTATGAGCTGATCAATTCTTACAACTTAATTAAATTTAATACTACTAAATTACAATAAGAAGAAAGCTAAAAATTAAATCATAAATTTACCTTCCATTCAGGGTACATCAATTACTCCAGCGAAGAAAAATTAGCCAGACACGATGGATTGAGTAAATTTAATCATGTAATAATTAAGAACGAATTTGTAAAAAATTTCAAAAACTAATATTCAAGTTACAAAAATTTTTAAAATTTCTAATCCCAAAAATATATACAAATATGTATATATATACATATATATTACTTGATTTGTTTCTCTCCCTTTCAAAGTCTCTACTTTGCTCGTTCTTTTACTCTCCAATCAGCATGTCCACCTTCTACTCGCGTTTGAGTTCTCCACCAGTTAATCACCAAGCTCTACTCTCGCTTATGCAAGTTTCTGGTTTCTATTGCTAGTTGATTGCTTCGAGTTCAACTTTCTCTCTCTAGCTTTCGTTGCTCTCTCTACAAATCTCCAACGAAGCTTGCACTCAGTCTTTTCGTCTCCTCCTCTCCTGCCGCTGCTCTTCTTCCCTTTTTGTAGACGGCGAAAGTTAGGTCCCCTTTCCTGTCGCACATCTCTAGCTTTCTTTCTGAATTTTTTTTACTTCTTCAAAATGATGTCATTTTGATCATTGTTGGCCTTTGGTTTCTAGCTTTCAAAACGACTTTGTTTTGAGTCTTGGTGCTGAGCTACTGCATATCTAGGTTTGGGCTTCATTGGTATTGGTTTTTTGGCTTTTTTTTTTTCTCTTTTCATCTTCTTTTTCTTCTTTTCTTCAACATAACAACCTACATAAAAATTTAATTCATAAATTAGTTTTTTTAACTAAAAAATTCATTAACAAATTCTTCTAAATTTAAGTAAAAATAGTATAAAATTATAATAAAAATCTAACACATCAAATACCCCCAAACTTAAATTTTTTACTTTTCTTCAAGCAAAAGACTGAAAAGGAACAGTTAAGAGCATGTTTTTCTACTATGTTCATCTGTTCAGCTTGATAGAATTAAAATTCTATTCATTTATTGCAATTGTTAGTTAGTTGAAAATTCAAAAAGAATGTTGTAAAATATAAATAGATTATTAACTCTCATCCTCCTTAATAAAACTTGCATAATTTCAGCATGTAAGTTCCCTTTCTAAGTACCTACTCTTGATTCATAAATTATACTTTCTTTAACCTTACCTCTTCCCTACTTCAACCAAGGTAGTGAACTTAACATTATTGACTATTTTTTTCTTGCAATTTCTTTTATTGTGAGTGTGTTTTATACTCAATCTCACGTATTTACCTCAAACATGTCGTTACGAGTGAGTGCGTTTTATACTCCATTTCACCTTTTTACTTAAGGTGTGTATTTATTTTTTTTTTTTGAGTGAGTGTGTTTTACACTCTATCTCATCCTTTACATGTTACCTAATTTATCTTATTCACTTGAACCTTAGTTTAGAACTAGCTCAAAGGTAAAAATCAAACTCACATTATCTATGTCCCAAGTGTAATGTCCTAGATCAGGTTCTTATGTTATTATCCTTGCACCTATAAGTTAAGGAAAATAATCACCAAGTAATCTAATTATTATTTACAAACATCTCTTATTTTCTTTTCATAATAACCATAATTTTAGTTAAGATAAAATCCCACTTTTACCCTGCTTCACTAACTACTAATGGTAAAAAGTTTAGTCTTTTAGTGCATATAAAAAAAAGAAGATAAATTTAGAAAAAAATGGCTATATAAACTCTAAAGGCCAAATAGCCCCTAACTTATTATGAACAATGTGCTCACTGTTTATTAATACATTATGCCCAAGAAAATAAAAATAAAACAGTGAAAAAATAAAATACTCCCCTTGCGTAGTGTTTATGTAGCCTACTCCAAAAGAATTTCGCACTAAGAGCTGTTCTAATCTAAAGCAGATATCAACAACATAAAAAAATATTGGCTGGACCTCAATTAAGAATCCACAAGCATTAGGAAAACAATTATAAAATAGAAGGGAGAGGTGGAAAGAAAAAGAAATAAGAAAATAAAAAAAATAACTGAATAAGAAAAATATAGGATCCTAAAAATTAAAAAAAAAATTTGTACTTATCTATCTAATACTATTTATATTGGGCTGCCTCCCAATCAACGCTTTGTTTGTAGTTGTTAGCTCAACTTTGTCACAGTTGACTCAAGTGAGAACTAAGGTGGACTTTAACTTCTTGAAATCTCCTCCCAAATATGGTTTCACACGCTTACCATTAACCTTAAACTTCTACTCTTTTCTTTGAAGCTCAACAGTTCCATAAGGGAAAACTTTAGTGATGGTGGAGGGTCTTGTCCAATGGGATTTCAACTTTCCTAAAAATAATTTTAGGTGTGTATTATAGAGTAAGACTTGTTGACCAACTTGCAATTCTCGCATTTCAATGTGCTTATTATGCCACCTTTTAGTTCGTTCTTCATAGATTTTCACATTCTCAAAGGCAACCAGTCTAAATTCTTCAAATGCACTTAACTGCAATAAGCGTTTGTCACTCACATCCTTGGAATTGAAATTCAACAACTTCATAGCCCAATAAGCTTTATGTTTGAGTCCCATCAAAAGATGACATGCTTTTTCATATACTAGACAATAGGAATACATACTAAGTGGTGTTTTAAATGCAGTCTTGTATGCCCATAATGCATCATTTACCTTCTTTAACCAATCTTTCCTTGCTCCATTTACAATTGCTTCCAAGATGCACTTGATTTTCCTATTAAAGATCCCCACTTGACCGCTTATTTGAGGATGGTAAGGGGTACCTACATGATGAGTAACCGTATATCTAGCTAATAAGGTATCCAAATATTGGTTACAAAAATGCTTACCTCCATCACTAATGATTGCTTGAGGCGTGCCGAATCTTGTGAATATATTCTTTCTAAAAATATTTATCACACTCTTGGCATTATTATTATGAAGGACAATAACTTCCACCCATTTAGAAACATAATCAACTGCCACCAAAATATACAAATTCCGAAAGGATGGAGGAAAAGGTCTTATAAAATCAATCCCCCACATATCAAACAATTCAACCTCCAAAATGTTTGTTAGAGGCATCTCTTTCCTTTTTAAGATGTTGCCCATCCTTTGACATCTATCACATGAAGCCACATATATAATAACATCCTTAAATATGGACGGCTAATAGAATCTACAATGGAGTATTTGCTGCAGTTTTATTGCCCTAAAATGTCTCTCACATGCCAATGAATGACAATGCGTCAAAATATTCTAAATTTATTCATTGGGAACACATCTCCTTATTATTTGGTCAACACAATATTTGTATAAATATAGTTCTTCCTAATAGTAGTATTTTACATCATAAAATAATTTCTTCTTTTGTTGATATGAAAACTTGGGAGGAACTATATTATATTGCAAGTAGTTCACAATGTCTGCATACCATGAGGCTTAAGCTACTATCATAATAAAAAGTTGCTCATCAGGGAATAGCTCGTTGATGTCCACCTTATTCTCCTCAACTTTTGTATGCTCCAATCGCAATAAGTGATCTGTAACCAAGTTATCTGCTCCTTGCTTGTCTCTGATTTTAATATAAAACTCCTGCAATAATAAAACCCAATGGATTAGATGAGGTTTAATATCCTTTTTTGTAATGAGATATTTAATCGTAGAATAATCAATAAAAACTATAGTTTCAGCTCCAATGAGATATGATCTAAATTTATCGAAAGCAAAAACTATAGTAATAAGCTCATTTTTAGTTGTGGCATAGTTAAATTACGTGTCGTTTAACATCATGCTAGCATAATAGATCACGTACAACTTCTTGTCCTTGCGTTGACCAAACACAATACTAAAAGCATAATCACTAGTATCACACATCAACTTGAATGGCAAGGACCAATATGGTGTTGTAATAATTTGACTGAAATGTGTTCATGTTTCAGCCTGTCAAAAGCATATGAACATTCTTCGTTAAAATCAAATGATGCATCTTTAACAAGTAATTGACACAAAGGTTTAGTAATTTTTGAAAAATCCTTTATGAATCGTCGATGAAAGTTCGTATGCCCAAAAAAACTCCTCACACCCTTCATGCAGTAGGTGGCAGTAGTCTCTCAAAAACTCCAATCTTGGCTTTATCCACCTCTATTCGCTCTTGGAAATTCTATACCCTAATACAATACTTTTTCGTAACATGAAATTGCATTTTTTTCCAATTCAGCACTAAATTAACTTCTTTATATCGCTGTAATACTTGTCAAGGTTAACAAGACATAAATCAAAAGAACTAAAAACAAAAAAATCATCCATAAATACCTCAATAATATTTTCAATCATATAATGAAATATGGATGTCCATAATTTAAATGACATCCTTCAACGTGCAAAGGTACCATATGGAAATGTAAAGGTTATTTTTTCTTGGTACTCGGGTGCAATCAGAATTTGTAAATACACTGAATAACCATATAAGAAATAATAATAAGCATAACTTGCTAATTACTCTAATATTTGGTCTATAAATGGTAAGGGAAATTGATCCTTTCGGGTGATTTTATTCAACTTCCTATAATTTATGCACACACGCCATCCCATAACCGTCATAGTTGGGATCAATTCATTTTTTTTCATTGGTAATTGCTGTCATGCCCCCTTCTATGGTACTACATGTACAGGGCTTACCCACTCATTATCTAAAATAGGGTAAATAATCCCTGCATCCAAGAGTTTAATCATTTCAACCTTCACTACATCTTTCATACGAGGGTTTAACCTATCTTGATACTCAATTGAAGGCTTGTAGTTATCTTCCATTAAAATTTTATGTATATCATTTATACCCCAACTTATGGCCCTAATCCTTTTGTTAAGTACACACAATAAAGCCTATTCTTGTTCTTCATCTAAAACATAAAAAATAATCACATAAAGAGTGGATTTCTTACCCAAATATGTATACCTTAAGTGTGAAAGTAACTATTTTAGCTCAAGTTTGGATGGTTCCTCAATGGAAGGTTTATTGTTTTACGTACCTTTTTCCAACTTCTCCTCCTGTATTACACCATCCTTTTCTTGACGATTTACTTCATTTGAATTAACAACTTTATTGCCATCAAGGTCTCTTCTTGTCTTGGTGAGACTTTTGGACACAAATTCATCAATTATATCAATATTAAAACATTCATCAGTATTCAAAGGGAATTTTAAGGTATTAAAAATATTGAAAGTTACATGTTTATCCCCAACTCATAATGTTAACTTACCATCATGCACATCGATTAATGTTTTGCCCATTGTAAAGAAGAGTCTTTCAAGTATGAGGGGAACTTCTTTATCAACTTCCATGTGTAACACCACAAAGTTGATGGGGAATATGAAGTTCTCCACCTTTACTAACATATCCTCTATTATTCCCAAAGGTTATCTCACTGATCTATCTGCTAATTACAATGACACTATTGTGGGCTTCACCTTGCCAATACCTAGTTTTTTAAATATAGAATAAGGCATTAAGTTAATATTAGTACCAAGATCATAGAGCTTTATTAAAATCAGAATTTTCAATATTGCAAGGTATAATAAAACTCCATATATCTTTCACTTTATAAGGTAACTTATTATGAATTATGACACTACATTCCTCGATGAGCATAATAATGTCATGGTCTTCCAAGCTCCTCTTCTTTGCTAGAATCTCCTTAAGAAACTTCGCATAACTTGGCATTTAAGTGAGAGCCTCTGCAAAAAGAATATTAATGTGAAGTTTTTTAAATATATTAAGAAATTTAAAAAAAATTGTATCTTTATTATGTTGTTTGAGGTGCTGTGGAAATGGAGTAAGTGGTACATAATGCTTGACCACTACTTGTTTCCTCTATTCTTCTTGTTTTTCCTTTTCTTTCTCTATCTTTTCCTCTATGGTCACTTCATCCTTTCTTGGATCTACTAATTGTTTTTCACTCCCAAAGGTAATTAAGTTGACATGTTCTTTTGGATTTGTTAATGCGTTACTTGGTAAGGTACCTTGAGCTCTTCCATTGATTATGGTTGTTAATTGACCCATCTAGATCTCCAAATTCTTGATCGAAGCTTGCTGGTTTTACAACATTAATTGTTGATTCTATATTGTTATTTTAGTCTCTATTGTAAATTTTGTTGTATTCTTATGAATAGTTGTGATCATATCTTCAAGTGATAGCTTCTTTTCTTGAGACTGAAATCCTAGGGGAGGCTGTGCTACATTCTGTCGATTTCTCTGTGAAAAATTTGGATGGTTTCTCATCCTAGGATTGTACGTGTTGGAGTATGGATTGTATGGTACCTTGCCCAACTATAAAACTTATTTGTTCCACCTCAAATCTTTAAAAAGAATCTTCAAATAAACCCTGCACATGAAAATTAACACCATTAACACTCTTTTGATCAATTTTCTTAAATAAAGAATCAATTTTTGCATTAAGAGCAGTTAAAACATTAATCTCATATATTTCAACATTCATTTTGGGTTATCATCTTTTAGTTAGCTAGTGATAATTGTTCATTGCTATCTTTTCCAAGAGCTTATAGGCATCATCTATAGACTTTCCCATTAAAGCTCCTTCAACAACTGTATCGATTGTGATCCTAGTTTGTTGGCTTAATCCGTTATAAAAGATTTGAACTATCAACCAATTAGGTAACCCATGATGAGGACATATTCTAATCAATTCCTTAAATTGCTCTCATGCCTCATACAACATCTTTCCTTCTATTTGATAGAAATTGGTGATGTCGTTTCCCATCCTTACTGTTTTAACTAGTGGAAAAAACTTGGCCAAAAATTTTTTAGTCAAGTCCTCCCATGTAGTGATTGTACCTGTAGGAAGAGAATGCAACCAATTTTTAGCTTTATCTCTTAAAGAAAAAGGAAAGAGCTCAAGTCTAATTGCATCACTAGAAACACCATTCTGTTTGAAAATATCACAAATTTTTAAAAAATTAAAGAATCGTGCATTATTGTCATCATTTGGAAAACTCTTAAACTGAATTGAGGTTTGAATCATCTGAATAATGGCAGATTTCATTTTAAAGTTGTTTGCATTGACACTTGGTTGAACGATGCTGGATGAAGCTCTTACAAGTGAAAAGTAGTGAAGTCCCTCAGTGCTCTCCCGTTATTCTCGTTCAAAATATCCCTTGCTCTTTTAATTTCTTCGTGCTCAGCCATCTTAACTCTTGTTTATCTTTTTGCTGTTAAGTGTTCCCTTCTCTCTCAATTCAATGATTTACAAGTCTTTTCGATATCTGAATTTATAAGAAGCATTTATGTTGTTCGATCGACTCATATACTAACTGAAAATAGAAAAAAAAAGAAACAATGTAATATACTCACAAGAAATAATAAATAGAAATAAAATAGAATAAATAAATAAAATAATAATAAAAAATTACGCTTAAATTAAAAATAATAAATAAAATAAAAAGTAAAATAAATTAAATTGAAATAAAATAAAAAATAAAAACTAAAAACAAAAAAGATATATATAATAAAATAAAATAAAAAAATTAATTTAAATTAAAAAAATAAACTCTAAATTAACAATAGAACACTTCGTATTGATATTGATGCTAATAATCTTTGATAATGACGCCAAAAACTTGATGGATGAATTTACAAGTAGACAAAATCGTTGAAGTAATAAAGTGATGAATGGAATATCATTTCATAAGGATTGCGTATAAAGTACAAAAGTTGCATAAATTCTATTATTATCTAGAAATTGATATTAAATTTATGAAAAATAAAATTTTTTAATACTTTAATCAAAGCAGAATATTAAATTGAGCAAAATTTATCAATAAAAATGCACCACAATAATTGAGTTCACCTGAATATTGGGTATATTCATGTTTTAATTTCACAATCAATTTAATTTACTCTGCAATAGTCAAACTATTTTAATATACTTTCGATTTTCTTCCCAGTATTCCATAGATCAATTAACAATTGCTAGCATTTTATAATAATTATTAATTTGATTTAATTAAATTTATAATAATTTATTTGATCTATTTTAATTTAATTATATTACTTTCATCCAAGTATTTATTAATGTTTAACAATATATGTTTAATTGATGAAATTTTACTCTCGTTATTCTAAAACTATCAATAACAAATAAAACTATGAGTTGACTAATTCTCACAACTTAATTAAGTTCAATACTGCTATTTTATAATAAGAAAAAAGTTAAAAATTAAATCATAAATGTATTTTCGATTCAGAGTATGTTAATTACTCTAACGAACAAAAATTAACTAGACATATTAGATTAAGCAACAATAATTGTATTTAAGAGAAATTTAATTATGTAATAATCAATAATAAATTTATAAAAAATTTCAAAAACTAGCATTCAAGTTCCAAAAATTCTTAAAATATTCCATCCCCAAAAATATATGCAAATATATATATAGATTACTTGATTAGTTTCTCTCCCTTTCAAACTCTCTACCTTGCTAATCCTTCTGCTCTCCAATCAGCACGTCCACCTTCTGCTCGCACTCGGGTTCTCCATCAGTCCATCACCCAGCTCTGCTCTCGCTTCTGCAAGTTTCTGGTTTTCGTCGCAAGCTGCTTGTTTCGAGTTCAGCTTTTTCTCTCTAGCTCCCATCTCTCTCTCTCTCTCTCTCTACAGATCTCCGACGAAGCTTGCACTCTGTCCCTCCATCTCCTCCCATTTTGTTGGTTTTCCCTGTTTATAGGTGGTGAGAATTAGGTCCCCTTTCCTGTCGCATGCCTCCGGCTTTTTTTTTGAACTTTTTTAAAACGACACCATTTTGATCATTGCTGGCCTTTGGTTTCTAGCTCGCAAAACGGTGTCGTTTTAAGCCTTGGTGCTAGACTACTACAAATATGGGTTTGAGCATCACTGGTTTAGGTTTTTGACTTTTTTTCAACTCATTTTTCTTCTTTTCTTCAACATAACAACTTGCATAAAAATTTAATTCATGAATTGGTTTTTTAACTCAAAAATTTATTCAAAAATTTTATCAAATTTAGGTAAAAATTGTATAAAATATAATAAAAATCTAACACGTCATCCAAACTCCTAGACAAGTGCATTTGAAGACAACATATCATGTTTTCAAGTATTTGAAGCAAGAATCATCTTTATGCTTATTTTTTCTAGCTACAAATACTTTTACAATCATATATTATTATTATTCAGATTATGAAGTATACCTAGAGATTCGAAAATATCTTATTGAGAATTGTGTGTACTTGAGATCTTCACTAATTTCTAAAAAGGTAAAGAAGCATACCATCATTAGTTGTAGTTCAACAGAAATAGAATATAGATCCATGGCCATGATTATCGTTGACCTACAATAGATTTTATACATTCTTCAAAAATTGAAAGTGTCTTATTTTTTACCAATAGATCTCAAGTGTGATAATAAGACAACAATGCATATAACTGCAAATCTAATGTTTTATGAAAGAACGAAACAATTGGATATTGATTGCTATCTGGTTCGAACAAAGATAAATGAGGACATCATTGCACCAACATATGTTAGCTCGACAACTCAAGTGGCTGACATATTCACCAAACCACTCTCATTTCCAGCTTTTTAGAGTATTGGCTCCAAGTTGCCTTTCACAGTTGTCCACCAAAGAACTTGAGGGGGTGACATTGGTCAAGTTAGTTAGTTAGTTAATACTTAATTACTTTTCTATTAAACACGTTGTTAGAGTTAGTAAGGACATCTGTATTCTCATAAATAAATTATATATCTATCTTGTTTAAAAAATAAAGAATGAAGAATTCTCTCAAGATTTCTTAATTTTCATTTCTTGCCTATCATTTGCACTTTCTCTACTTCAAATTATCCTGTGAATTTGTTCTTGTTCATCTACTCCATCATATTCTTCATAAGATCAACATAAAACAACTTATATTTCGTTACATATAATCAAACACTCAGCTATAAATCACTCATTAAGTAATAAAGATGAATTTGTAGATATATTCAAATGATTTATTATATTCAAAAAGTATCTAATAATTTTTACATTATTCAATTTATGATCTAATTTTGGACAATTAGGTACCTAACTAAATGAACTTTCATATAATACACAAAAAATCTATGGTGCTAAGCCACATAATTTAAATATTATATCACATTAAGTTAGTTGAAAAAAATTATAAACTTAGTCAATTATCTTACACAGACTTTATCTCATTTGTTATAAAAAATTAGTAAGACTACTATTTTTATAGTATAATCAACTATGAACCAAATTTATAGGTAATATATGAAGCATTCAATATTTACATTTATAATTATTTGTTTATATATTTATTGCTCTCTTGAAATTTTTAAACTTAACTTAACTAATTTATTGTAATAGTAGTTTAAAATGATATAATATTTAAAAATCATTCATATTGCATACTTGAGCTCGAAATTTTGAAAAATATTTTTACATGTGTTATTCAGACCATATAAACTCACAACTAAGCTTATGATACTTTAGGAGAATGTTAGAGATACATCTTTTAATATTTTTGATTTGAGTGTCTTTTGTATAATATATTTATTTTTTTATATTTTTTATTTTATTTGTTTAAATTTTGATAAATAAAAAATATTTTAAAATTAAATTATAATGTGATAAATATTTTAATTTAATTTTAAATTTAAGAATTAAATAAAAATAAAATAAGTTGGAAATGAAGTTAAAATTTTGGACAATATAAAATGCTAAAACACGTTCAAGAAGAGAGGAAAATAAAAATAGAAAATGCTTGTCAACGTTTACAGCGTCAGCTAGTTAAAATTTGCCACGTGGTAACACAGCAGATGATGCCCAATGGAAATGTCTCGGCATCGCGAACAGCAACGACCCGCCACGTATAAGGAATGAAGGGCAGTATCGTCATTTCAAAGGAACCAAATAGGCCCAAAATGGTCATTTCATCACAATCCGGGGACAGTTTGCAAGTCCCTGCACTCAAATTCCTTCCGCTCAGCCTCTGGTGCAAAGTCTTCTGTTTCTCTCAGTCCGCTCTATTCCTACAAAACCCTCCCAACACAATCTCCCTTCCTTTCTCCGGGCGGGTTTTTTATTAAAATCCTAAATTTCAGAGCTGTAATAGACCTCCAATGGCAGCTCAAGAGAGCCAGCAATCGTCAGGAACGACGTTGAGACACGCTTTCGGCAATGTTCTGTCCGTTTTCATTCTCCTCCTTGTTGGAGTTCTCGCTTTCTCGATTCGTCTATTCTCTGTAAGATCCCTGATTACCATTGCTAGTCTGATTCTGTAGATCCGATCTGTTGACTTATCGTTAGGATTTCGCCGTTTCTTGTTTGGCTGTTAAGGACTGAAAATTTGATTTCCTAATTATCTGGATGATCGATGCATCTGTGTGTTATATGATTTCTGCATGGATGATGAGGTAGCGGACGATAAGAAAATGGAAAATATGCTTTGGAAACCTTTTTTTTTTTTTCAGTAAATATATTTTAAGCTTGACTGAGCCAAATTGTCGAACTTAAAGCTGGATGAGACAAGTAATGCAGTTTAAGAACCTCGACTGAGCTTGTTAAATTTTTTTCTCTCTTTCCTCTCCCTCACTTATTAAAATATTTGAAGCGGATAGTTTTTCTTTTGTTATTTTGCTCCAATAATGAAAGCAATGCAGCTAATAATCCATCAGAAAAGAGACGAGAGAGAGAATAGCAGTTTTATGAATTTCTGTAAAACCTTTCTTTTTGAAAAAAGTTAATATATCAGTTCGAAATGCATTTATTTCTTATGCAGTTTATTACTTTGGGTTCTTGTGGATTAATTTTCAGGTTATAAAGTATGAAAGTGTTATTCACGAGTTTGATCCTTACTTCAACTATAGAGTCACTCAGGTTTGACTTCTTTCTATTCTATTTACTTGTACATTTTAAGTCTTTGTTGCTATGCTGAGAATAGAGATTCATATTTAATTGCATCATGATTCTAATTCATTTTATTCTGTTGAAGTATCTCTAAAATACAGATGATTTTCTGTTTTTGCTTGGTTTCAGTTTCTGACAAAGAATGGAATATATGGTTTTTGGAACTGGTTTGATGATCGGACCTGGTAATTGCTACACTGTCCTTTAGCTGGCTCTTAAATTCTCATTGCAGTTATTGTTTTCTGTTCTTTCTCTGCCTTACAAGTCTTAATCTTGCTTTTTTTCTTTGTTTAACACTGCATAAGGTATCCTCTTGGCCGTGTGATTGGTGGAACTGTTTACCCTGGTTTGACTTTGACAGCAGGCACCATATGGTGGTAAGTATTTGAGAGTTGTAGATTTGCAGTAGCCAATTTTTCATCTTTCGTTAATATTTTAGGTTTCTATCTTCTGGTATTTTCCATGAGCTTGCTTGTCTTGTGGCTTCCTTCACTTATGACATTTCATATGTTTGGTATCAGTGGAAACTCTGTTTTGGCTAATATATTGAGTAGATTACTTCTGATGCCAGGATACTGAATTCTTTGAATATTCCGCTGTCTGTGGAGACTGTGTGTGTATTCACAGCACCTATATTTTCTGCTTTTGCTTCTTGGGCAACTTACCTTCTAACTAAGGTATGTGTTGTGGCATCCAATTATTCATTTGTCTTATAAAGTGATTGACGTCAGATTTGATGACAGTGTTCTATGGCATCTCAATAGGAAGTTAAGGGTGTTGGTGCTGGACTGACTGCAGCAGCTCTTTTGGCCATGGTAAATCATGCAACAGGGTGGCATTTGTGTACTTTTTTTAACAGAGGTTTTGTTCAACTTAGTAGTGCCTTCCGCTGGGGTTTTGGTTCAACTTATGATAGCAAAAAGATTTCTTATAGCTTCTTTATCAGAAAGTACTTTATTCATGTTCATTTGAGTATTCTTATTTGAGATTTCATGTTATAGTTGGCACCTTAGTTTGTTGTTTATCTAAAATTTTCTGCTAGTACTTGAGTTATATATGCAAGATTATAAAGTTTAGGCTTTTTTTTACAACTTGGCTTACTTGAGTAGAATCCTTTCATCCAAAACTATGTTCAGCTTATTTATGAGATGGCTCATTTCATCCTAAACTTTCTAGGAATGAAGTTTTTTTATTTGTTGGTTGTTTTTTCCTTTCCAAAAATTTTTTTATTATATTTTTTTGTTAATTGTGTTTGGTTGGGATAGATTCATCAAAAGCACATGTGGAAATGCTCATTCATGCTTGGTAGTATGAAAGGGCGTGATTGGTATCAGTAAAGCATGGAAAACATATGGTCTTATTGAAATTTGTTCTGTTCTGGGAAGTTGAAAATAGAGTGAGGGTGAAGTGTTCTCATATGCATGGTGCTTTGTCATGGTTGCTGAGAAGGTAGAAGTTGGTGGCCTTGAAGTAGAACTGTATTGGACATAAAGGAGTCCTTTAATTATTATATTAAGGATGTCTGCATTGTTAGGAGCATTGGTGGAAGTTGCACAGTTTGTCAGCTCATTGTATAAGTCTGAGAACTTTGGAAACATTCAGTATCAGTACTGTATCCAGAACTGGAACAGACATCTTTCCTGATAGGGTTGTACTATGTTATGCTGCTTTACATGTCTGATAACAGCCTTTGGTTGAAGTTTTTCTGGCAAAATCTTTTGATTAAATCAAAGCGTCTAATCTCAATAGTTGTGTGAAATCTGTCCGAATGAGGCAAGTCTTAATCTGATATTGCTGTTTCTGTGTGGATGTAAGTTAACAGAATGTCTAATGCCTAAAGTATTTCCAAGTAATTTGTTGGCCATGGCTTTAACAGGCTTAACTCAATAGATACTTCGTATATTTTCTTCTTTACAGGTTCCATCCTATATATCCCGGTCTGTAGCTGGAAGCTATGACAATGAAGCTGTAGCTATATTTGCCTTGATCTTCACATTTTATCTCTATATTAAGGTAATATTTTATTTTAAATAAGCTAATCAAATGAATTTTAATGGTTTTTATTGAGCTTATCTCATTCAGAGATTACTGACCTTAGTTTGAATTTATGTACAAAAACTTTATTGTAGGATAGATTAGTATTAATTTTTCTTCTAAGGATTTTGGGATAAAAAGCTATATATCATATCTAGGAGCTTTTAGATATGAGATTCAAGAAGTCTTAAGCATTCACATTTAATGGTTTTATTGCATCACACAACTAGAAAAATGAGAAAATTATCGAAATACTTTATTGGAAATGTGAAACTATATCTCAAAAAGCGAAATTAAGGATGTACTTGTAGTGATTGCTAACCAATCTTCTCTTAGACCTTGCGACGAGAAGTTCTTATGTCCTCACATCTTTGTAATTAGCCCCCAATAGGGATAACGGGCTGATTTTTCCCAAGAGCTCACATCGACGAGAAGGTTTGGTACCTCAATATTGGCTCTTCGCCACCTGGGGATGTAGTATGTTCCAAGGGTTGGGCTCTTTGCCCATTAAAGTGGTACGTGAGCTGGGTTCAGAACGTCGTGAGACAGTTCAGTCTATATTCGGTGTGGACATTAGAGTATTGAGAGGATCATTCCCTAGTATGAGAGGACCAGGAAGGACGCACTTCTGGTGTACCAGTTATTGTATCCACGGTTGCCACGTGCGGAGTGGATAACTGCTAAAAACATCTAAGTAGTAAGTCCACCATAAGATGAGTGCTCTCCTATTCCGACTTCCTCCCAGAAAAATTGATAAATTCCCTTTCTTAGGAACACATGCAAGATCTGTCACGATAAAAATGATAATGGTAATCTCACGATTAACTACTTCATTTATGAATTTCATAGTAATAGAAATACATGTCCTACCGAAACAAAATTTGTAACTTGTTATTCTCCGCGTTGATGGAGAGAAGAACCTATGATTAGCTTTTCCGAAAATTTCCAAACGAACAATTTCAAGTAAATATTTCAATTTCTTATTTTATTATGTTCAACTCTCTATATTTCTCTATCCATAAAGTACATTGAATGTACAAAAATGGTTATAACAAAGTTTCTGTTACTCATATTAATAGCTACTTTAGGAGGAATGTTTTTATGCGGTCTAACGATTAAATAACTATTTTTGCAGCTCCAGAGTGTTTCAGTTTATACTCCTACCTATTATCTGGATATACCAAGAAAGATGTACGGTTTAATGAGCCTACTATGAAATATTTACTCATGGGTGGAGCAAGTTCTTCTATTCTGATTCATGGTTTCTCTCATATATTTAATCGGCAACTTCACCCTTTTACAACCCAAAACATTTGCCAATTCAATAGCATTAGCCCTGCCACCCTATCTCACCAATTCAGACTTAGTTAAGTTGATATTGAGACAAAAAATCGCGTGAAAACATACCAGAACACATTTAAGATTGAAGAAAGTCCCTTCATTTTGTTTGCAAAGCACTAAGGTGTTATCAACAAAAAATAAGTTAGTAACTTTGTTCATATGTTTATCCACTCCCTCTTTTAGTCTTCTAAATAATTCCATCTCCTGCCACTTAACAACGACAAAGTTTCTATGACAATAATAAAAAATAGTGAAGAAAACGGATCTCCTTATTTAAAACCTATGGAGGCTTTGAAAAAAGAAGATGGATGCCCGTTCATCATGACTGCAAAAGATGTTGTAGTAACGCAGGAGTTAATCCACTTGCACTATTTATCTCCAATACTCATTCTCCTAAATATATATTCAGTAAATACCCAATTAACATGATCATAGACTTTCTCCAAATCTAGTTTATAAAGGACCTTATTTCTACTCCGAAATAGCAGTTCATCGACAACCTTTTAGCCACTAGTGTGTTGTGAACCGGTTGCATCAAAATAAAAATAAGCAAGGAAGTATGAAATCCATAAGAGAGCAGAATGTGGAATTTGACAGCTTTGAATGGGACTAAACTGCTTTTAGTACTATGAGGAGTCGCCATACTGGAATTTGACGGCAACAAAATAGAATATCATGTGACTAAAATGCTTCATCCAATCCACTCACAGTATCATGTCATATCTACTGAATTGAATTACACGGAAATTGTACTCGAACTTGTAATCTTGCACTATCCAGGTAACCTCTCGGCATTCAACATTGCTAGTAATTCGCTGCCCATTTGCTACCATCACCATCAGTGGTTTGTTGCTGGCAACAGGGTTCTTAATTCCTCTAGCAACACCTTCATCTAGAAAATAGCGAGAACTTCCATTGTCAACAAGGCTAGCACATCACTCCCGATCAGTGTACCTGTGATTTAAGGATACTGCCTGCTGAGACTCCTTCCGTCACTTGTACGAACGAGATGCCTATTGGATTTTCTTCATCAGTGAGCTCCTCTTCAAGCAATTTTTTCATTATGTCTTTTTGGTTGGAAACTTCCTCTACTGCCATCATAGTTTTATTTTGGTAGCAGTAACCTGAGAAATACTTCCTCTACTGCCATCATAGTTTTATTTTGGCAGCAGTAACCTTAGAAATAATGGTCACCACATTTGTCGCATGATGCTGTTGATTTCCTAATTTTCGTTTCTCTCCCTGTAGCTTTGGAAACACACTCAAAGTTTTGGACTGACATTCTTCTTGTACCACCAGATTAGTAAGAAGTTCTCTCCGTGAAGTATGTACTTTTGGACATTTCAGTTACGGATTGCTCCTAAAGTAGAGCGTGCTTAAATGATTGATTAAGTGCGCGTGGCTTGAGCAATCTTATTATTGGCTGTGGTTCTGGTTTGAGACTGCTGATGAAACTAAATATACAAAATTTCTCTGGAAAAGTTAGATTGTCCACGTTCATTAGGGTGCACAAATGTTCAAAACATTCTTGGTAATCTAGAATAGTTATAGTTTACATCAATTTGTTAAATTCTTCTATAAAATCTTTCATCGAAGAACCTCCAAATCTTCGACAAAACTTCTATAGGAAATGTTCCCACTCTAACTCCTCATTTTTGCCTGCCATTCTTGGTACTAGACACCGGCAATTTCTTTCAAGAAGAGATATGCAACTTCCACTTTTTGCTGATATGAGGTGTTGTGCGCCAAAAAATATTTATTGCACCTCCTTACCCATCTAGGAGGATTTACTCCTTCAAATAAAGGAATTTCCACCTTTGGAAGAATAGTGGCATGGGGTGAACTGGTTCGGTTTAGTGTAGCAGTTGAACAAGTTTGGTTCAGAGTTTCCAGTAGGCGGTTTGGTTCAAAATCTCCACTGGACTGGTTCGGCTCCAATGAACCAGTCCGCATCTTATCATATGAACCGGACCTCATTTGTTTTTTCTCCTGCCATCTTGTTTGGTTTTGAAAGTATTTACCTCAACCATCTCATTTAAGGGAGAAGAAGGCAGAATGTTGCAGGCCTCTGATGTTGAAGGTTTCGGCACGTCACCCAACGAAGTTCCCCCGTGAAGCATCTCCACATTAGGTCGAGTTATTGACTGGATTGCCGCTGCATTTCGTAAAACTCCGCCGTAAACTTGGTCAGGTACTGATCTACTTCCTTCACGGTAGGTTTGGCAGCCGCTGTTTTCACCGGATCCACCACCGCCACCTTCCCTTTGGATCGGGTATGTATGGTGCCTGTTGCGTATGTTTCAGCCGGCTCCAATAACTCTGCTACCACCTTGTCAGAAGCCTGACTCATGGCTCTAGTATGAGAAAAATAGAGAGGGAGAAAGGAAAAGAGTCGGCAGAGAGAGAGATTAGATTCAGTTAAGGTAATTGATTCTCAATGATTTTATTCATAGAGAGCAATGCATATTTATAGGATACAAAGGATGGGAAAGGGAGCGTGTAACCTCGCCTGGAGGTTGCAATGGCTCTAATAGCCGGTGGATAAGGGTCTCTATCACAAATATTTTCTGTGTCGCTGTTCCAAAATCCTAACTCTAGTTGCATGCTATTACAATAAAAAAAGGCCTGTCTACCCCTGTACATTTTGTCCCTTTTGCCCCTATAAAGTCTTTTCCCTTTTTACCATTTCTTCTGCAGTAAAGTCTTAGCGGTTTCTTATATATTAAACTTAAGATTTCTGAGACAACATATGTAAAAGGTATTAAGAATCACATTTAAGGGTTTGATAGCATCAAACAACTGGAAAAATGATAATTCTCAGAGTATTTTTATTGAATAACTAAATTTTGTATAAAAAGGTGATATTTAAATTAACCTTTCGGAATAGAATTGAATTAAGAAATTCTAATACTAATAAGGATAGAAAAAACAAAATACTAAAAAGCATAAAATCCAGAAATTTCTAAATTATAATAATAGGCTCCTAAACTAAATAATATAGTAGTTTTATATTTAACTTCAAATCTATTTGGATAATCTAAACTTAATGAACTCTGCATCAAGCATGTTGCATATAGATTATGTACATTCTATGTATTTTATTTCTCATAAGGAATATTTGATTGTTCTCTGACTTGACTGTGTATTATATGCAGACGCTAAATACTGGATCCCTGTTTTATGCCACTTTAAATTCCTTGGCATACTTTTACATGGTGGGTTTCATGTTAATTTCTTTTTGAAAAAAGGAAAAAATCTTTGTTGTTTCTATGTTGATGATTTATTATTTGTCTCAGGTTTGTTCTTGGGGAGGGTACACCTTTATTATCAATCTGATTCCAATGCATGTGCTTTTGTGTATTGTGACTGGTCGCTATTCAAGTCGCCTCTACATTGCTTATGCGCCTCTTGTAAGTACCTGTGCTACTTATGAAATTCTGGCTATATCTAAAAGACAGAACATATGATTAAGTAGGATTTACAAATGTAGGCTATTTGCTTTCAGTACCTAGAAAATAATAGGAATCAAGGAGGCTAGCTCTTTTTTAACAAGGGTCCTGGTTTTTTGTGAAGAAAAAAATTATAAGTGGTCTTGCTGTTAGTAAAATTTACTTAAATTTATATGGATTCATTAGTCATAGGTGAACCTTATGATATGGAAGAGAAAGAAGAAATCATAAAAAAGAATATGCTTTATGTCAACATATACATATGTCTGCCTACAAAGCATGGAAAGTAATTGATCACATTCGTGAACGTTCCTATGAGGAAGCACTTACAATACTAGAACCTGGCGCTGAAAGAAGAAATTGGTTTGCTTAAATTGAAGTGATTAGGTGGAAGTAGGGCCCCCTATTGAAACGCTTTCCCTCCCCCAAAGGGCAACCAACTTTCAATACTAATTGTTATTTAATGCTGCCATTTTTCCAATACCATTGAATAGCATGGCTTGGGGTTAAAGTCACTCAAGTGGGAGAAGGGGTTTGGGGTAATAATGATTTAGGTCATTTGGTGTTAATGGTGTGAAGAGAGCAAATAGATTTCTCCTTGAAGTCCTTTTGCTAAGAGCTAATGTAGAACTTCTATAGACAAGAATAGAACTGCATTTGCTGGAGTTTTTCACTTTACAGTATTGGAAGGTACAAAGTCATCACTTCCAAAGAGGTCTTTCCACCTGTTTATGTGGATTATTGCATAAGCATGAAGTCTTTTTTTTTTTTAATTTTTTTAATTACTACATTTTAGCAATATGTGATGGATGTCAACTGAAACGATTTTTCTGAATCAATGGGTTATCGGTCTCATTAGCCAAAGTTTTTAATTTTCTAATTAAAATTTTTAATTTTTTTTTGGATGAGCAAATAAATTTTATTAGAGATAGGGAAGAAAATTACTGAGGAAAAAGACGAGAAATTCTCCTAGCAAAATTCTAATAGAAAGAAATACATTAAAATAGTAAAGCATGCCAATCCCTATGGAAAATAGTCAAAGAGACATCCATAAGATAATCATGAGCCTTAGCCAAAGAGCAGCAAAAGAAGGCCATACTTCCTAAATAAAAGACTTGGCTAATTTTGTCCTTGAAAATCTTAGCATTCTACTCCAATGAGAACACCCATAACCTTGTGAAGATAGCTCCTCTGCGTAACAGCCAAGCTTCCTTTTTTAACCTCTTTCATCTCAAAAGAAGAAAAGAAATCTCGAGCCTCCTTCTCTCTATCACCAACCTTTAGATAATTGGAGAAACAAATCTTAATGGGTGGAGAAATAACCCAGTAATAACCAGATGTATTAAATAGATAACCAAAGCCTTCAAGCCACTTCACAACGTAAACAATTAATGATTATGAGATTCTGCTGCGTTAGAACATGAGACATGTTCGAAGCCACATTTGGGTCTATAGATTTGTAACGAATCACTAGTATTTAACCTGTTCAGAACAACTGTCAAAATGAAAATCTTAGCATTATAAGAAGCTTTAGCTTTCCAAAAAAACAGTAGTGAAAGTCTCACTAAAGGTGGATATAGAATGTGTAGGGTGAGAAAAAAAAGACGAACAAGAAAGCAAATTCAATGACTCCAGTAACCAAACTCTATTGTCAGGCTGTAGAGAGATTAAAAAATGCTTTAAGGGTTTTGAGCTAGGAAATTATCTCTTCAAATCTATAATCATTAAAGTTTCAAAAGAGAAAAGGAGAGGCCTGCCTGTCCATTTGGTTAAAGAAATAACAAATTGGAGGCATGAGGATGCAAAGAAAGGTTATAATATAAAGATGAGGAATGCATTAACAAGTGGGAGATCCCCATTCCAAAGCTCTTCTCAAAATTCCCTCTTCAGATCCATAATCCTTAAGGTTTCAGAAGAAAAATGAAGAGGTTTGCTTGTCTGTTTGGCTAAAGAAATTAAAAATGGAGATGCGATGGTGCTAAGAAAGGCTGTAATGTACAGACGAGGGAAAAGATTAGCAAGGGGGAGATCCCCAAGCCAAAGCTTTTCCAAAAACAAAGAACAAGAGCAATCACTCATCTTTAACTGGATAAGGGATGGAAAACATCATAAAGCTGCCATATGTCTTCCAGGGGCTCTTGTAAGTGGAGGTGCTTCTAGCTACAGAATCCCGGCGATTTCTATGATATCCGTACTTGCTTTGTATCACCATGTGTCATAAGGAACTAAATTTTTTCAAAACAAAATGCCAAATCATTTAGTTTGTGGAGACATATTTTAGATATGAAATTCAAATGCCTAAGCCCATCCATAAACATCTCCTTACTAGATTATCTCTCGAAGACTCTCCCACCCTAGCCTAAAGGAAATCCTTCATGATCTTCTCAATTTTTTCTTTTCTGAGAGGAACCCCCTTAGGGTTTGTAAATAGAGAAAGATAATGTAAAGGGATACAAGATGAATAATCCTTGATAAAGGTAACTTTACCACCAAGAGAGAAAAAACATCCTTTTCAACACTCAAGCCTCTTAGAAATTCTTTTTACCACTGGGCCCCAAAAGGACTCAATCTAGGGGTTACCACCTAGAGGACACCAAGGTAGGTGAAAGGCTAAAGATAATACACCATAACCAGTGATACCTTCTAATAGTAATGACATCCTCCTCGATGTTAATCCCTGCAGGACCACTTTTAACAAGGCTGATATGTGGCATCAAAATACTATCTAAAAGCTACAGAAGGAATAGAAGATCATTGACCCCTTTGTCATTATCTAAGAGAAAGGGAATCGTGCCATTTTCAATATGTAAATAAGATATCCCTACATTGTGCAACAGCATGGAGGTTTTTGAACAAAATGGGTTAACTTATTTGGTTTGAAATGGTTTACTCCACCAAATGTGGAGAGTCTTCTTTGTTCTTCTATTAAGGGTGATGGTGTGCACAATGATGCAAAGCTCTCTGGCAAGGGGCATTATTTGTTGGGCGATGGTGTTTTTGGTTATCTGGAACTGCCAGATTTCAAACAACTACCACACCTCATTTTGTAAGTCGTAGGAGGGATACTATTCTTGGCAACCCCATGGGCTAAAGCATAGGGACACTATCATAACACCAGTCTCTCTAAAATTGGGAAGGTATTATAAATAGTTCATAGGGTAGAATCAGTTTGTAATTATTTTCTTTTGTTTTTCATGATTGTTTGAGGAGGATCCCTTATCCTCTGGTTTTGCATTGTATTATTTCTCTTTCTTTGTAGTAAATCTTTTTCTTTTATCAGAAAAATAAAGTAGATCAGAATATCCACCACAATAGTGGAAAGAAAAGAAAGAGGGGATCCTCCTTTCTCACCCACTTTGCAAAGAAACTAAGATTTAATAATCACCATATAAGACACCGATCCAGTGCTGCATCTAACACCAAACCCCTTCTCTTAGATGAATTTATCCAAGAAACTGCTATTGACCCTATCATTTTTTTTAAATAATACTATTGACACTATGATAAGCCTTCTCAAAATCCAATTTCATGACAAGCCGCTTCCCTTAGACTTCCTAACATCCTCCACAAGGTCATTAACATTGAGGAACGCGTCTACAATTTGTCTTCCCCTCTTCCGCCCCCCCCTTTCCCCAAGGGAAAAAAAGGAGCACTCTGATCAGTAGTAGTGTTCATTCAACAATTCACTTAACCCTATAGTGAGCATATTCATAATAATTTTATAGACATCGGTAACAAGACTAATGAGTTGAAAATAAGAGATTCAAAATAGATCTGTCTTTTTTAGGATCCAAAGTGATAAAGGTGGAATTCATGTGAAAATAAAAGATTCTAATAGATCTGTCTTTTTCAGGAACCAAAGTGATACAGGTGGCATTCGTGTTAAAGCCAATTTTCCTTTTAAGAAAAATCTTATCAAAGACTTTCATCAAGTTGCTTCTAATACAATCCCAGCAGTTTTGGAAAAAAGCATAGAAAAGCTATTAGGGCCAGGAGCCTTATCGGCACCAAAAGCCCATAGCGGTTTTTTTACATCCTCCTCACTAAAGGCTCGCAGTATTTTCTTCATCTCTTCCTCACTAGAAGATCTCTCCAATTAATGAGACCTCTTGCTAAAAGTAGGGGACCGTTGGAACCCTGGCTCACTTTGATCCTCTTTATTCCAATTTCTATAAAATTTAGTGATCTCTCTCCCTGTAGAGTTGGTATCCATTCTCAACAGTGCCATCATCTAACTCCAACTCCTTAGTATAACTTTTCATCCACCTCTCATTAGCAAATCATTTTTTTTTTTTGAAATCTCATTAGCAAATCTTATGAAACTGGCCCATATTGGCATCACCCTCCATCCATCTAAAGCTTTGAAAGTTTAAATAGTCTACTTTTCTTTCTGCCTCTCAAGTTGATGTTGCAATTTTACAAGTTTCACTCTGTCAATTTCCTTAAGATTTCTTTATTTTTGCTGAAATTATAACTTCCTGGTGTAGGTCGTCCTGGGAACTTTGTTGGCTGCATTGGTGCCTGTGGTTGGATTTAATGCAGTCATGACATCTGAACATTTTGCGTCATTTTTGGTTAGTTCTCTCTTTCTCTCTCTCGCTCTCACTCTCCCCTTATTTAGTTACTAATTCACCTATGTATGTCCTTTTTAAAATTTATCCTCCATGCAATTCATAATAGCGTTTCTACTAGTTATAGATGTAGGAATGCACCTGCAAATTTAGCTTAGTAAGATATCTCATTTTTCAACTTGGGCATCGAAAATGTCTGAGCTTCTATCCTGCAATGCTTAAGAAAGATATTAAAATCATAATATAGGACTTCGGACAGTGATCATCCTTGATCATTAATATTCACATGCGGTTTTCTTCTTTCTAACTTTGACTCTGCAGGTTTTCATTGTTATCCATGTTGTGGCTCTTGTATATTATATCAAAGGGATTCTCTCTCCCAGAATGTTTAAAGTAGCTGGAACGCTTGTTCTATCTGTTGGCCTGTAAGCTTCCTTGTTTGTTTCTTTTAACATCTTCAGGATATTACTAATTTATATTACTTTAGTAACAAAGGGAAGAATATAGTAAGTATGTATGAACAAAAGTTTCTAAGTAATCAGGTTCTTTAACAATAAACCTAGAATTATTGTAGACTAAGTAGGTAATTTTCAAAAAATTTCACTTTGTACTATGTAATGGAGGTTAAAATGAAACTGATTCTCTTCTACTATTTTGTTCTTCAGGATAGTGTGTCTTGCTGTAATAGCAGTTCTTATAGCACTGGTGGCTTCAAGTCCTACAAAGGGATGGAGTGGACGGAGTTTGAGTCTTCTTGATCCGTAAGTGCCAAGTCTAATGATTCTTATTTTTCTCTTTTATGTTAATTTGCTGTAATCACCTTGTAATCTAGTTATAACCTTTTGACAAATTGTAATTCAAAATGGTTGTAGATTTGAACTTCACTTAAAAAAATTGCTGTAATACCTTGAATAATGGAGGACAATGTGTAATAAATTTTTGGTGTAGGGTACAAGTTGGTTCTATGTTTCTTGAGATTGAAACATATAGAAGTTACCTTAATCTTTAATCGATTGTTATCCCTTTTTTCTTTTCTTAAAATGAAAAAAGAAATTACTATTGACAAGGGACCAAAAGGGTACCATCCGCATGCAAAAAAAGTGTGTTAACAAAATTTAAGGGTAAATTCCGTAGGCTACTTGATGTTTGGATGTAATTACTACTTGAGTTCATTAATTTTCAAAAATATCAACTCAGATCTTGTATAACAAATATATCTGTCAACTTAGTACAGCTTCCTAACAGACATTTGATAATCAAATGTGTTACATATCAAGTCTATGATTTTGAAATAACAAAAAGAAAAAAAGGTAATGGGTGATTCTCCTCGAAAATACACAAAAGAGAAGAACATAGGTTTCAGTTTTAATAATAAAGTAACCGTGAGTGTGCAACAAGAGCATAGAGCATGTATTAGAACCCTAGATTGGAATCTTGGAATGGGTTTGAATGAAGGCAAGGACTCCTTACAAGTGATCCCTTCGTTTCTGAACGATAATAGCTGTTAAGAGAACCTTGTCACCTTTTGAGTGAGAAAAATACTCAAAAAGCTCTTGCTAAATTTTCTACTTCACTAACTCCTGTATTTACGCCAGGACTCCTCAAAAGAGATCCTTTCATTTCTCTTGCATTATACAATTTTTCTACCAAACACAAAGCTCAAGTATCCTTTTTTACCGATGACACTGAGGGGAGAATGGCTTGGAACTTCTACTTTAAACACTAATACCAATCTAATAGGGAGTCTTTCGACATGTCATCTTTATTGTCCAATTTGGAATCCGTTCAAATTTTACCCCAGCCAGGCAACCGATCCTGGGATCTTGAACTATTAAGGACATATATACATATAAATCATTATTCGACTACCTTAAAAATCCCACTTTCTCTTCTTTTCACATTGCTAAAATATTTCGGAAGCATCAGTACCTTCTTTCCACATAGCTAAATTATCTAGAAAATCACTTAAAAATGTATGAGAAAGTGCTCAAAAAATTTCTTATTGAAACGTTAAACTTTTCGAAATCGATTTGCCTTTTTGGGAGGAGAAAGGAAGATTGTTTGGTAGAGTCATGGCGTTAAGTAGTTTTCTGAAATTTAAGTGAATAAAGAGCTTAAGGGTGAGCCATTTTTAAGTTGAAATGTGAGAAGAAAACCAAGGAGGAAAAAGAGATTTACCGTGTGAAGATCGAAGGCTTTCTGGTTTCTTCCCAAGATTCTCTCTTTCTCTCTCTATAAACCGTTGGTTAAGTGAAGGAGAAAAGAAAATGGAAGGAATGGGAGAAAAGAGGAAGTGGAGGGACTTTAAATAGCCTTGGGAGGAAAATGCATGTTTGCCACGTGGCGGTGTGCATGCCTACCACGTGGCAGCATGTGGAGGGGGAGCAGTCGGCGACCGCGACTGATGGGAGACGATGCGACGGGCGGCTGCGGTGACGCAACGACTGACTGCATGCAGGCTGAGGGGATGCGTGCTGTCAGCACGTAGGCGTGCGCATACGTGCATGCACAGGTGCATGTGCACATAGGCGCGCAGGCGCGAGATGGACTGCGCGACGTGACCGCGCGTAGGCACGTGTAATGTGACATTGCGCACAACATAGGACGTTCCTGTGTGCGCGCGGGCTCACGGGTGCGTGGGCTTGCTGCCTTGCGGGTCGTTTCCGTGGATCGCGGGATTTTTCCCTGCCGTTTTTCGTTTTTCCAATTTTTTTTCCATTCTTTTAAAGAATTATAATAATTTTTGACAAAAATCACTATAAATAAAAATAAATAAAATAAATTCTATAATTTGATAAAACAAAATATTTAAAATTAAAAACACTCATAAGCGAAGTAAATTTTAAATTTCAAATAGATTTTTAAATTAATCGTTAAAGGCCGTAATGTTTGAAAATATAGAGTTTAAAATATCGCATTCGAACACAGGTTTTGGGGTGTTACATCTTCCCCACCTTACAAAAATTTGTTCTTCCAAATTTGAAAAAGTTTAAAACAACTAGGTATACTTGTCCCGCATTTCATCTTCCAATTCTCACGTTGCTTCGCTTAGAGTGTGATGTTGCCATAACACCTTGCCGTAGGAATTCTACTGTTGCGCAAAACCTTCTCCGTCCAATCAATGATCTTGATAAGGTACTCGGCATAAGTCATGTCTGATTGGGCGAAAGTTTGCTGATGCGGAATGATGTGAGAAGGTTCATGGTGATACATTTTGATCATGGAGACATGGAAAAGATCATGTAGGTTGGCAAATTCCAAGGGCAATGCAAGACAGTATGATTGATTCCAGTTTTCCAAAAGGAGTTGAACATGAGACAGAGATATTGGATTGGTCTCTTGAAGGACTACGACTGTAAGATCCTGCACCACCCAGATAAGAGTAATGTAGTCGCTGATGCCTGTAGTCGAAAGGACTCAGGCATATTGGCCTAGTTGATGGTTTCTAGCTGGAGGATGCTCGAGACAATTCAAGGTGTCTGATTAAAACATTACGGAAAAGATGCATACCTTGCCCAAATTCAGATCTAGCCTGCCCTCTTCACGAGAATTTGGGAAGCTCAAGCAACGAATACTGAAATTTTGAAGCATATAGATAAGTTTGCATCCGAGAAAGTCCGCAACTTCAGAGTAACCAATTATGGACTGTACAGATTCCAAGATCGAGTATGGGTACCTAGCGACCTCGACTTCAGATTGGATGTTCTGAAGGAAGCCTATGCATCCAAGTTGTCTATCCATCATGGAAGTATTAAGATGTAGTGAAATTTGAGGCGTCGTTTCTGGTGGCTTGTTATGAAAAAAAATATTGTTGAGTTTGTCTCTCAATATCTCACATGCCAAAGAATAAAGGCAGCACATCAAAGACATGATGGCCTTTTGCAAGCTCTTCCCATTCCAGAATGGAAATGAGAGCATGTGACTATGAACTTCATCACGAGTTTGCCGAGGATGAGTTCATATCGTAATGTTATTTGGGTCATTGTGGATAGATTGATCAAATCCGCCCATTTCCTTGCAGTCAAGACTATTGGCTCAACTAACAAGTTGGTCCGGATGTATGTTGAGGAGATTGTCTGGCTCCATGGTACTCTTGTTTTCGTGGTTTCAGATAGGGATCCTCGTTTCACCTCTCATTTTTGAAAAAGTTTCCAAAAATCTCTTACCTGAAGTTTGTACTTCAGTACTGCTTATTATCCACAAACTCATGGACAGTCTGAACGGACCATTTAGACATTGGAGGACAAGTTGCGTGCCTGTGTACTGGACTTTGGAGGCAATTGGGATCAGCATCTCCCCCTTGTTGAGTTTGCCTGCAACAACAACTATCACTCCAGTATCGGAATGACTCCATTTGAAACTCTCTATGGTAGGCCCTGCCAATTCCCACCTCTTCTTACATTGTAATATAGTATGGAGGATGTGGGTGAAATTGGTGAGTTTGTTGGGCTGAATTGGGTAATGCCTCCAACTTAGAAAGCTTTATTTGTGAAAGCATTTATAGAAGGGGTGAGGAAAGAAGCAAGGCCCCTTTGGCAAGAGGCGATGTTTGCCTGATTATGGTGTCTTTAGTTATCAAGGAACTGACAAATTTTCCACTAGCACATGACTTCCTTAGAAGAGATATGGGATAGGACTTACTCTTATGGCAACTTTGTAGGCAAAAGCACATGGATATTTCCAACATAGTTGTATTACAGCATGCCACCAGAATTGGAATCTGTTATCCATAGTTCTGTTGATGTTGCAGTTGTGTGATTGTTTATATTTCTTGTTTTTGCTTTCCTAACGTAGCTCTTGAGGAGGATACTTTACCCTCCACTTTTTGTATTTGCTTTGTTTACTCTCTTGATAACATTTCTTCATTTATCCAAAAAAAATGAGATCCCTTCATTTCTGAATGATAATTGCTGTTAAGAGAACCTTTTGATCTTTTGAATAAGAAAATACTCAAGAAACTCTTAATTTTCTACTTCTCACTTACTCCTCTATTTACACCTTATATAAGTCGCAGAACATGAACATAGAAATTAAATGCTCTTAGAAAACAGCTATAGATGACATAATTGAACATTTAAAATTTGAATAAAACTGAAACATATAAGAATTGAGGAACTTAGCTTATAAACATCCTGATCAATACTACTTTTACCTGAAACTTAATCTCTAAATTGCTGACTTACTCTATAATTTGACTATGTTGGACACTTACATCACATCCCCTGTTTAATGCAAGCTCGAAATTATAATAGCATACCATAGTGCAAAGTTTAGGACGAGTGACTTTCCATAATTGCAATCTCAGATTCTACTCCGAAGATGAGAGTTCTGGCTGACGTGGAATCATTCCAAAAAATTACTAATATAGGGATATAGAGACACCCATAAAAATTGTTTTGACACCAATATGTTAGGTCCCTAGATTGAAATCATGTGATGAGTTTCATAATAAGTGCTCATTAAGAGAGAACCTTTGTTCTTCAAGGGGGAAGCGTTCATTCTCTTGAGGAAGAAAATTACTCAAAACTTGTATCGAAGTTTTTTTGCCTCCCTTTTATTTCTCTCATAAAGGTTAGAAAACATGAAAGACGGAAGTAAATTGTTCCCACAAAACAGTGAACAACTGGCATAGCTGGACATTTTAAATTTGAAATAAAACTGGTTTAGAAAACAAATCAGATTAGAGAAATTGCTGTCTTTGTATCTTCTTTATATATATAGTTTTATCTCTAACATAGTGGACGGTGTGTATAAAATAGTGACAAAAGCCCTGGCAAGAAGATCGACTAAAGTGATTGGGAATGCTATTGGGGAAAACCAACATGCTTTTGAGTTGGGGTGGGGTGGGGGGGAGGGGGTGGAGAACACAAATCCTTGATGTGGTATTAATAGCTAATAAGGTAGCGGACAACTTGTTGAGAAAGGGTGGATGGGGTGTTTTTTGCAAGCTGGATATGGAGAAGGCTTACGACCACGTGGTTTGGAGTTTTCTGTTCTACATAATGAAGAGAATGAATTTCAGGCATAAATGACGAATCTGGATTAAGATTTGCATTATCACTTCTTCCTTTTCAGTTCTAGTGAATGGTGAACCATCTGAATTTTTTCGGACTTCTAGAGGCTTAAGATAGGGTGATCCATTGTGTCTTTTGCTCTACTTGATGATCATGGAAGTACTAAACAAACTACTTATCAAAGTAGGGAATTGAACATTTATAAGAGAGTGAAGATGAGGAGGAATGGGAAAGAGGTTGAAGTGATTGCTTATTTTTTGCTGACGATACACTACTGTTTTGTTAGCCAAATCCAAGCGACCTCCTTAATCTTAGGCGTGAATTGGTGAGCTTCCAAGTGGTTTTTGGTCTTAAGATCAAGTCAGAACTGGTGCAGTTGGATGAACATGGAGAGGATGATCAACTTGATATCATCTTGGGGTTGAAGAAGTTGAACCTTGTAATTAGATATTTGGGCCTTCCATTGGGCGTAAAGCTTAGAAATACTTTTGACTGTCAAATAAAAAGAAATTATACCTAAACATCAACAACCTTATATAGATTGTCCAAACTTTCATTACAAGGTAGTATTTCCAGGACATCATAATCTCTTCTTCACTTAAGAAGGGTCTCTGTTTAACTGAAAAGTCTAAGCACGAGCAGTTCATCTATTTTTCAGAGGCATTGTCGTGTTGCTAATGTCGATAATGGGACTTAAGCTGAGAACTAAATAGGTCAATTTTCTTGGCAACAAAGCTTCTTTCAGTGTTTTTTCTACAATAGTTCTAGACTAGAAGAAATTTGGTCATAGTTTTTCTGGATTTCCTTCCTGATATTTATATTTTGATTATACTGCATCATGACAGGACATATGCAAGCAAATACATACCAATTATTGCTAGTGTCAGTGAACATCAACCCCCTACTTGGCCTTCCTACTTTATGGACATCAATGCTTTGGCATTCTTGGTTCCAGCTGGCATAATTGTAAGTAACAAATTTCACCAAAAATTGGCTTTTCAGTTTTAACTTCAGCTCTCATGGTGTCACCATGTTCTTCATTTTGGCAGGCTTGCTTTTTGCCCCTATCTGATGCAAGTTCCTTTATGGTGCTCTATATTGTTACATCTGTTTATTTCTCCGGAGTCATGGTAAGACGAATAACTGCACAGGCCAATCCCCCTGTGTTATTGAGTTAATTGTAATTCTGTGATGAAAATTTTTGGGCCAATACAGGTGCGCCTTATGCTTGTGCTTGCTCCGGCAGCATGCATAATGTCTGGGATAGCTCTCTCTCAAGCATTTGAAGTATTTACAGGATCGATCAAATTTCAGCTACCTGGAGTTTCTGGGAATTCTGAAGTTGATGTAAGGATTATTTCCTTACTCTCACTGAATTTTTTTGCTTTTCCTGTCTGATAATAAGATTAGCAGCTTCTGGACTGAAATTGTTTTCTTCTACATTCCCTATCAAGGCAGGGGATAAGACTCCTGCTACTGTTATAGCAGAAAATGATGTGAAGACTGATAGAAGTGAAGAAACATTGAAGGACCGTCCATCAAGGAAGGGCAAGAAGAAGGAGAAGGAGCCTGTAGAAAAACCTTCTACCAAGTCCAGAATAGAAAAGAGACTTCTAGTTTTGCCTTTAGACGCATCAGTGATTTCTCTTCTTCTTCTTATAATATTGGGTTCCTTCTATGTGGTATGTAGATTTCTGTCTTCCTGTGCAGAACAGTTAATTTTGGCTGTTACCCTCGTTCTATGAGTTAATTTTTGTTTCTTTACAGACACAATGATTTGTCTTCATCCATATGGTCTGTGTGGTCAAATGGTTATCTAAATTGTATTTATTAATACCATCAAGTTGATTACACGCTTCCGTGAAGGAGACAAACTGTTCTATTAATGCCTCAAGTTGATTGCTGAGTAATGTTAAGTAGACAATGTTACACCAAGATGATATGGTTCAAACCAAAGGCCTAATCTTCTGGTTCAAGAATTTTCTTTTTCATTTATATATGAATGAGAATTTTCATATACAGCAGACGACTAGGGACTTAGTTATTATCCTAATTGTTCTAGTTGTCTCAAACGTCTTAAGGATATTTCAATATTCTCTTTTTCTTATTTGATGATCCCCTCTTTTTCTTTCAGTGATGTAAAATTCTCTCTATAACTCATCTTTCTTGGTGTAGGTTCATTGTGTATGGGCAGCAGCAGAAGCATATTCAGCCCCATCCATAGTTTTAACATCTCACTCACATGATGGTCTGCATGTTTTTGATGATTTCAGAGAGGCTTATGCATGGTTACGCCATAACACTGAGGTGGATGATAAAGTAAGTATATCACTTAGCATTATCTCTGTTTTCCTGCAGCATTATCTCTGTTTTCCTGCATTTATTGAAGCATTATCTCTGTTTTGAATCCTGCATTTCTTTTTTGCTTTAGTTCCTTCTCTGTCCCAATATCTCAGAAGCGCACTTCAATTGTACTTCTCTTTATGTCTGGTACAAGCATTGAAGAGTACAGTAAAATGTAGTTGATTTTAGCATGAATTCGTGTACTGTCTATTATATACCAAGGGGCTGAGTCTTACTGGAAGTGCCAAGGGGTTAGGATTTGCTTGTCTAAGCAAATGCGAGTAGCCAAAGACGACCACATAAGATGATTTGCCAGTGATGTGAGAATATATTGCATGGTGCCAAGCCGACAGAGTTGGAGCTTTTCTGTCTTTTTGCAGTTTTGGCTCTTCATTTTGTTGTCTTAATGTAGCTCTAGGACATGACCCTGAACCAATACTAGGATGGACTACAAGCACCTTAAGGTAGAATAAGATGGTAGTTGAAAGGTCGAAGTCTGCTTTAGACTGCTTGCTTCTTAGTACTGCCTATCTTTAATTTGTCACCCTTCTGATCTCTTGATCAATTAAAGTTTGATTATATTTCTAATCATCATTCTTATTCTGTTAATTATATCCCGGATAGGATTGTGTGCATAGCTTCTCTTTGGGCAAAAGAGCACAGTTTCTTTATCAGGGTTCCTCTTTCTGCATTATAGAGGGCTTTATAGATGATCTTATATTGAAACTTTTGTTTATTTTCTCTTCATTTTCTTCATGCTTTTTATTTTTTGGAGGATAGCTTATCCTCCTGCTTATTCTTCTAATATATTTCTTTTTCTATAAAAATTAAAGTTTATTTCTAATTTATAATAAAGAAGGAGACTATAATTTACTTGAAAACTTGTATCAAATATTAAATAAGGTATTATTCGCGAAAAAACATCCAACAGTATAAATCATGTCTAAACATTCAAGAAAAAAATATATGAAATAAGTAGAACTTATAAATTATAAATCACAAATACAAACAAGAGTAGCATATTAAATAAAGTATTTTTTGCAAAAAAATATCTAACAACATAAATTGTGTTTAAACATTCAAGATAAAAATATATGAAAAAAGTAAAACTTATAAATTACAAATACAAACAAGAGTAACAAATAACTTTAATTCAAACATTTACTTCAACTTGTCGTGCTGTATGAAAATTTAATTTTTCAAAACAAAATTTTAAATAATAAATTTTTTATTTTCAACTTTTTATTTTTTAAAATGCATTTCTTTCAGGTTGCATCGTGGTGGGATTATGGTTATCAGACCACTGCTATGGCCAACCGCACAGTAATTGTTGACAATAATACCTGGAATAACACTCATATTGCAACTGTGGGTACCGCCATGTCTTCTCCAGAAAGGGCAGCCTGGGAAATTTTCAACTCCTTGGATGTGAAATATGTTCTTGTTGTCTTTGGAGGTTTGCTTCCTTCAACTACATGCTTAGAAGTGAGATCACACATTGGCCTAAAAATATTTTGTTCTGATGTGTTACCTTGTTCCTTAGGTCTTGTTGGCTACCCAAGTGATGATATTAACAAGTTCCTGTGGATGGTCCGCATAGGAGGGGGTGTCTTCCCTCATATCAAGGAACCAGATTACCTGGTAAGTTTCTTCTTTTCTTTTTTAAATAAAAATTATAGAAACATTGGATAAGCATAGGTATCTGAAAATTGTTCAAGGTCAAAATTGTTTGCTTTCCTGTTGAGAGGTAAGAAAATGTTTACATTCATGTTTCATTTGAAATATACTGGACTAAAATTATTTCTCTGTTTTGGATGCTCACGTTTTGAAGAGAGATGGTCAGTATCGGATTGATTCTCAGGCAACTCCTACAATGCTGAACTGTCTTATGTATAAGCTCTCATACTACAGGTTAGTTCTGCTGTGAACTAACATATATTTTATACGCTTTTGATGTGGCCAATATTGAATGGGGATTTCATGTATTTATTACAGGTTTGTTGAGACTGATGGCAAAGGTTTTGATAGAGTTAGGCGGACAGAAATTGGCAAGAAATATTTCAAGCTTACTCATTTTGAGGAGGTCAGATGATCTTAATATTTCCATGTCATGAAACATGAAAAGTATCTCGTTTCCTTTTTACAAGAAAAAGAATAGTATTTTTTTAGATAAAAAAGAATGTAGAATGAATAGATCATTGGCACTAAGGATGTGCCACCTATTTGTAAGATATTTACAAGTCCATTGGTAAATCAATGACATTCCAAGAATCTTCCACTCTATAAATGTCATGACCCAATATCAAAGAACAAAAATTGTGTAACCATCTGTCCTTAACTTTTAACATTTCACACTCTATCCTCTCAAAAGCTGTAGTATCCCTCTTCTTCCACACAACTCAGAAAATAGTTAAAAGAATAAGTTTTAGTTGCTTTTTCTTTCTATATATCTCCTCCCAAACCCAAAGCTCATCCCTTAGATCCGGCAATCACCCAATTGATTCCTAGGAGGCCATACACCATAATCTAAGTACCGTACACCATTAAACACTAGAAAAGAATGTGGTTGCAAAATTCAGCAGTTTTTTTGCATAAATAGCAACCATTTACCATAGTTTTACCCCTTCTCATCAATTTATCTATAGTCAAGATGCATTCTCTTCCTTCTTCCCAAGCCAAAAAAACTATTCTTGGGGGAGTCTATGCCATCCAGATCTGGTTGGCTGGGAAGTGTGCCATTTTTACCTCTTCTCTTTTAGTCAAATGATTGTAGAATGACTTGACAGTGAACTCCCCTTGTTTCTTCAATATTCACACAATCTGGTCCCTGTTGTCACAAACCTTGACATTGGGTAAGAGATGTAACAAGGCCTCATACTCGTCTATCTCCCAATCATTGAGGCTTCTTGTCGTGTTTACATTCCACTCCCTATTCCCACTTCCCTCAATATAGGCTTCCTCAATTACCATATTTTTAGATTTTGCATTGATGAAAACCCTTGGGAATTGATCTTTGAGCCTTACCCTTCCAATCCATTCATCCATCCAGAAACGGTTTTTGTCCCCCTTTCCCGACTTCCAATTGATGCATTCCTGAAATTTTTGTTTTTCCATATCTATTTTCTTCCAAAGCCCCATTCCATGCGGTCTAGTCACATCCCTATACAATCCAGCAAAATCAACAGTTCCCCACCGAGCCTCAACTACAAGAAAAAGAATAGTATAGATTATCAATTTTAATACAAGGAAATACACTTGTTTGTGTCTATTTATGTGGCAATTTGTTGTTTGGGCCGGAGAATCTTGTCTAGATATGTATCCATTCACGGATCTGGACTTTGGATTTTGACATTGGAGTAATGGGGGGGTTATTACGTTAAGTTGAAGAGACGATAGGAATGTTATTATGTGGTTCTGGGTGAAATTGAGTAGTCACAGTGAATATACACGGGGTTAACTAGAATTAACCAGGAGAATGAAAAACAGTGAGGAGATGAGGCTGTCTCATTGTGTTCTCTGGTTGCTGCAAGCCGCATGTTGTTTTTTCTTTTTGATTCTTATCAATCTGTCTCATTATATCACCCATTCATCTAAATCTCTTAACAAAAAGAGAAGGGTGTTTTCGAGGTTCTGAGGAAAAGGACAGTATTTTAAGATTCAAACTGATTTGGTGATGTGGCAATATTAAAAAGATAGAATTGTTAACAGTATCCTTGATGGGAGAGAAAATATGTAACATGTTCTAAGATAGAATGTTTTATATTCAATTTTGAAAGATGGCTTTTTTGCATAATACATGAAATTTCAAGGGGAGAAGTGTAGTTTTGCCCTTTTCTTTACATATTAGCATCTGTCCTCATGTTTACTTTGAGGGAAAGATTGTTGGATGAATAATTTTCCCTTTTAGTATGTTAATGACTATGCTTATTCTGATTTGTTTTTTCTGGTTGCATATGAATCTAGGTTTTCACAACTCACCATTGGATGGTACGGATATATAAGCTAAAGCCTCAGAAAAACAGGATACGTGGGAGGGCAAAGAAGTCAAAATCAGTATGCTAATACATGGATATTAATTACATATTTCCTTATATATTTAGTTATTTGCTTCCTTTACCACTGAGACGTGCAACTTTTGTGGTTCCTGGTTTTTTGGCAGAAAGCGAGTTCAGCAGCTAGTTCAAAAAGAAGTGTAGTGAAAAAGAACCCGTGGCACTAGAACAATCTAATTTTTGTAGGTTGATGTTTCAGGTCAGTAATTTGTAATCGAACTATAAGGATAGAACAGGCATTGCTGGTCCATCATTCACAGGAACACAAATGACACCCCAAAGATTTTGTAGCTTTTTTCTCTAACCTTTATAGTTCTCCCTGAATTATTATTTTAGGCACATTTCATTTGAAGGAAAGAAGCTGCTAATCAATTTTAGATCATTTCATTCTGACTCGGCATTATGGCAAAAGTAATGTCAAGAGGCAGACTGCTAGGCTGCTGGCCTAGTTAGACAAGACGATTAATTTGGTTTGTCTCTTTTTGAGTTTCTTTTCTGTTAATTATAACTTGTTTCATCTGCGAGTAGCCAGTGGCTTAGGTAGATCTGATGGTAGCGCAATGCTTAATAAATTCAGAATTTATAATTTTTTTTTGAAAAGTACGCTTAAATTTTATTAAAAGAGATATAAACTTTATTAGAAGATAAAAAGATAAGATGAAATGATCAAATGGGTTTGAGATGATGTATTTGAAAATATTAACTTCCATGACATTTATGGGATTTGAAATTTGTCATTTTAAATATAATTCTTACCTAAACTGTTGGATATGAAACTTTCATTATCTGGTGATTGTGGTTAGCAGAGTTCAAAAATTTATAGAGTAGAGTATTCGGTGGTATATATAGTTATTTTTCCAACAAAGGATAACTTGGTTGACCATAAGTTGATAACGCTGGTAACCTCTCTTATGACATGAAATGTTGCCAAATTTGTATAACGTATCATTATTGATATTATATATATCACTATTATTTTTTACTCATAATAATTGATATTATAAATTAATACTTAAAAATCTACTAATTTGTTACCATATGTAACACAAAATATCATTTTGTGTAAATATTACGGTTTTATATGTATGCAATCATAAATTTAATACAATATATTCTGTGTAATAATTATGGTCTAAACGAGAAGTAATTAATTAAGTACAATTGAAGAAATAAGTTAAAATAATTATCATGCGGTTTGAATTCATTATGTACCTGATTGACTTTATGAATCCAATGATATATTCTGTCTCAATCTTGTTTGTAAAATAGTCATATAATTTCTCAAGTAATTAAAAATATTTTACAAAAAAAAATTTATTAGACAAACCAAATGTTTAAACTTAAAAAATTGATACAATTTTAATAGAACAAAAGATAATGGTCTTGTTGGCAACTAGTGAAGCGATCAAATAAACCATTAGCCTGAATTTTTCCTCCATGGTTTTGATTTATCATTATCCGTGGCCACATTGTTGTTATTGTCTTTGTCCTCCTCTCATCTCCTTATTACCATCCTTCCCCCATTTCTCATTCTCTTTCTCGTCCTCACTCCAATCACTCCCACCATCATCTTCTTGGTTGTTTTTCTCTTCTTCAACCGCCTCAAGCTCTTCATTAAAAGGCTTAGGAAAAAAAAGATGTGTCGTCCCAAAAATATTATTAGTGAAAAATTACAATAGCTCTAATGACATTAAAATATTGAGACCATATTCTAAGTTTTTCCACCATCTCTAAGGATTGATTATAAGATATGTTTAGATTGAGTTTTATTATAATCCAACCACTCCTTATAAACTACCAACCTAAACCTGGCATGGGTTCAAATTTTTTTTTAATTTTTTAAATATGTCTTATTTGTGGATTATCTATTCCGTATTCAACTTGATCATTATATTATATAAATAAAAATACATAAACATATACTTATGTACATATTTATCTCATACATATAGATGTATATATATTTATATAATAATTATATATATATATTTATACTTATATATTTTAAAATATTTATTCTATGTCGTATTCAAGTAAATTTTGTAAAGTCAAACCTGAACTTGCCCCATTCCTTCCATGTTTTCCTGTTAGCTTAAACTCGACCCCTCTAGAATATTACAAAACTGCATTTAATTAGGTCTAGATGAGTCATATTAGATGGGTGTGGTCTAAAAGATCATCTCTAACCATCTTTCGTGCATTTGTCAATCTACATAGGGTAATATAATAGATTCCTTCTAAAATTATTAACATGACTACTATCATTTTAAGCAATACTAAAAAAAAAGCATATTTAAATAGTTTGATTATAAATACTTGTCAATTTGATTATTTTCTAAATAACTGAAGAATAGATCTAATAAAAGCCCTTCATATTGGAGCTTGAGGAGGTGAAGGATTTGAACAATTTCATCATCTTTATCTATTGCTAGCAAGTATATACTGCTTGATAGAAGTTTGATTTGAGTGGTAATAAATGGGGATAAGACTCTAATGTCCATTGTCTAGGAGTTTCCAATTATATTCCTCTTTGATAGTAAAATGTGTTGCCTCTTAAACTATACTTTGTAGGTTATTCTCCATGACTTGTTTATATAGAATTCCTCTCATGTTCTAAATAATGCCTTAAATATTTAAAACCTTTCGAGAGGTCCACCAAACATGTTATATGAATGGTGAATTGGAACTTATAACTTGTATGTCCCTATAAACTTGTTTCAAGACTCATTATGACAAGTACTATACATGGCTACCTAGATATTTAAGCAAAATCGTTTTGTCCATTTATAATTTTTGTTCCACGAATATAATTTGAAACTTCTTTTCCACGTAGATCTTATATTATCCGAATATAAAGTACACAAAATGCCATAATATTTATTAGTGGAGATTTTAAAGAAAATATTAACTTTATTTTTTGATATACTTTATGTTGTTACGCTTGTGGTATATATAGAATTCTTAACCTACAGATATGAAAATTACTATTCTAGTAGAATTTTAATTACATCATTTTAACTAATTAAATAATAAAGTATTTTAGTCAACACTTTCTATCAAATTAGTATAAATATATCATACATACCAAATTTACAGACCAAGTTATGAAGAGATTTGTTGCAAGGTCCTTTAGTGGAGATACTTGTCACTTGATCGCTAAAAAACATATGATATAACCATAAGAAGCCATCAACCACTTTCTCTTTCGTGAAACGTCGATCAATCTTAATGTGCTTTGTCTGATCATGTTGAACTGAATCATGAACAATGCTAATGACTGATTTATTGTCATAAAACAAAGATAGACTCTCTTATTTAAAAAATTTTAATTCTCTCATTAGCTTATGTAACTATAATAATTCACACACTCCTTAAACCATTGCTCTATATTATGTTTTAGTACTAGAGTGGACAACTATATTTTGCTTTTTACTTTTCTATGTAACCAAGTTTTCTCCTACGAGTGTGCAGTAACCAATAGTGAATTTTCTATCATTCGAAGATCTAGCCCAATCAACATCTATAAATGTTTCAATCTTAAGATGATCATTTTTGGAGAAGAACATACATTTTTTTATGTAGATTTAAGATATCGTAAAATGCAAAAGACGACATGTAAATGAGTTTCGCGAGAATCATGCATATACTAACTCACTAGGCTGACTATATGTACTATATCAGATATAGTATTTGAGAGATAGATGGATCTTCTAACTAAAATATGATATCTTTCCAAGTCGATTGATGTATCACTACCCGTTTGTAGTTTGTGATTGCTTTCAATGTGCGATTCAATTGACTTGTAACCCACCATACCTATCTCTTCTAATAAGTATAACATATATTTTTTTTAAGAAATAAAGATCTTTTTATTACATCTGACAACTTTAATTTTCAGAAAGTATTGCAGTTTTTTTATATCCTTTATTTCAAAATTTTGAGGAAGAAGTTCTTTTAATCGAGTTATCTCTAGTTACTAGAATATCATTTACATAAATAATGAAAAGTATGAGCTTACTCTCACAATACTTGATGACTAGGGTATGATCAACATTGCTTTTTTGATATCTAAAAGAGATTATAACTCTTCTAAATCTTTTAAACCACATTCTTGGAGACTACTTCAATCCATATAAAGTATTTTTTAATTTGCAAACCTTCCATTGTATTTTGTCATCTTCAAGTTCAGGGAGAATTTCCATGTATATCTCTTCCTCTAAGTCTCTAGGGACAACTTGTCTAATGAATCATCCCATTTGATTCTGAATAGGCACGAAACCCACTATCTATATATTGTATGTCATTGTTAGTTCTTAAAGCCTTAACTTTAACATTAAACTGTGTACATATTATTTTATGAAATGATTAGAAGTATAAAAATAAATTACTTTTTGCTTTCAACAAGTAAATCTATGTTAATCTAGTACAACAATCAATAAAAGTAACAAACAATCTATGACCAGATATAGAGGTATTCTGAGTAAGTTCCCATATATTAGAATAAATAGTCATAAAAGAAGTAGGACTTTTGTTAGAATTTAAATAATAAGAACTTTTTTTTTATGTTTAGCAAGTTCACATACTTCACAAAACAAAGAATCTATAAAAGTTCTTTTAAATAAATTAAGATATGATTTTTCTAAGACAAAAAAGGACGGATGTCCCAACCGCCGGTGCCATTGTAGTATTTCCAGATTGACTTCCTTATTCCTAATGGTGGCTTGATTCCCAATTAAGTTATATATTTAATCCAAGACTTATAAGTCATCCTGTAGTTTACCAGTGTCAATTGTCTTCCTTGTTCGAAGATGCTAAAAAAAGTAATAATTAGGAAAAAAATTAATTTTGCAATTAAGATATCTAGTCATGACACTAATAAATAAAAGATTGTCAAAAAATCTAAATATATGTAAAACTAAAGACAATGTAATAGTCGGAGTATGATTAATGGAACATCTTTCAGACACAAGAGTATATGAACCATTTACTATACAAATATTTTTCCCTTTAATATAAGAAAAATAGTTCATGAATTTTTTAGAAGAACTTATCATGTGTCTATTAACTCCAAGTTTATAATTCAAGTATCAGGAGTAGAAATATGAGGGACTCGAACAATACTTGATTTTACCATATTTAATGCACTAATAGTTAATGAAGAGTTAAGTTGAGACATATTATACTTCATGTTTTGAATCTATTCTATTAAAAAGGCTCCAGCTATTGGTGCGTCAGGTGTTTCATTTGTCTCTACCAAATTTATGTGAGCTCTCGTGGTCCACATTTCCTTCCTCCAAGACCTCTAATTGGTCGTCCATGTAATTTCCAACAAGTTTCCTTAGTTTGTCTCGACTGACCACAATAATCACAATTTTGTAGGTCATTGGATTAGTCAGACTAAACAACCAATCCAATTTTCTCAATTAGTTATATGTGAAGTATGATATTTCTTCTACTTTATTCTTTCTGAACATAAGAATAAGTTTGTTATAATGAGTGAAGAAGATTCTTACCAAGCATTTGGACCCCTAGCTGATCATATTTGATGTTCAGACCAACTAAAAAATCTGCTCATTGTCTATCAGTTTCTGAAATTTGACTGCATTTCCAGGGCAATTTGCTTGGGAATTTTGATAATAATCTAGCTCTTGCCATAGTCCACTAAGTTTAAAAAAATATTAAAAAGTAATAATCTCTTCTTCCTTTGTGCCATGAATCTTATTCTAGAGTTCATAAATTTGGGCATCATTATTCACTTGTGAGTATGTAAAAGAAGTTGTATTCTATATTTTTGTTGCAGTATTAAACAAAAGATATGTTCAGGCAATATGAGGTTGCATGGAAGTGATGAGACAAGACATTACCAATGAGTTTTTAAAATCCAATATGTTATATTAAAAATTAGCAACATTTGGTTTCTTCATATCGCCAGTAATATAACCATACAATCCTCTAACTTTGATAAATAAAAAATAAGATCTTAACTATGTAAGATAAATATTTCTATCAAACTTTACGAGACTAATTTATAATGAGAGGTTATTCGAATTAGGAACAATCAATATAAATATTTCCATCAAGCTTCACTTCTGTCATTTTAAAGTATTAGAAATAGGAAAAAAAAACAATATATATAGGTAATCACACAGGGGAAGAACAAACCTTCTAACCAACACCAAAAAAAGGGAAATATGTTGCAAGATTGAAGACTGTGACCAGAAACAAACTATTTTGGTAAACGGTAGTAGACATGGCGGCAATGGTGGCTGTGCTTGGAAAAAGGACAAGAGAAGGCCAATGGTGTGAGCATGGACATGGATAAAGTTGCCAAAAAGGATATTTCAATGCCAAATGGGCCTATTATAAGTGAGAGAGCTAAAATATTACAACAAGCCTTTCAACTCTTTGTCCAAGCATCAATCACTGAGGAAGATGGCTTGGACCCACTAAAGAAGCCCAAAGAAAGAAGACAGTAAGGTCACTTGCCCAAGGATATAATAATATATACAATTCACCCCAAGTATAAGAGGAAAATAAACAAGAAAAAGAAAAAAAATCTGCAAGACATGAAAAAGGAAAATTCCTATGGGATTTTATTTCCTAATCCTGGAAAATCTTCACAATTGAAGATCAACCAAGAGAAAAATTGCTCATAAATTACAACCTATCTTGAGAAAGAAGAAAACTTCTTAAATGTTTAAAATTGAGAAAAACGAAAACATTTGAGAAAGAGAAAAATATCTTGTTAATTTTTTTCCCCTTAAATTAGTCATAATTAATTAAGATATTCTCTATTAAAAAATGTTTCTTCATAGGAAAATCATATATATCCTATTTTGTTTGTAATTTTTTAATTTTTGATAGTTTTCTATTCTAGTCTAGATTTAATTTCATATATAATTTATACCATTAATTAGGAGATTATTTTTTTATAATTCACATGATCTATACTAAATAGGCCTTCAATTTAAAGTTGTAATTCATTCAAAATTTTTTAGCTTATTAATAAAATTTAAGTATTCTTGTTTTAACCTTCCAATCTTTTTAAAAGTGATTGAGTGGGTTTTCGACCGACTTATTATGTTAGAAATTAGAATCACTTATTAAGGTAAGTCTTGTGGCGTCTTTTCAATTATAGTTCTTTGACTCTTTCCCAATTATCTTCGTTTTCTCTCCGTTATTGAGTGCAGGTCAAGTAGGGAGGGTTTACTTAGAGTTTGAGTTTCTGGTTGCTGATGTATATAAGGGGTTTTAGATTGCATTGTTGATCCCTGCTTTCACATCAGTTGGTATAAGAGCTTAGGCTTTGGTAAATCTATTATCTTACGATTTATTGACTTGTTTTCATTTTTTGCATAAAAATTAACAGTCATTATATAAGATATTAATTTATCTAGTCTATTTTAAAAGAATTTCCTTATTATTGTTATGGTTAAAAAAAGAGCCAAAAAAGGAGAGCAAAAAAAAAAAAAAGAGAGCAAAAAAAAAATACTAACATAGCAAATTCCAAACGTAGCAAATTCCTTGATCAAGTATCAATCTAAGCAAGGCCAATCAACCACTATATCAAAATTTAAAAAGGTGTGTGATTCCCTTGTTTTCTTTTTACAACATTGTGTTCCTTATTCTGCATTAGCGTATGCATAAAAAAAACTCAAATGAATCATAAAGTTCAGCCTTCATTGGGGTAGAATAATTAGGTATTGTATTCCAATTATATCAATAGAGATTAATTGGATCCTTGACGCTTTAAGTCCATGATAGTCTTTTTCTACTCCTAGTTTCATTCTTTCTTAAGTGCTCTAGTTCTATTACATATCCAAGAGGTTAATTGTATCCTAACCACTTAGCTATAAGCATAAGAACATCACATATTCTCCTTCTGTGTGCTTACTTCTTAACTTTTAGAGAACAAGATCCTTTTTTGGATTTTTTGCATTATTAAAGACAACTTTGCTTATTTTGATTCAAGAGATCCAAATCTAATACCCAACTTGATGAAAGAAGACATGAGAAGTAAACACAAGTGATTGTAAGAGAGTGATTTTTTTTCTTTTTTCATTAACATCTTTTTGTATATATGTCATAGTATAGTGAAACCAACCAACCAACCTATGACCTTAGAAAAATGCATAGAGGCTAGGATGGATGACATGTATAACAGATTGAGCTTAGTCATTGAAGGTATTGCAACAAGGATGGATGAGAGATATGGAGGAAGGAACCGTACCCATCCTAGACGCCAACACCGCCAGGATGATGAAGAGTCCCATGGTGATAATAGTGAAGTTGATAGAAGATAAGTTCGGAGGGAAAATGATGACATCATAGCCATCAAGATGCAGATACCTCCGTTCAGAAGAAAGAATGATATAGAGACCTACCTTGAGTGGGAACAGAAGGTAGAGTTGATCTTTGACTACCACAACCATAATGAAGCCAAGAAAGTAAAGCTAGCAATAATCAAGTTCACATATTATACACTTATTTGGTGGGATCAAGTGACTGCCTCAAGAGAAGAGATAGAGACCAACCTGTACCCATCTAGAGAGAGATGAAGTCTATCATGAGAAAGAAGTTTGTCCTAACTTATTATGACAGAAAATTGCAACAAAAGCTCCAAGGATTGACTAAATTATCCTTGTCGGTGGAAGATTACCACAAGGAAATGGAGATGGCAATGATTAGGGCATAGTTTATGAGAGTCTAGAAGCCATTATGACTAGATTTCTAAGTGACTTGAATAGGAAGATTACCAATGCTGTGGAACTGCATCTACATAGATCTTGATAAGATGGTACACATGACTATGAAGATTGAGAGACATATGATGTATAGAGGTTCTTGCATAAGTAATTCTTAGTCTACTCCTCAGTTTAGTTCCAGATTACCCAAAAAAGAAAAGAGAAAGAGATTTAAAGAAATAACGAACAAGCCCAACTCTACTGAATCTAAGACTTTATTTGGAAAAATTTCAGTGATAGTTAATTAATATATAGTAATGACAGTAATTGAATGATAATAACACAGGATTGTAATGGCAAAATTTTTTTACGTTTAGATGATGGTATATTAATGTATATTAATAACATATTTTTATTTGGATGATAGGATGGTATGGTTGTATTTTTAGCTAAATTACTAATTTACCCATACATATTATATGTAATATTAAATGGTATAAAAGAAGTATGTAAGGAAAAAAAATTATTTATCAATATAATTATATTTATATTTAAATAAATAATTATTTGTACATAATCAAATTAAAATTTTATATTTAATAAAATAAATAACAATTATTTATATTATTATATTAATTTAATAAATTTTTAATTGTCAGGATATATATGGAATTAATTAAATTAGATGGGAGTATAATGGAAAATAAATAGAATGCCCACCAAAAACCACCAATTTGGTGGTTTAAAAATTCACCATAAAATTTGCCAGTCAAATACCATTTGTTACTATTGGAAGTTGAAACAAACACGGTTTTCTCATGCTCGTAAAATACCATACATTAAAATTCTACCATTTACCATGATCCAAACAGAGGGTAAAGGTAACCCTAAACTACCACCTATTACTCATAGATCATGTTCTATTTAGTATTTTAGGTACCTTAGAATTGGATACATCACTTGGCAATACCCCAATAAAAAAATCATGTTATTACGAGACAATGGTAAAATAGAGACTACTAGTGAGTACAATAATAATGATAATAATAGAACATCATTAGATGATTGTAAAAATAATTTAGTATCCCTAGTGCAGGGTGAGATATTGGTTGTCCGGAGAGCCCTGAATATGCAATCTAAAGAGATAAAAAATGATCAAAGAGAGAATATCTTCCACACCAGATGTCATGTGAATGAGAAAACATGTAGTCTGATCATAGACATGGGCAGTTGTGCCAATGTCGCCAAAACTTTGCTAGTTAAAAAGTTAGGGTTGTCTTATAATAAACATCTTAGCGCTTATAGATTGCATTGGCTCAATGAGCATGTCGAAGTCACGGTACATAAATAAGTTAAGATTCCCTTCTCCAGAAGCAAGTATAAAGATGAAATATGTTGTGATGTCATTCTCATGCACGCCAGTCATCTGCTTGATGACCATCGTAGAATGATAGACAGGTATATCATGATGAATTTAAGAATCAATTCTATTTACGTCTAAATAACCTAAAACACATTTTCACACCTTTATCCCCAAAAGAGCTTTATGCTAATCAAATCAAAATCAAGAAATCTTTTAAAAAATATTTAAAAGAAGAAAAATAAAAAAAAAATAAAAAAAAAGACTAAAAAGAAAAAGGATGACCCATTGAGAGAAAAAGATATTGAAAAAACAAAGAAAACCCACTGAGTGTAAAAGAGGCCCAAAAGAAAAATAAAGGAGGCCCTGTGAGAGAGAATGAGGGAGAGAAAAGAAAAGAGTACTTATATATGAGGGAGAAAGAAGTGAGAAGAAAAGCTTAATTTTACTTTGATAAAAAGAAATCTATATGAATTTTTCTAACCTTGACACTTCTTTGCCTAGTTATATATATTTTTCTTTTGTAGGAATATGAGGATGTGTTCTCGGAGAAGATATCAGATAGCCTACCACCATTACGAGGGATTAAACATCAGAATTGACTTTATCTTTGGAGCTTTAACTCCTATCTACGCAGCTTACCGAAGTAATCCTAATGAACTAAAGGAACTTCCGTGGCAAATAGAGGAGTTGTTAGGTAAGGGACATATGAGAGAGAGTTTAAGCCTTTATGCCCTTCCAGTGTCAATTGTACCTAAGAAGGATGGCCCTTAGAGGATGTGTGTGGATTGCCAAGTCTTCAACAAGATTATGATTGTATCCCTAGGTTAGATGATATGTTGGATGAATTGAGTGGATCTATTATTTTTACTAAGATAGATCTTAAGAGTAGATACTAGCAGATTAGGATGAAACCTAGATATGAATAGAAAACTATCTTTAAAATCAAGTATGGGTTTTATGAGTGGTTAACAATGTTTTTTGGGTTATCAAATGCCCTTAACACCTTCATGAGACTTATGAACCATATTCAACGATTTTTTTTAAGTAAATTTGTGGTAATTCACTTTGCTGATATTCTAATTTATAATAAGTCTTTAGAGGATCACCTTTAGCATACCAAGTCTATCCTTGAAATCCTTAGAAAAGAACGGTTGTATAACAATACCAAGAAGTGTACCTTCTACAGTGAAAATTTGATATTTTTAGGGTTTTCAGTTAGTACATAGGGAATTGAGGTAGATGAGGATAAGGTGAAGGCAATCAGAGAATGACCAACACCTGACATCAACCAGTGAGGTAAGAGTTTTCATGGTTTGGCGAGCTTTTACCATAGTTTTGTTAGGTATTTTAGCTCCATTGCAGCACCATTAAATGAACTGGTAAAAAAAAATGTAAAGTTTGTATGGATTCAAAACAAGAGCATGTTTTTACTTTATTAAAAAATAAATTATGTTCTGCACCTATTTTAGCTTTATCTGACTTTAACAAAACTTTTGAGCTTGAATGTGATGCTTCAAGTATCGGCATAGGAGCAATTCTGATGCAAGAAGACCATCCCATGGCTTATTTTAGTGAGAAACTTAGTGGTGCACCATTGAATTACTCAACTTATGACATGGAGTTATACGCCTTGGTGAGAGTCTTAGAGGTATGATAACACTACTTATTGCTGAAGGAGTTCATGATCCACATCGACCACGAATCCCTAAAATATTTAAAGGGTCAAAGTAAACTCAATTGTCGTCATGGAAAGTGGATCGAGTATATTGAGTCTTTCCCCTATGGAATTAGGTATGAAAAAGGTAAGGATAATATTATTGCTGATTTATTATCTTGTAGATATGTTTTAATTTCTACACTTAGCCCTAAGTTATTAGGATTTGGATATATTAAGGAGATATATGCTAATGATAATGATTTTTCAACTATTTATCATGCATGTGAGCATTCTGCATTCCGAAAATTTTATAGGCATGACAGTTTTCTCCTTAGGGATGGTAAATTATGTGTGTCTAACTGTTCACTTAAGGAATTATTGCTGCGTGAGGCTCATAGTCCAGATTGATGGGGCATTTTGGGGTGGTTAAAACTCTAGATAGTATGAGCATTTTTATTGGCTTAACATAAGGAAAGATATTGAGCACCTTTGTAGTATGTGTATTGCATGTGAGCAAGTCAAATATAGGGTTTTACCTCCTGGATTATATACAACTTTGCTTGTAACTATAACACATTGTATAAACATATTTATGGATTTTATATTAAGATTACCTAGGACCAAGAAAAGTAATGATAACATATTTTTTTTATCCTAGATAGATTTAGTAAGATGACATACTTCATTTACATCATAAGACTGATGATGTGACAAATACTATGAATTTATTTTCAGGGATGTTGTGAGACTTCGTGGAATTCATAAAACTATTGTAAGTGATAAGGATGTAAAATTCTTTAGTCATTTTTGGAGAGTGTTATGAGATAAATTGGGATCTAAACTATTATTCTCTACTACATGTCACCCCCAGACTGATGGTCAGACTGAGATCATTAATAGAACCTTAGGATCCTTATTTAGAGCTGTAATTGGCCGAAGTTTGACAACATGGGAGGATTGTTTGCCTATGGTTGAATGTGCATATAATAAGAGCATTCACACATCTACAAGGTTCTCATCTTTTGAGATTGTTTATGGTTTTAATATTTTAACTCCATTAGACCTCACACCTTCACCCTTTCAGAAAATTGAGGACACCGATGGTCATTAGAGAACAAAACTTGTTAAAGCCATATATGAAAAGCCAGATAGCATATCTAGAAGAAAAATGAATCCTATGCAAGACACACCAATAAAGGAAGGAAACTAGTAGTTTTCCAACTTGGCGATTAGGTATGGATTCATATACGAAAAGAAAGATTTTTCAATCAATAAAAGTCTAAGTTGAACCCCCAATGAAACGGGCCTTTTCAAGTCCTAGAGTGTATCAATGACAATGCCTACAAAATTGATCTCCCAGGTAAGTACGATGTGTCTGCTACATTTAATGTTTCTAATCTTACTCTTTTTTATGCAAGTCCATATTCGAGAACGAATCTTTTTGAAGATGGAGGGGATGGTGTGAGCATAGAAATGGATCAAGTTAGTGGAAAAGATATCTCAATGTTAAGTGGGCCCATTCTAAGGGAAAGAGTTAAAAGATCACAACAAGTCTTTCAACTCTTTGTCCAAGCATGGATTTATGAGGAAGATAGGATTGGACCCACTAAAGAAGCCCAAGGAAAGAGAATGATAAGGCCATTAACCACCCAAGGATATAATAATATATACAATTCATTCTAATTACAAGAGAGAAATAAACAAAAAAAGAGAAAAATTCTACAAGACATTAAAAAGAAAAATTCTCATGCAATTTTATTTCCCAATCATGTGGGAAATCTTCGAAATTGAAGATCAACCAATGGAAAATTTGTAACACCCCATAACCTTTACAATTAAACATGGTATTCAAACTATATTATCTTGGGACTCATGGCCATTTAATTCCAATTTGTATTTAGATTTGTCGGTATTTTATTTTACACTAATTTTCATTATTTTAAATTATCTTTATTTTATTTAATTTCAAATTTATTTTGTTTAAAAGTATTTTCAGGAAAAAAGGAGAGAAATCAGAAGAAAAATTGAAAAATAGAAAACAGGAAAAAATTCCCGGAGATTCGCAGGAAAGTAGCCCATGAGCTCGCGACCCACACTTTTATGCACTCACGTGCCTGTGCGTGCGAGCATGCGCATGGTCATATAGCGTATTCTTTGCATATGTCAATGTATATGTGCACGCTATGCGCGCATGTCCTGTTCGCTGTTAGTGTACGGACAACCTCCTACTGCGCGGTCAGCCACCTATCGTGTGACTTGTTGTCTCGATTAACATTGGCCGAAAGTTGGCCCCACCAATCCACCACATGTCCCCGTTGATGGTTACCACGTGGAAAGCATAAGAGACATCTCTCAAAGCTATTTAATGAGCCATTTTTCCTTATTTCTCCCCCACTTTCATTTTGTCCTCTTTATTTTATTTTTAAAAAACTTAGAGAGAGAAAGAGAAGTCTAGAGAGAGAAAGAGAAGTCTAGGGAGAGAAAGAAAGCAAAAAGAGAAAAGAGTAGGAGTTCTCAAACTTCACTCAAGGATCACTAAAAGCCTTTTTTTCCCCTCCCAAAAGACAAATCAAATTATGGTTTTGGTAAGGGATGTTTTTGGTATTTTCTCATACATTTCTATGTGAATTTTTCTAGAAAATTAAATTAGAATATTGAATGATTTTGATATATGCATTTCTATTGTAGTTGATTATTGATTTATTTAAAAATAAAAATATGGGATGTTAGACATGATGGGTATGAAACATTATGATTTGAAGTACATGCGAGTTTGGCCTTTTGTCTTACATTTGGTAATGGTAAGAGGGTCATTCTAAGGGGCCTTACCTCAAGAAGATGACCCAATGGTCAAGTCCAGGTAAATTGGGGCCTTGTACCGAATGTGTTATTAGACCCCCATCAGATTCTAAACATGTGACCATCATGAATAAACATAGGATTAAGAAAGAGAAAATAATGAAAAATCTGTTTAATTTTTATCTTTGAGGGATTTCTATTTCTTCCTTCTCCATATCTGAAATGTTGGTGAACTGCTCCTTGTCAATGAGATTAGCATTCCCTCTAACGAGAGTGGATTCGCAACGTAATATATAGGGCCATAGTGATGAAGTACGACTGTGGTCATTAGATTATACCTCCTATGGAAATGGAATTGATTGGTCATCCACAATGGTAGTTGGGGATCCTCTCTGCCCTCAGTAGATATATGTTCGAACAGCTTCAAGTTGAGATCGATAAAAAATATAAATAAAATAAAAACATGACTAAGATAGTTATTGATGCACTATGGTGATTTTGTATGATGGTTATTCTATTTTATGACCTTGTTGTACTCTTAGTTGGTTCAACTAGTTTTTTAATTTCAATGCTTGATTATGACTTGGTTATCTTTCCTTTTTTCCTTACCTGTTTATTATGTTAATAATATTCAAATAGTTTTTTTAAGAAAGATAAAAGTCTTTTCTAAAAATTTGAAATAAGTTCATTCTGCAATGAACTTTTGAGGTAAGTTATTTTTTTTGAAGTATGACATTTTAAATTAAAATTTAATCACCTTTATAAACCTTAATTGTGTAGTTCAAATACTATTTTTTTTTATTGAGTTATATGGAACTTACCTTAATCTATGCCCCCTCCAGATAATGGAACTGATGATTTGCTCATTTAGTTGCTCATTGAAACTTGTTTAAATCCCTTCATGGATCCTTAAGATGATTACAAGTGTTTTATTTTTTCTGTACGCTGATGAAACCTTTTGTAATGATTGAAGTGACTTTTTGTATATTTATATTTTGATAGCCAACTTCTTGGCCTTAAGTGTATATATTAAACCTTGATTTTGTTATAAGGAATTTTATTTTCCACTGCATAAATATATTATTACTTGCATTAATATTTGTTTTTATTATCAGGTTCTCTTTATCCTATTAGGTATTTGGAATGTTATAAATGGTATTAGAGCATGATTCTTAGAAAAATCCCTTACATTGAGGTCAATAGTTTAACCATAGAAAAACCTTAGGGATTTTTAGAATTAGAAAACCATTTTTTTTTTCATCAAACATGTTGTCTTATTTTTGCAGGATTAATGACTTAAGGAAGACCTTATGTAGAAGGAATTGAGGTCTAGGACGCTCTAACCCAGGCCGAGTTTACAAAGTCATTCCGAGCCATTCTGGGTTTGACCACTACTGTAGGTCATAACTGAGACCAACCACCCCTTGCCAATGATTGTCGTCCTATAGACCAAATTATTTTTCAGAATATTTCTGAGTTTAGGAGACTAAACCCTCATTCCTTTAATGGTGGAGCCGACCCTTTAGCCGCAAAAGCCTGGATTTTACAAATAAAAAAGTTTTTCTTAACCTAACTGAGCAACATAATGTCCCATTGGCAGCTTTTACGTTTACTGGTGAAGTCGAGCATTGGTGGTGGCTTAAGAAAATTTTTTTGCCAACTTCGAACAACTAAGATGTTTTCATGGATGATTTTCTCAAGAACTTCTTCTCGGTTTATGTTTGGGAGAAAAAAGGATGAAGGATTCCAAGACTTGTGTCAAGAAAATATGATTGTTAACCAGTATGTTGTCCAATTTGTTCAGTTGCCCCATTTTACTCCTATAATGGTAGCCACTGAGAGCCGAAAGGCTTAGAAATTCTTGAGAGTGGGTATCTTTGGCCGTATTGCCATACTGAAGCCCAACACCTATATTGAAGACCCTGAGCATGCCAAGTTGGCTAAATAACTTATCTCAACCTGACATTAGCATATCACCCATATTCATGCTCAAAAGCAACAGAAGAGGAAGATAACCGACCTCGGCCCTAACTGTGCTGATAAGAGATCCTGTGTAGTACCTTCTATTGCTTTGCCCCTACCTCTTAAGAATCCTATTCAATCTGCCCAGTTGTGTTGACATTGTAGGCGAAATCATGGTGACCGACCCTGCTGCCGTCTAAACAATTCATGCTACAAGTGCGGGAGCACACAACACTTCGTAAATGACTACCCCTAAAAGCCCCGAGATATTGTGAGGTATGTTGCATAAGTAAGAGTCTTCCATCTTGACAAGCCCAATGCCATAACTATATCGATCATCATTTAGGGTACGTTTTTTATTACAATTCTACCACTCATGCCATAACTACAAGAATTTTTAGGGCCAGTTTTAGTAGTAGAAACACCCTCTAGATAATTTTTAGAAGCTCATGTTGTCTATAAAAATTATATAGTGAGTGTTTTTGGTTAGGAGTTAGCTGTAGATTTAGTACTTCTAAACTTTTTTGGATTTAACATAATTATATGAATAGATTGGTTAGAAAATTATCAAGCTCTCATTGATTATGATAACAAAATTGTAACACTATGCTCACTTAAAAAGAATCTTAAGACCATAATGGGATTTTTCTAAGTGAATAGTTCGTTGAATATATTTATAAAATTTCTCATAAATTATAATAGTATGAAATGGTTTATTTCAAAAGTTTTGCTTGTCTTTTTCTAACATCTGTGATGCATAGATGAATGGATCCTGAGCCATCAGTTTAGACAATTCCCATTGCTGTGACTTCTCGGATGTTTTTCCAGTAGAGCTATCAGGTGTGTCTCCCCGAGGGAAAGTCGAATTCTTTATCAACTTAGTCCGTATAGCACAACCTATCTCAAAACCCACCAACTAGATGGGCCGAATGGAGCTCTTGGATTAGGACATCATATTACAATACTGAGAGCAATGAAGTTCATCAAACGAAGTCATTCCTCTTAGGGTGCTCCATTACTATTTGTGAAGAAGAAGAATAGGACCTTTAGGCTTTGTGTTGACTATCGGGAGCTAAATCACATAAGCATCAAGAGTAAGTACTATTTGCCTTATATTGATGACCTTTTTGACCAATTACAATGAGTATCTATCTTTTCTAAGATTGATCTGAGGTCGAGCTACCACCAATTAAGGGTTAGGGTCGAAGATATTTCTAAAACGGCATTCCACTGTAGATATGGTCAATTTAAATTTAGGGTCATACCTTTCGGGTTGACTAATGCCCCTGTAGTTTTCATGGATCTTATGAACAAAGTATTCAAGCCTGCGTTGGATCAATATGTTATCATTTTCATTGATAACATCCTAGTATATAAGAGCCCTCAGGCCAATGCAGTTCATCTTGCTCTAGTATTAGAGACCCTCTGTCAGCACTGACTCTATGCCAAGTTAAGTAAATGCTCCTTTTGGTTGGATTAGATTTCTTTTCTTAGTCATATGGTTTCTAGAGAGAAAATTTATGTTGACTCTTTTAAGGCCAAGACTATCATTAATTGGAGTCAACTAACCAATATCATAGAAGTTCGTAGCTTTTTGGGATTGACAGAATATTATTAGTGTTTCATCAAAAACTTTTCCTACATTGCCACTCTCTAAACTCGTCTCACCATAAAGAGATTTTTCTTCAGTTGGGACTTTGAATTTAAAGAAAGTTTTATTGAGTTTAAGCGTGGACTTACCACTGCTCCGGTGTTGATTCTTGTTAATAATATTGGATGATTTTAAGTTTATTACGATGCGTCTCATGTTGGTCTGAGATGTGTACTCATGCAGCATGGTCGGGTAGTGGCATATGGTTGCAGGCAACTGAAGTCATGTGAACATAACTACCCCACACATGATCTCGAGCTTGTCGTTATTATCTTTGTCTTGACGATATGATGCCATTATCTGTATTACCAGACTTTTAAAGTCGACACCGATCACAAAAATCTAAAGTATTTATTTTCCCAAAAGGAGTTGAACATGAAACAGAGACGTTGAATTGATCTCTTGAAAGATTATAACTACAAGATCCTGTACCACGCAAGTAAGGGTAATATCGTTGCACATGCCCTTGGTCAGAAAGAATCGATCATGTTGGGCCTATTGATGACTTCTATTTGGAGGATTCTCGAGACAATTTAAGGTCTCCGATTGATTGAACCATTACAGTAATAGTGCATACCTTGCTCAGATAGGGATCCAACCCAATATCTTCATGAGAATTTGGGAAGTCTAATCAATAGATTAGAAGATTTTGATGCATATAGACAAGTTTACCTTCGAGGAAGTCTACGACTGTATAATAACTGATGATGGATTGTACAAATTCTAAGATCGAATATAGATAGTTAATGATCCCGATCTTAGAATGAATGTTCTGAAGGAGCCTCATGCATCCAAGTTGTCTATCCACCCTAAAAGTACCAAAATATTTTGAGATCAAAGGCATTGTTACTGGTGGCCGGGTATGAAGAAGGATATTATTGAATATGTCTCTCGGTGTCTCACTTGGCAAAGGATCAAGGCAGAACATCAAAGACCTGGTGGTCTTTTGCAAGGTCTCCCCATCCCTGAATGGAAATGATAGCACGTGACCGTACACTTTATCACTAGTTTACCAAAGACTCCATATTGTGACACTATTTGGGACATTGTGGATAGACTGACCAAGTCTGCCCATTTTTTTACAATTAAGACTACATATTTAATCAGTAAGTTAGCCCAATTATATGTTAAGAAGATTGTTCGACTCCTGGTGTTCATGCTTCTGTGTTTCAGACAGGGATCTTCATTTCACCTCTCATTTTTGGGAAAGTTTTGAAGAAACTCTTGGCTCCAGTTTGTAGTTCAGCATTACTTATCACCCCCAAACTAATGGACAGTCAGAATGGACCATTAAGACGCTGGAGGACATATTGCACATTTACGTACTAGATTTTGGTAGCAGTTGGTATCAACACCTTCCCCTTTGCAAATTTGCTTATAATAACAACTATCACTCCATTATTACTATGACTCCATTTAAAGCTCTCTATGGTAGGTCTTGCTGATCTCCAACTTGCTAGGATAAGGTTGGGAACAAACGCCTCCCTGTATCGGATTATGTCTAGGAAACTATTGACAAGGTTGCTGTCATCCGAAGGTACCTCATCAGTACCCAGAGTCGTCAAAAAAGTTATGTCGATAACGAAAAGAGACCTTTGGAGTTTGCTGTTGGTGATCATATTTTTCTTAAGGTTTTTCCATACAAGGGAAGGACGACAGTTTAAAAAGAAAGAAAAGTTGAGCTCTCGCTTTGTTGGACCTTTTAAGATCATGGAATGTGTAGGTCTTGTGGCATATCACCTTGTATTGAGCCCATAATTTGCTAGCTTGCATGATGTATTCCATGTATCCATGCTTAAAAAGTATCATCTTGATCCTTCTCACATTATCCCTCGTCTGAAAGCTTTTGTTCGATCGGATATGGCTTATACAGAGTATTCTACTGAGATCATCAATATGACGGAGAAGGTTCTGCACAACAAGAGAATTCCTAAGGTCAAGGTGTTACAACAGTATCACACTCTGGAGGTGGCCACGTGGGGAGTAGAAGAAGAAATGTGGGACAAGTTTCCTAAGCTATTTTAAAAGCTTTTTCAATTTGGAGAACCAAATTTTTATAAGGTGGGGAGAATGTAATACACCGAAACCTTTGCGCTTAAATGTGATGTTAAAGCTCTATTATTTTGGGCATCATGGCCAGTTAATTTTTGTCCGTATTTATATTTTTCGGTATTTTGCTTTACACTAATTTTCATTATTTTGAATATCCTTATTTTATCTAATTTTATTTTTATTTTTAAAAATGTATTTTTAGAAAAAATGAATGAGAAATAAAAAAAATCAAAAAACGAAAAAACGGGGGAAAAATCCCCCAGACCTGTGGGAAAAAAGCTTGCGAGCCCACTTTTGTGCGTATGTCCCTGTGCACCCTAGCATGCACGCAGCCTTCGTGCAGTCACATTGCATAGGCCTTGCATGTGTCAATGCGCTTACGTGTGCGTTGTGCATGAACTATGCGTGCACTATACGTTCTGGCATGCATGCCAGTGCCTACATGCGCTCTGTCAGCGCCTAGACAGCCCCCTGCCTCACGGCCACGTCACGGTCAGTCACCTACCGCACGACTTGCCGCTTTGGTTGACGTTCAGTGACAACTAGCCCCACCTGCTCGCCATATATCCCTGTGGATGGTTATCACGTGGCAAGCATCGGGGAGACCTCCCAAGGCTATTTAATGAGCCATTTTTCTTCATTTCTTCCCCACTTTCATTTTTTCTCTTTTCTTCTTTTTTTAGAAAACTTAAAGAGAGAAAGAAAAGTTGTAACACCCCCATCACTGTACTTAATTAATTTGAAAAATCCTATTTATTCAGATTTTTAGACCGCATTGAACTCATCTAATTTACCTATAAATTATTATCATAATTCGTGAATTATACCAATTTTTATTTATTTTAATTGATTCTATTTAATTTTATTTTAGTTGAATTTATTTTATTTTATTTTATTTCATTCTAATCAAAAATAAATTTTGAAAAAAAAAGGGATAAATCCCGCGAAAAAATCTTGTAGGGAAGGGTAGCTACTCGTGCGGGCACCTGCACACTGTGCGCCCACACGTGCGCACAACGTGCACGACCCGTCCATGTGCACAATGCTGGGTCAACCCTGTGTGCACCTGTCGCGCGTTGACAGTAGTCTGCACGTCACCTTGAGCGTGGAGAAATGCCATACATTGTGCACGTAGTAGGCCTGCGCGCACGAAGGCTAGCCCCTGCGTGCGTGGCAGGGAGCTTTTAGTGTGCCGGGTGGGCCATTATCGCCTCAGGCAGCGTATCGTCGCCCACCTCGGGCGACGCGCAGCCACCACTGGTGGAGGAGATTTTTCTCCTCTGTTTTTCATGCCAAGCATCTTTTCTCTCTCTTCATCAAATTTTTTCACTTGGTGCAAATCCAACGAGTCCCAATTTCTTTAAATAGAGGCCCTTCCTTCCCATTTTTCTCACACTTCCATTCTTCCACCTTTCAAGAGAGAGAGAGAGAGTGAGTGATTTAGAGAGAGAAGGAAAGGAAGAAAATCAGAATGGTGTAGAAAAAATTATCAATGGTTCGGTAAGAAATTTAGTATTTCTTTAAACATCTTAAGGAGTATTTTTAGATAAAAAATTGATTAAATTGATAATTTGTGATTTTTGCTTGTTTTGCATACTTTTGTGTTTATAGGTTTAATAAGTTGAACTGTTCTTGATTCCAAGCATGCTATATGATTTATAGACACTTGATGATTTGTATGTAATTAAAATAATATGGTACTGATAAGGTTATCTAGAAGATAAAAAAAATAAAAAAAGAGAGAAATGTGGAATGAAGCATGAATAGTCCGAGTATGTATCTGTATTGACATGCATAATGCATCAAGTGTCTCGTTATACTTTTTATTTCTTAGGGGTGTTGGTTCCCCTAACTCCATTCGGGGTATCTGCTTTCCTTCCTCATCTGGTCTGGAAAGACGTAAGAGAACCGTTCCCTGTGGATAACAGTCTACCCTCTAACGAGAGTGGTGACGCAAATTTCTGTTAGGGGTCACCCTTAGCTAAGTACTATCATGACTATAGAATATATGACAGGACCCCTATAATTGGTACAACCGTTGTCATAGATCGTACCTTAGTTTGGCAAGCTGGAAATGTACTTGAGCAAATTGCCGTTATTTGTATCTGATCTGGTCATTCCACATGGGTAGTTGGAAATCTGTATTTGCCTTCAGAGATGAAAGTTGTAACGACTTCGCAAAGCATGACACAAAGATATAAGCATTTCATGATTTATTTGATTTTCTCTATTATCTGATATGATGTGTGTTTGTTTTATTTATATTAACGTGACATTTTTCTCTAATAAATAAATTATTTTCATAATGTTAGATAGATTTAAGTAGTAAAATAGTAAGTATTTATGTTAGAATAATTCACCTTTAAAACTTTATAATATTTTTTAAATACTATTTTTTTTACTGAGTATATGGAACTCACTCTTTTCTTACCCCTCCCCCACCCTCCCACCGCTGATGAAGAAGAAAATGAGGAACCACCAGTTGACCTACCTATTGAAGTTTATTAGGATCCCGTGGATTCAAAAAACTTGAGTGCATGATCATTCCCGCATTCTGATGAGTCCAATAGCATAGTAAAAGAAGTGACCCCATTTTATATTTTGACTTTATATTTTGCAACTACTTCTGGTCTCAGTTACATGTATGTAATTGGAACTCATATATATATGTAAGAGATTTATATTAATTTATTCCGTTACATATAAATTTTATCATACATTCGTTATTTTTTTTCTGTATCTAACACCCACATGCTTTAATTAGCATATGGGATGTCACAAATGTAGGAGGAGATTTTTCTCCTCCGTTTTTCATGTCATCATCTTTTCTCTCTCTTTATCGGATTTCATGACTTGACGCGAATCCAATGGCTCCCAAGAAAAGCAGAATGGTGTTGAAGAAATTATCAAGGTTTCGATAAGGAATCTTGTATTTCTTTAAACGTCTTAAGGGGTATTTTTAGATAAAAAAAGGGATTAAATTGATAATTTGTGATTTTTGGCTGTTTTGCATATTTTTGTGTTTATAGTTTTAATAAGTTGAATTGTTCTTAATTTCAAGCATGCTATATAATTTATAGACACTTAATCATTTCCATGTAATTAAAATAATATGAAACTAGTAAGGTTATCCGAAAGATAAAAAAAACAAAAAAAAGAGAGAAATGTGGAATGAAGCATAAATGGTCTGAGTATGTATCTGTATTGACATGCATAATGTATTAAGTGTCTCGTTATACTTTTTATCTCTTAGGGGTATCTGTTCCCTTAACCCCATTTGAGTTATCTACTTCCCCCTCCCCCATATGTTCTGGAAATACGTAAGAAGACCGCTATCTGTGGAAGACGGTGTACCCTTTAAAGAGAGTGGTGACGCGAATATCTGTTAGGGGTTACCTTTAGCTAAGTATTGTCGTGACTATAGAATATCTGATAGGACCACTATCATTGGTACGACCGTGGTCATAAATCGTATCATAGTTTAGTAAGCTAGAAATGTGCCTGAGCAAATTATCGTTATCTGTATCTGATATGGTCATTCCATTTGGGTAGTTAAAAATCTGTATCTGTCTTCATAAATAAAAGTTGTAACGACTTCGCGAAGCATGACACAAAAATATGAGCATTTCATGATTGATTTAATTTTCTCTATTATTTGGTATAATGTGTGTTTGTTTTATTTATATTAACATGATGTTTTTCTCTAATAAATAAATTATTTTTATAATATAAGATAGGTTTAAGAAGTAGTCAAATAATAAGTATTTATGTCAGAATAATTCACTTTTAAAACTTTACGATGTTATTTAAATAATGTTTTTTTACTGGGCATGTGGAACTCACTCTTTCCTTACCCCTCCCCCCCGCAAATGAGGAAGAAAATGAGGAACCGCTAGCTGACCTACCTATTAAAGTTTATGAGGATTCTGTAGACCCACAAAACTTGAGTGCATGATCATTCCTGCACACTGATGAGTCCAATAGCATAGTGAAAGAAGTGACCCTCTTTTGTATTTTGACTGTGTATTTTGCAACCACTTCTGGCCTCAGTTACATGTATGTAATTGGAACTCATATATATATGTAAGGAATTTGTATTAATCTGTTCCACTGCATACAAATTTTATCATGCATTTGTTATTTTTTTCTGTATCTGACACTCACATGCTTTAATTAGCTTTTAGGATGTCATAGATGTTGGAGGAGATTTTTCTCCTCCGTTTTTCGTGCCAAACATCTTTTCTCTCTCTTCATCAGATTTTGTCACTTGGTGTAAATCTAACGACTCTCAATTTCTATAAATAGGGGCCTTTCCTTCCCATTTTTCCAATACTTCCATTATTCCACCTTTTAATAATTAGAGAGAGAGTGTGAGTGATCTAAAGAGAGAATGAAAGGAAAAAAAGCAGAACGATGTAGAAGAAATTATCAAGATTTCGGTAAGGAATATAATATTTCTTTAAACGTCTTAAGGGGTATTTTTAGATAAAATTAAATTGATAATTTGTGATTTTTGCATGTTTGCATGCTTTTGTGTTTATAGGTTTAATAGGTTAAATTATCCTTAATTTCAAACATGATATGTGATTTATAGACACATGATGATTTGCATGTAATTAAAATAATATAAAATCGGTAAGGTTATTTGAAAGATAAAAGAAACAAAAAAAGAGAGAGAGAAATGTGGAATGAAATATGAATAGTCCGAGTATGTATCTGTATTGACATGCATAATGCATCAAGTATCTTGTTAGACTTTTTATCTCTGAGGAATATCTGTTCCGTTAACCCCATTCGGGATATCTACTTTTCCCTCCCTATCTGGTCTGGAAAGACGTAAGATGATCGCTCCCCTATGGATGACGGTATAGCCTCTGACGAAAGTGGTGACACGAATATCTGTTAGGGGTCCCTCTTGGCTAAATACTGTCGTGACTATAGAATATTTGATGGAATCACTATGGTTGGTACAGTCATAGTCATAGATCGTACCATGGTTTGGCAAGCTAAAAATGTGCCTGAGTAAATTACCATTATCTATATCTGATTTAGTTATTCCACATGGATAGTTAGAAATCTGTATATGCCTTTAGAGACGGAAGTCATAACGACTTCGTGAAGCATGATATAAAAATATGAGCATTTCATGATTTATTTTATTTTCTCTATTATCTAGTATGACGTGTGTTTGTTTTATTTATATTAACGTGACATTTTTCTCTAATAAATAAATTGTTTTCAAAATGTAAGATAAGTCTAAGAAGTAGCCAAATAGTAAATATTAACGTTTGAATAATTCACATTTGAAACCTTACGATATTATTTAAATACTATTTTTCTTACTGAATATATAGAATTCACTCTTTCCATACTCTTCCCACCCCCACCCCACACGATGAGGAAGAAAATGAGGAACCGCCAGCTGACCTACTTGTTGAAGTTTATGAGGAATCCCGTGGATCCATAAAACTTGAGTACATGATTGTTCATGCACTCTGATGAGTCTAATAGCATAGTGAAAAAAGTGGTTCTCTTTTGTATTTTGACTTTTATTTTACAGCCACTTCTAACCTCAGTTACATGTATATAATTAGAACTTATATATATATGTAAGAGATTTGTATTAATTTGTTCCGCTGCATATAAATTTTATCATGTACTCGTTATTCTATTTCTATAACTGACACCCATATACCTTAATTAGTATTTGGGATGTCACAGAAGTCTAGAGAGAGAAAAAATGATTTAAAGAGAGAAAGATCGCAAGAAGAAAAAGGAGTAGGAGTTCTCAAGCTTCGCTCAAGGATCACTAAAAACTTATACTTTCCCTTGCAAAAGACAAATCAAACTATGGTTTCGGTAATGGATTATTTTTTGTATTTTCTCGTACATTTCTAAGTGAGTTTTTCTAGAAAAGTTAAATTGAAATGTTGAATGATTTTGATGTATGAATTTCTATTATAGTTGATTGTTGATTTATTTGAAAATAAATATATGTGATAAATATGGTGGATACGAAACATGATAATCCGAAGTACATGCGGGTTTGGCCCTTTGCCTTACCTTTGGTAATGGTGAAGATGGTCATTCTAAGGGGCCTTGGCTCAAGAGGATGATCTAATGGTTAAGTATGGTTAAAATAGGACCTTGGGCTAAATGTGTAATTAGATCACCACCGGATTCTAAACATGTGACCGTCATGAATGAACACAGGATTAAGAAAGAAAAAAGAATGAAAAATCCATTTAACTCTTAGGAGTTTTTGTTTCTTCCTTCTCTATATTTGAAATGTTGGTAAACCGCTCTCTGTGAATAAGATTAGTATTCCCCCTAACGAGAGTGGATCCATTATTTGATATGTAAGGCTATAGTGGTGAAGTATGACCATGATCATTAGATTATACCCAATATGAAAATGGAACTGATTGGTCATTCATAGTGATAGTTGAGGATTCCCTCTGCCCTCAGTAGATATATGTTGGAACGGCTTCGCACGGAGGTCACCAAAAGACATTATTAAAACACAAATATGACTAGGATAATTGTTGATACTGTATGGTAATTTTGTATGATGGTTCTTCTATTTTATGACATTGTTTTGCTCTTAGTTAATTCAACTAGTTTTTCAATTTCAATACTTGATTATGACTTGATTATCTTTCCTTTGTGCCGTAATTGTTTATTATGTTAATAGTGTTCAAATAGTTTTCTTAAGAAAGATAAAAGTTTTTTTTAAAAAAATATTTGAAATAAGCTAATCCTGCAACAAACTTCTAAGGTAAGTTATTTATTTGAGAATGCGTTTTAAATTAAAAGTTAATCACCTTTGTAAACTAGGTTATATGGAACTCACCTTAATCCATGCCCCCTCCAGATGATGGAAGTGATGATTTGCTCGCTGAATTGCCCATTGAAGCTTATTTGGATCCCTTCGTGGATCTTTAGGATGATTATGAGTGTTCTATTTTATTGACACTCTGATGAAACCTTTTGTAATGATTGAAATGACTTTTTTGTATATTCATATTTTGGTAACCAACTTCTTGGCCTCAAGTGTATAAATTAATCCTTGATTTCGTTTTAAGGGATTCTATTTTTCGCTGCATAAATATATTATTATTTGCACTCATATGTGTTTCTATTATCAGACTCACTTTTACCTTACCAAGTATCTGGGATGTTACAAAATTGCTCCTAAATTGCAAGCTATCTTAAGAAAGAGAAAAATTCCTTAATTGCCAAATCCTATGGAAAAGGAAAACTCTTGAGAATTAGGAAAATATTTTGTCAGAATTTTTTCTCCTAAATCAGCCATAATTAATTAAGATATTCTCTATTAAAAAAAGTTTCTTCATAGGAAAATCATATCTATCATATTTTAGTTATAATATTCTAAGTTTTGCTAGTTTTTTATTTTAGTTTAGATTTAATTTCTTAAGTAATTTTTACCATTAATTAAGAGATTATTTTTATTATTATTCACATTGTATATACTATAAATAGACCCTAAATTCAGAGTTGTAATTTATTCAAAAATTTTCAACTTATTAATGAAATTCAAATATTTTTTGTTTTAAATTTCTAAGCTTTTCAAGAGTGAGTGAGTGGGTCTTCAACTGACTTCTTGTGCTAGGAATTAGAATCATTTATCGAGGTAAGTCTCGTGGTATCTTCTTAATTCTAGTTCTTTGACTCTTTCATAATTACATTGGTTTTCACTCTCTTATTGATTGCAGGTCAAGTAATGAAGGTTTACTTACGGTTTTGAGTTTTTGATTATTGATGTATATGCGAAATTTTGGATTGCCTTGCTATCCCGGGTTTCGCATCAGTCAGTCGGAATGGCTCGCACGTGGAGTAACTAGATTGGCTATGGATTCACAAAACCATAAACAACTTGTGCATGGAGGAATCGGATAGGTGCCGGTATCACAAAACCGAAGGTGGACGCACATGGAGGAGCCAGATTAGTGCCGGATCACAAAACTAGAAACGAGTCACGCACGGAGGAAGTTGATCTGTGTTAGATCGCAAAATTTGTCCTGGTGGGATTGTGTTTGCGCGATAGAGGGGAATATGCATTGGATTTGTAAATTCGGTCCCCATGCGCACACCAGAAGGCTGATTTGAGCCAAAGGAGAAGATCTCTAACAGTATGTGTGGCTCACGTGCTTCCCTATTCAATGGCACATGTGACTCACATGTTCGAAAAAAACTATATGAGTAGGTGTGACAAGTTGGCGGTGAGGCAGACAAATGGTGGTGGGAATAAATCTTTGATACATGGGTACCAACTCAGTTAATTATGTTATTTTAAGGTTTGAAAAAAATCCTAAAATTAAACCCTAAAATTACTTTATTTATCTATGATACCATGAATATTTCAAAAAAAAATATTAATTTTAATTTATGATATACTTTATGTTGTTACCTAGGAGCATGCATAGAATTCTTAACTTGTAGATAAGAAAATTACTATTCTAATAGAATTATAATTACATGAGATTACACGATGTGAACACGGCTAGGCTAAAAGTAGTCTTTGAAGTCCAAACGGAATCCCAAAAGAAGATGTTCACATGCACGGAGATAGCTTGCACCTGCCTAGTGCGCACACATAAAGACAATGTGGAAGAGTATTCTCACACCCACAAGCAGTCTCAATCCCACAAGAATAAGGATTCCTTTTCCCGCAAGGATGCTCGCAAGTCCAACTTCAATAAAGATTAGAATTTTGGCCAAAGACTCATTCCTCCACCGGTTCAACACCAAATCAAGATTTAAGATTCAAGATCCAAGATTCAAGATTCAAGATTCAAGAAGGATGTGTAGCTAAGAGAAAGAGAAGAAGAATTTGAGTTTTACACTAAATCTTCTTTGGATTTTATGGTACAAGAATTACAAGAGAAAAAAGAAACATCAAGGGAGTAGGATTTTTTCTCCTATTCGAAGTCCTCATTGGAATTTTACTTAAAGAAGGAATTCGACTTCTATTTAAAGAAGGACTTTGATTTCTATTTAAAGAAGGAATTTGATTATACTTGGAGAAGGACTTTGGTTTTTATTTACAGAAGGAGGATTCTTTAAACATCTTTAACACCAACTCTTACAACAAATTAATTAAATATTTAAGAGTCCAATCCGACTACAACATAGATAATTCAAGATCAAATGGGATTCATCATGCCACCCAAGAGAGAAAAGTAATTATTTTAATAAAAGTCTATTTATTTTAATTATTATTTTAATGTAAGTCCTAGATTAGATCATATTGAGTCTTAAAATAAGTCTTGATTTTCTAATTGCATTAGATTTCTTTTAATTAAGTCTTTTATTATTATTTAAGTGTAATTCTAATCTAAGTAGAATTAAGAGTTTGGTTAGAATTATTTAATTTGTTTTCTAGTAGAATAAGTGAATGAAAATTTATATAAGGATGCCACCACCCCTTTGTAATTCAATAAAGTATTCGAGATCACCCCAAGGACGCCTTCGGTATCCAGGGGTCGCGGACCGACCATAGAACCCTGGTCTTTTGGTATTTTATCAATCCCTCTTAAATTAATTTTATTTATTGCGGTTCCATCTTGCGGCATTTAATCAATTCAAATCCTTATCCCAATTACCTTGGTTGATATTCATGGGTTAAATATAGGTCAGGTAAAAAAAGTTTGTTGAGAATTTTATGATTTTGAATATAAATATTACATATAGAATTTTTTAATCACGGTAGCTGATCTTAAGTTCTGCATTATTACTATTCTAATAAAATTATAATTACATCATCTCAACTAATTAAACAATAAAATATTATAGTCAACAGTTAGATTGTGTAATAATTTATGTATAATATTCTTGCAGATTGAGTAATATTCTCTACTTTATATTCATTCTTTTACATAAGGAAATGTGTCAGCAGCCACTTACCATTAACATTTCCAATTGGATTGATGTACTTGTATGCATGAACTTGCAAAGTGGTATAGAATAATGTGTAAATAAAAGTTAGCATTATGGTATGGCCAAGAAATTATTGTTATAGATTTTACTTACATGGTAGGCACATTGATAACCATCAATTGAAGTTTTCTTTCTTTTGAAGAGAGAATCCGTGCACAAATACACAAGTTGGGGTGATATTCCAAGTCAGTTGATCAAAGTGACTTTTAAAAGGTCCTTCAATGATAAGACATGGTGAACTGAAAGTTTTTGCGAACTTGCATGGAGCTACAATGTAGTTTCGATTAATATTCGTATAAAATCCCTTAGCAACTATTTTTCTTTCTCCTCGTCAAATACATTGAAGTTCTTGCATGATTCTGTTCCATGCTTGTAAGAGAACCAGACTTTCTTGACCCAGGCTCTTCATGGATCGCCAAGTAGTTTTGTCATTTTAGTTGAGCTCAATTCTGACATTAATTTTTGTTAAAACTTTGAGCTACGGAAATCTCGAACCTTTGACAATATTGAAGTCCTTTGATGTCGTGGACGTGATACGTGTTGTGAAGTCTACCAGCTTAGTAGTAGCCTTTGATCATAATGCTCAAGATATCGAAAATGAAACTTCTATTTACCTGCTTAGTTCAGTTTCACATAAAATTTCATGTGAACTCATGAACTCAATTTTTTTGCTTCTAATAAAATTTTTATTCTTCACAATTAAAAAAAATATAGATTGCCAAACAAACTCTAAACATAAGTGAATTTGTCTCAAAGAAAGCTATATAAAAAATTTTGTGCAAATTGAATAATGCATTTCAATTTTTATTGAAACTGCTTTAAGATGTATTATTTTCCTTCTAGGTAGAATTTCATATAATACTACATTAACCTAAGAGAATTTTATCAATCTTAAGTTAAAAATAAATGCGAATTTACGGATAAATTAAACAAAAGTTTTAAATTTGTTTCCTACATATCCTAATGATTTCATGTATCCTCTATTTTAGGGAGAGTTTTATCTAAAAAGTTTTTTTTGTTCTTTTTTTTTTTCCCCCAGCTCAATGCATATAACCCATGATCTGATTCTAGTCTTAAGTCTTAAGAGGGTAGTGGATAACATTGTAATAACCAAATTACAGCATAACCTAATTCTGGAAATAACAAGTTTTTACAATAAAAAATCACAGGCGGCAAGAAACTGAAATACTGCAGAAAAGAACACAACTTTAGATTTACATTTCTTTGAAACAATCTGCACACAGGAAAACCTTAAGTCATTTGGCAAAAAAATTAGATACAAATGCCTTTGAATTATCTATTATAAGTTACTGGACTATCTGTATATGATCCTAATATCCACTTTCTCTAGCAGCAGAGATATTAAGAACCTACAAAAAGAAAGCAAAAGCAGGTACCTACAAAACTCAGCATGTCCATCTGAGCTTTGTGTGTCTTCGCTTGGTGGGAGTAAGCAACAGATTCTCCGGATATCTGACAAACAAATTCCTATTGCTTGAGAGCCATAATTTGCATTCTTACTAGTCTCAACATCAAGGAGTATGTCTATCTCCTTCTGAGGTTCTTTAATGACTGAGGTCGTTTGTTTCCACTCATCGTGAAGCAGCTGATTCTAAGCACGTTTGACAAACTGATTTCCCAACTCTTCAAGAACCATAAAAACCACCTGTCTTAGTTGAGGGGGGCATCCATCTCCTTTGAAGTTACTTAAAATAACATGTCAATGCTTCAAACAAACTGTGCCAACCAATAAGTTACTGTACACAAGGTGAATTTCCATCAATGGATACAAACCTCTGCCACAGGCCCTAAGCTCGCCTAGTGGAAGCATGTCATGAGCGCTTTTAACGTAATAATTAGCAATAAATACTGGCAAAGCACCAAGAATGTCCTTCCAATTGTCCTTCACTCACCATTTTGTCCTTTCCACTCTCATAAGTATTACAGTTTCTTTGGCAAGTTGTAGGTCTTCTTAAGGAATTTTGCAGCCATCTCATCACTTCGATAGCACAAAACACGCAAGAGTGTGTTTGCCTCAGTTGGACTCCACTGACCAGAAGTAGGAGGCAGTGGAGGCCTAGATTTAGCAGCAGAAGTGTAGCTCTCAAGAGTTGCAGCTCTGAATCGCTCAATAAGGCTCTCGGTGTCTGTACGAAACAAGGGAAGGACACCTTTAACTACAACCGAGTACTTCTCTATTATATCTGCAGGAAGTCCATCACCATTGGACCAGAAAAGTTCTGTGAGGAACTTAAAATCCTCTTCTATCATTTTTGAGTCTTGCCGCGTGAAAGCATGAGATGGACCTCCAGCAAGCAAAACCAGCAAGAATCCATCAAAAGAGGCTTTCATCAAATCAGTAATAACTCGTGTCCTGATTCTGTCATGTACTGTTGATGAAATAATTTCCAAATAATGCTCAAGCTCCTGAAGAAAAGGTTCAATCCGGGAAGATGAAACTTCTCCAATGTAAAGGCCATCCCAAAGAACATGACTTAGGTCTCGGAAGATGATTCGGTATGCTGTAGCTTCACATAATTGTTTTATCCCTTCCCTGCAAGAACTTGTTGAAAGTTCAAAAGTCTTACCTATTCCATTTGCATTGTTGTCTGCATGAGAAGATTCAGAATTTATAAGATGGTTGATTGGTCTCTTTCCAATAATCTCTAACTCTGTGTGAACATGCTGTAAAGTATTAATTCGACAACATAGCTGGGGTATTCCAAATGGATCCCCATTTGTGCTTCCGATCTGTGGTTTACTTCTCTGTGCTATGTGTAGCTTCTCTTTTTTTTTGAATACACCATGAAATTTTGACCCAGTTGAACATCTAGTAAGAGCGGGCAAGGCAGGAACAAATGTACTTCGAGACCCTACAAATCATGACAGAGGAAGGTTAGTTATGTCAAGACTAATAGCTTTGAAAGTAGTATATTGGTATTATGCAGACATCAATTACATACCACATCCAGACTTTGCCTTCACTACATAGTGTTGAAGACATCCATCAAGTGCAGACATCAATTCAGGCAATAAACCTGGATGCATGGGTATTGGTAACAGAAAGAATGCTTCTACTGTTTCATCTACAATTCGTAAAACCTCAACGGCAGAAGGAGCAAACCGCTCTCTATTTGCCCGCGGATTCCATACCTGGAGGGAAGAAGTTCACTAGTTTAGGCTATAGAAAGATAATGAACAAATACATTTACCTAGAAATGAGTCCTACAGCAGATGACAAATGAGAAGTTGCAAGAGAGGAACTAATCTTTGTAATACAGCAACTAAATGAACAAAATGCTATAAGAATTTCATATTTTCTAACTTTTTACCAAAAGCATCAACATAAACTATCAATCAAATACCAAGAACAGAAAATTAAAAGTAAGAAAATAAACTCCATGCTTTTCCAACTAGAACCAACCAGAAGTCCATGCGAACAGCTCGCATCTCCAGCTCTTATACAGTATGTAAGACAAGTATCATAACATCTACCCTATTGGTTAAGCGAAAGAGTAACATTAGGGCCATATAGGACGGTGCAGTTAAATCTAGAGCATGAGAATGAAGAAAATAGCAGAAACTACATTATCAAAAGCATTTCAATCTCCAAGCTGGAAAACAGCTTACCTCTTGTTGCAAATTTCTGTCGACCCATTCCTTCAGTCTGTCTACTCTTGTCTTTATCCATGACTTCACAAGATTGGCAATTACAGCTTCAGCCTCATAAGGAGGCATCTCTCTTATTATTGACTTCCCACCGTCCTCACTGTCAACTGAATCTTCAACAGCAATTTGCACAAGATCTTTCTCTAATTTATCAGCAGCTTTTAGCACTTGTATGGCATCGGGCGTTAATTCAGTAAGGCCTGAAATAAATTGCTTCAGCTCATTCCCATAACAAGAATGAAGGGTAGCTACAGCTACACCGGCGGCATGAGGGAGCCATCTCTTTAGTATTGGACTGAACATCGCCTTCTCATTGAAAGCTAGCTGGCCAGTATTTTCTGCAAGGATAGAAAGAAGAGGATGACTGCGCTGGTTTTTGTCAGAACGCTTGCTAGAGTCCACCTTCTTCAGTATCTGTTGACACAAATGAAATATAATCATGAGTTATGGTTTTTTAAAATTAGCAGGCAAGCACCGTTGAGAGTCACGACTACAAACAGACTCACGACTACAAACATCTGAAAGATAAACCTGCACTCAAAGTCCTGCCTCTGACCTCACTCAACGCATCAATCAGTTAAAGATAAACCATATATTAAGTGCATCACAATGTGACCAACTAAAAAGCTTCTAGCAAAAGTTATACATGCTTACTTCTCTGTCCGCATTTTAGCAACAGTGGCAATTATTTGAGGAAATACCATGTCAACATTGGACAATACAAACACCGGGATAAAGAGACCTTTTAAGAGCTAACAAACAGTAAAAATCAATTGAGTAAAAGAAAATAAGGTGCCACAGAAGTTTTCTGAAAAGTAATAGTAATAAATTAAGAAAAGGAGGATAAAAGACTTCAATAAGTTAATTTGTACGGAAAATATCTTATATGTATTAGTTTTTTTTATAACTTTTGTGTCTTTAAAAATAAAAATTCCAAACACAAACACAGAAAGGATGTGATAAATCCTGTGTAATAAGTTGGGACATACGTCAGGATCATAAAGTTGGGGAGATGTCTTCCATTTTCTAATGGCTATCCATGTGTACAGACAATGTGCTGAAATGACATAAACTTGCCTGAGCAAAAGCAGCACGCAGTGAAGATCTTATGTAACTGTCAACCCTGTCACAGGCCGAGGTCTCGTCAACTTCTTTTCTCTTCTTTTGGTACTCATGAGAAATATCTTCCACCAATATTTTCGCTGTAGAAACATTAAGAGAAACGATGCTTTCCATTAAATCAACATTATCACTGTGGAATGTATCATGGTACAAAACAAGCCTTTTCTCCGACCAACCCAAAATCGAACTCAATACAGAACTCAATATCTTTGAATAAGATGGATTCTTCGTTTCCTTTGCGTCCTTTTCAACTTCCAATAGCAGATTATTGGCTGCAAAGAGTAAGTCAGTTTCCACTTGACCAGTTGAAACATAGCGTTGAAATAATATCCACAGGAAACAAACATTATGAAGCATTTGATTTAGTCCAAGGATAATCCACGTCTTCTTTATAAGTTCTAGAATCTCGTCAACCTCTTCAATAACATCCCATTCATCATTGACATCAAAACAAGCTTCCAAGAGCACTTGGTAGAGTCTAAGATTCAGTGGTATTCCATCTGCCCAATGACGAATATCAGAAACTGATCCATCAAAGGTTCTGCAAGCAAGAGGCATAACAGCACTACGAAGGGCTTCAAAGCTTCTCCCAGTATCGGAAGGTGTCTCCAGGGCATCCTGAATAATCTGTCGAAGTTGCCTCGCAGCAGTATTATTTTTGTCTAGTGGTAGGTGAGGATACAAAAGCAAACCAGCTTCAAGAAGTTTCAAATTCCTTCTCTGCCAAGCTTCATATTCCTGATGACTGGGGAAATCTGAAGGTTTGAGTTGATGCAATAACTCAAGGGGTAGAATAATTGATTCTATGCGCCTTCCAAGCTGATGAAACACATGAAGATAACTAATCAGACTTCACTAAATGACCCTTTAAGCAGCAGAAATCATTAACCACAAGACCAAACTTGTATCCAAATTCTCATGCAATGATATACTAATTAGATTAATGTTTATCGAGCGCAATAACCATGAATTCATGATATCACTCGGAAAGATTGCAAATGAAGACAGCAGCCAATCAGTTTATACAAACTTCTTCTTTATCTACACAAAATTATTTGCAATTTTAACAGTTTACCCTCCGACAACAAAACACATGGCATGGCGGTTTTAAAACCAATTAGTTTCAGTCATTTTTCTGATGAATCCTATGCCGTTATGTAACTCAATGTCAATAATCACATAAAAAAGACCAATAATTCAATTTTCCCAGAAACCAAACAGAAAGCTTACCTGACCAGCAGCAATTCTGAGCAGCGCTCTCCTAATCCTGGAGTCCGTCTGCTCGGATACCCTCATCTGTACGCGAACCAGTTCGCCAGCCGTCACAGCTCTCTTGACTCGGCCACCTTGACTGACCGACTCGCTATCTCTCCTCTTTCCGGACTTCATCCCCAGCGCCTTCTTGACCTTGCTCGTGGCAGTGGACGTCAGCGACCTTTGCAGAGAAGGCGGCGCCACCGCAGCCACCGGCTGACCTGGATTCCTTTGAGACATCTCGGACTGCGAGATGTAAGTCAATGGCCTGGCCCCGGAACTCCGGCAGGCGGCGACGAGGATCTCGTAGGCAGTCTCTCGGAGCTCCGAATCCGAAAGGGCAGGGGCCGGATTACCAAGGGGAGAAGGCAAGGATTCATCTGGATAAACCGTCATAGCGCGGTTGGATTGATTGTGTCTCTTGGAGTCTTCTTTAGGTTTGTCTCTGAATATATGGGACATGCTTTTACTTTTCCACTTTCCTCTTTTCCACTATTTCTTTCCTTTTTCCTTTTTTATTTTAGACAAAAAAGAAAAACAATTAAGATGAAGTGGGTGTATCTTGCGTGCTGCTCTTTCTTCTTCTTCTTCCTCTCTGTGCGTGTGTTTTAGGTGGCACAGAGACAGAGAGAGAATCGTAATGGGGTCCGTGTTATGCTTGCTTGAGTTGAAAGTAAGCCATGATGGCGTTGTTGGCGATTCGAAGGGAAAAGTTTGAGAGAGACATACCCGGTAATTTTACAAATGTATATAAAGACACCATTTACATAGATAGAGATAAGTATGTATATAGGTACGAGACTCCATGCCAAGTCCAAATGGAGAAGAAGAGTCAAAGGGAAGAAGGGGGATACGGATTGAATTTGAATTAAGAAATGGAGATAACGGCTGTAATGATCGTCGCGCGTGCACTAGACGCAAATTCAAAATTTCACAATAATACAATAATATTGAATGATAAGAAATGTAATTACTCGAAATAGTTGTAAATTGGAGGGTGTGTATCTTTCGGTGACACTAAAAAATGAGTTTAATTAGTAATTATTGTTTGTTTGATTTGATTTGATTTTTACTTAATTATTAAATTAATTTAGGATTATGTCACATTTTTTTTTATATTAATTAGGAAGGTTGGAACTAATTCTTTTTCCTCAAAAATAATATCAAAGTAAAAATATTAAATAGGATTTTTTAGATATCTTAAAAGACTTAGAATTTGATTGATAAATTTTATAAGATATAAATGCTGCTTTTATTATAACAATTAAAATTTACCCACTTTTACTCTCATAGTTAATATTTTCACAATTTATTATTATTATTTTTTTGTAATGAAAATTCCAATAAATCCATTTCTCTTAATTACAACAAGAAATAATTAAAAAATAAATATTTATTAATAAGAGGTTGGTTTTTGTCACGTACTATTTATATTGATACGAGAGATTTGAGTCAATAATAAACTGACTTAAGTATAAAAAATTAAATATGATATTTTATTTTTTTCACTATTGTTTTGCTTTATGTTATGTATTATTCGTATATAACTCGTTTTGTTTCATATTAATTTGTTGAATAAAATAAATAATTTCATTAAACAAACAATACAGAGACACATATTTGTTATCTTTTAGTTATTAAATAATTTTCTGTTTTAATAATCAAAATTAAATATCAAATTATTAAATATAGAGAAATAGAAGATTGAAAGGATGTCGCACAATTCTTTAAATACTATTTAATTATCTATTTCATGTGTATTATTTATATATATTAAGAAAATGAGATAAATATTAAAAGTAAATGAAAAAAAAAAAATTATTTTGAAGATGTCATAAGTCAAAATTTTGAAACAAATAATCTAATTTAAAACAAATAATTTCCTTATTCTAAAATCCATAATCTCTACAAGCCTAAGCCTAAGTGAAGTAGTAATCTCAACTTCAAGTAATGGTAAAAATTATAGACATCATGCTCCACAATACCAAGAAAGAGGAATATAAACTTGTAAGTAAACTCCATTGAAATAAATAAATAATGTTATTTTTTTTTTTAGCATGGACTACCAAGTGTATTTGATTATATTTTTCAAATTAAAGTAATAAAATATATTATTCACAATGCTACATCCTATAGTCATTATGTTAGTATGAAAGTAATGGCAAATATAATTTTGGTATTCGAAGTTACTAGGTTATCAATGTCTTGAAAAGTTGAGATGGAAATTAGATACCCACGTGTGCTTATGTCGAATAATTTATGGGTAAAGCATGGTGGACATATATATATATGTGTGTGTGTGTGTGTACTTGATGATACGCCTAAAAAGCCTATTTTGATTTCATTGAAGCTAATGAAAGAATGTGGTGGGAAATGGAAGATGAAAAACGGAGATGGAGAGACCCACTCCACTGCAAAACGCATACAAAAACAATTTAGTTGGCCTGCAGAAATCGTGGGCTTTTTGTCCATTTGGGAGCTTATAATCTCTAAACTCTATTGAAAGAATGTAAGTATAGTTTTATATAGTCAACAAAAAGCATGTGGGTTTGTTAACATTTTGTTGTTGTACGTATATATTTCCAACTTACACTTTTAATTGTATATACTTTTTTAAGAAAGTTATAATTCTTGAATATCTCAAATTTAACTTTAGTAAATTCTCAGATACTTAGATGATTATAACCATGAAATTAGTTTGATGGTTTTAGATGAATAGATATATATATATATATATTGATTATAATACATTAATACGTTAGAATGTTCTTAAAAACACTGATAAGAAGTTTGTTAAAAAAAATAATTAAAATTTATTGATATAAAACAGATTTTTTTTTAAAAAAATATAAATACTAATAATAAAATTAATACATAAAAATATTCATAAAATGACTTATAAGAATTGTGTTAAAAGTTGATTTAAGAATTTTGATGTGAAATAGATAATTTTTTTTTACTATAAATAAAAATATATTAACAATAAAACAAACATTTTATATACCAAAAATAGATAATTTAATTGGATCGTAATTAGGTTTTGAGAGAACATGGCAGAAGACAGCTGCATCTAACAAACGTGGCCTGTTTTTTTATTTTTATTTTTAAATTAATATAATAAATACAATTAGGAAGGGTGAACTTAATAACTTTATTGTGCCAACTATCTAAAGGTGTCATATATGTACATATATATGAATATGTATATGTATATGTATACATTTATAAGAATAAATTGATGAATTTTTTTCTTTTGCTTTGTTTGAATGACAAAAAAGAAAAGATTTCAAAAATATAAGATTTTGATTTAATGCAAATCAGTATAAATATTGTAATCATATTCTTCTATCTCGTAAATGTTTGTTATTATGATCCACCTACTCCAATTAAAACAAATTAATTAATTGTTCTCAATACTACTATAAAGTTAATTATTAATTCTAAATTTTGTACAGTGAGAGCAATTTCTATAATTTTTTTATTAAATATTAATTAATTTTTTAACTAAAAATATTTAATTAATAACTATTTTAATAGTATTTTAAAAGTTTATATAACAAGTTACAATTACTTTAAACGCTCATAAAATTTATTATTATAGCGAGAAACTGTAATATGATTACTCAATTATTTGAAAATAGAATCATCTAAACTACAATATAAAATAAACTAATAAACAAATAATTTTTAAGAACCACAAAACATACATTTATTTTTAGGCTTTAACATATATTGGATGTAGAATAAGTAACATTGAATGACTTGGTTTTTTTTTATAAAAAATTTAAGTTACAAATATAAAGTAATATAACTTACATGTTAATGCTGCCTATAAAAATTTAATTAAAGAAACCAACAAAAATAATAAACCAATTAGATTAGATTAAGTGAAAAAGTATAACACAAATATGGTGAGAAATGTGACATAAGTCAGTCTCTTTAAAATATTTAAACTCCATAAATTAAATTTAATTTGTATTAGTTTACAAAATAATATCAAAACTATTTAAGATGTTATGTAATAATTCAGATTTTCTCCGATATGACTTTCATATTTTAAATGGTTGATTAAGCGTGTAAGTGTATTTAAGGAGATGTAGTAAGGATAAGAACTCATTTTAACAACAAATGGAAAGGAAATAATAATATTAGGCCCCTTAAGAGTGAGAATATTCTCTCAATGAGGAAAATCAAGTTTTTCGGCCAAGGAATGAGTTTCGAGGCGACAACAAAGTCTTAGGAGTATAAAAAGTACTTTTGAGAAGTGAAAAAAAAATTTTGTAGCAAAAAAATTTGGGAGAGAACCAAGGAAAAACCAAAAGGCTTGTAGAGAAGCTTATAATGGGCCTCATGGGTTTAGGCGGGCCTAAGGGATTCTAATAGGCTCCATTTGAGCCTAAATTTAGTTAGCAAGCAACTAAAGGATGGATAAGGATGAGAAAGCAGTTGGAAGAGTATGAAGAGACATGAAGAAAGGGTGATAACTTTTCAGATAAAGAGGCATGATGCAATAGTGGGAACCTTTCGGGTGAAGTGAAACGATAAAAGGGTGGCAACTCCCCAAATTCTATAAATAGGGGATGGGAAAATAGAGGGAGAATCATGGAAGAGAAAGAATAAAAAAGAGTGCCAAGTAAATTTATGAAGAAAAAAAGGAAGAGAAGAGAAGAAGGCTAACGGTCAAGGGAGACTATAGATCGTTAGAAAGAAAGTGATCAAAATTATCCCAAAACACTGTCCAGGGAATTCATAAAGCGAATAGTTAAATATTTAAAATATGACTTGTGACATTCCCAAGTTTATATTTTAAATTTGGAATTAAAATCAATTTTTTTAAAAAAATGGAAAGAAAAGCATCTTGCAGACAAGCCTGCGGGAATGCCTCGTGGCATATACATGCCCGACAGCAAAATCCCCACCCCTGTGATAGAACCTGCGTACACACAGATAGAAACATCCACTCACCCGACTAACCACTGTTGGACCAGGTTGCTTTCATGTCTACTGCAACTGATAGACACTTGGTAGCTTCAGGTCATGCATGCTTGTATGTAATCCGATGGATCACGTTTATCCTCCTTCTCCATATTTAAACCTTCATTCTCTTCTATTTCTTCATTCTTCCATTTTACCATTTGAAAGAAAAAAAAAACTTTGAGAGAGATAGAGAGAGGAAACTCGAGAGCGAAAAAAGAGAAAAGCGAGCCGCTCTACTGCAACAAGCTTGTCATCGAGCTGCTCCTCCCTTCTTTGAGAGATAAGCCTTTCACTTACATTATCCTTCTTTTCTTCTTGAAACAATACATCCCCTAAACTCCATTTTCCTTCTCTGTGATTATTACAGACAGATTCTGCAAAATTGGCCGCTGCAGTAAGCTTTCTTCCTCGAAACCACACCTTCCCATTCCCTTTTTTGGAGACCAGACTCTGTTTAACTATTGGTAAGGATTACAGTCATGTTTTTATACTTCTAATAAAATTTCTATCTTGTTTAGAGACCCTTAAATATGCATGCAAGAGCTAATTTAAATGGAAATGGTTTTTGTCAAATGTTTAATGAATTTTATTTTGCTTCAGTTTATTATTTGCATGTTTTGTAAGCTTGTTTAGTGGGTGGTTTTAGTGGGAGTTTAAATGGGTACCAAGGTGCCGAGAAGAATTACAGCACGAGCACCATGGCATGCCAGACGTGCAAGGGACACTGTTCAGGCTCATATGGTTGCCAGGATAGGACCCCACACATGTAATGTGCGTGCAAAGTAGCGCACTCTTATCCGGGCTTCGTCAAGTACACATGTGCACTGAGGGAACCCATGGATGCCATTCGCGTGCCTGAGCGGGGACTGCTTTGCCACACCCTTAGTGCAGAAGCCAACCCCCAACATGCATTACATGCGTGCGATTGTGCACTTCATTAAGCACCCAGCGTGAGGGCAATCGTGCACACAAGCACACTGTGTCGCGCTAAAGAGACCGAGACGCATACTGCATCGCAAGTGCGTGCAGGCATGCCGTGCTGCTCATGTGCGCCAGATAAGGGAGTTTGCAAATGCCATATGCGTGCCTGCCCGGGGACTACTTTGGCACACCTTTAATGCGGAAGCCAGCCCCCGGGCATTCACAACGCACGTGATTGATTGTGTGCTTCGCCTAGTGCCTAGCGTGTATAAATACACTGTGCTGTGCGAAGGAGACTAATACGTACACTGTATCGCGAGCACATATGGACACCCCATGCTGCGCGAGTGCGGTGTGATGCCTCGCACAAGGCAACTTATGCTATCGCGCACAAGGGCCAGTCCCCGACACGCCCATTGTGTTCAGCCTATCAGCCCATGCATGCGAAAATGCACAGTTCACTGGACTGTGTGACCCTGTTAGGTGCACCCGTGTGTCGAGAGGGCCTCACAGCTTCCCCTTGCCTAGCTTATTTCGCAGGTGCAGCGAGGGATTTTTCCTTATTGACTTTGGAACAGATAATGGGCCTTAAATGGACATGTGTTGTTTAGAAGGCTTTAAAAAGCCTATAACATGACCGATAGGCCTCTGCTAGGCCCAAGTTTGTCATTAGTCATAACTAAGCCTAAAAATTTGAAATGGACTCCCATAAGGTCCAAAATTGAGTTTTAAGAGCTAAATGGGCTAGAATGATTTTTGTCGATTTCAACCCGGTTAAGATTAAGTTATAGTAGGCCCAATGGGCCGTGGACATGATAGATGGGTCTCACCAACCGAAAATGATCAGAAAGTGCATTGGTGGGTCTAGTTGGCAAAACAATGAGAAATTCTTAGAATATTTGTAATGATATAACTTGATTAGGGTTTTATTTAAGATAGTTATTGGTCTAAAATAAGAATGGATGTCACCCTTGAAACCCTAAATTCGTTTACCCATCATCATGGAAGGGACTGTTGGTGAACCACTCATTGTGAATAGATACTATATTGGCATTTTCTCTTATGAGAATGGATCACGACCAACTGTAGGGGTCACAGTGGCGAAGTAATGAAGTGATCATAGAACTTATGTGTTACTGTTTTCTGAATTGAACTATTACTCCCATTCACAGTGGTAGTTGAGGACCTTCTTTACCTTTCATTGATATAAGACTAAATGGTTTCGCGCAAGTATTTGAACCATTGGAATCCAAATGAATCACTTGTGTTAGAATAGCTTAGTTTGTCTATTAGTCAAGTCATTAATAAGTTGTAAGTTGCTGTAAATGATTGATTGTCATGCATCTGATTATGTAGTTAGGGATGGACCAGCGGATGTTATTTTAAAGAAAAAATGTATTAGTACTTTTACTATAAAGTTTTCAGTAATCTAAAAAACTCAAGTATGTCGTATAGATGGTAAATGTATTTTCACTTATCTGTCTTAATAACTTTTCAAACATTATGAGTAAGATTATAATGTTGCTTTTCCATACTAAGTTTTATAGAACTCATTTCAATCTATTCACCTCCCAGATAATGTAGAAGAAGAGGATCTATCTATTGACCTACCCCCTTGATGCTTGTTTAGATCCATTTGTGGATTCGCATCTTATTGAGTGCGAATGTATGCATCACTATGGAAGATTTCTATTTTTTTTGTAATTAAAAAGTGGCTAAAACTATGTCTGTGATTATTTTGTTAGCTAACTTATTTGCCTTAGAAGTGTAATCTACGCTATTAATTTTGTATGGGATGAATGAACTTCCACATTATACTTACATATTTACAGTCTTATTTGCTCTGCATTGGATACTGCTTCCCACTAGGTCGTAGGATGTCACATGACTACTTAGGTCCTCAGATATCAAAGAGATTGTTATAGAGTAAGCAGTGATATGGAAGAAAATATTTGAAGTTAGGCTAAGAAATTTAGGAAATGACAACGGTATTGAGAGAATAGACACATTAGGTTCCAGAATATCGAATCGAATAGAGTCTAGATTGACTTATATGTATAATCAAAGGCTTAACTATGGTAGTAGGTCAACATTTAGTCCATAACCAAAGAGTTACTAATGATAATAATGCTAGTAATAACAATAACACTTAGTAGGTGGAGAGAAATAATGGAAAATGCAGTGAAAGATTCAAAAAAATGAACTCATCACCATTTGCTGGAGTACTTGATATGGAAGGCTATGGGGAGATCAAATCAACTCCTTAAATGCACTCAACTTATGCAATATCAAAACTATAACTACCTATAATCCAACCTCTCCCTCTAATTGAATCTACAATTCTAAAAAAAAAAGTAAAAACAAAGAGATTGTTATACTTAGGTCCTCAGATATCAAAGAGATTGTTATAGAGTAAGCAGTGATATGGAAGAAAATATTTGAAGTTAGGCTAAGAAATTTAGGAAATGACAACGGTATTGAGAGAATAGACACATTAGGTTCCAGAAGATCGAATCGAGTAGAGTCTAGATTGACTTATATGTATAATCAAAGGCTTAACTATGGTAGTAGGTCAACATGTAGTCCATAACCAAAGAGTTACTAACGATAATAATGCTAGTAATAACAATAACACTTAGTCGATGGAGAGAAATAATGGAAAATGCATTGAAAGATTCAAAAAAATGAACTCATCACCATTTGCTGGAGTACTTGATATGGGAGGGTATGGGGAGATCAAATCAACTCCTTAAATGCACTCAACTTATGCAATATCAAAACTATAACTACCTAGAATCAAACCCCTCCCTCTAATTGAATCTACAATTCTAAAAAAAAAGTAAAAACAAAGATTAGAAAAAATAAACAAGAAAAGAAAAAATACCACAGACTTATTGATAAGTTGATCCCTGCTCCTTAACTCAACAAGACTTCTGAAGATTCCTACTTCCCGAATAACTTGAAGAAACTAATTTTAGCAAAAATGCTAAAAAGAAGAAAAACTAAAGCTCTCAATAATTCTCTCAAATTGATTATCAAAGGTTGTGTTTACATCCCATAGGTAAAGATCTATTTATAGCATTTTTCGGTCAAGTTAGATGAGTACAAAATTTTGAGATAATTTAATAAAATAATACCCTAAATAAAATTCTATGTTAATCTGAGATAAATACATAATGAAATAATTATTCTATCCCAAATAAATTAATTAAATAATAATAAAAGATAGAATTACAATAAAATATTAATTAAAATACGCTAACATTTATCCCATGTGAATTCCATGTAAAACACATGTGAAAATCACATTAAAATAATAGGATAAATAATTTAGATTTAAAATATAATAAAATAATAGGTTAGGATAATCTTGAGATTAAAATATTATATCATTAATCCTTAATTCAAATAATAATAATTAAATAATGAGATGATAATTACCAAGTGAATTTTGTAAATTTTAGGCTAAAAAATCACATGGGCCATGTGAAGGAAAGAAGTTCGAAACTTACCACACACACACCCCTCACCTGTGCAGGTTATTGAAGCCCGTATGTGTGCGAGCGGCCTTTCGGCCTCACCGCTCTGCGGCCCACTCGGGTTTCTCCTCGGCTGGGCCAACGACTGTTGCTAGGTCGGGCATTTGGCCTGGTTCCTTCTCCCTTGGGTGCGAGTCCGCTAGATCAGACCTCAAGATCAGGGCTAATCTTTGGGTCTTCCTGATGGGCCACGGTCGGCCTACCTGATGGGGCATGCAGCATGGGCTGTATGTTTTCCTCAAGCATGTAGCTTGCTAAGCTGCGGGTTGGGCTTAGCATGTCGGGTGACTCGGGTCACCCGCTTGGGGGTACCTCCCCTTCGTGCATTATCTTAGACACGCAACCTTCGTCTTCTAGGATCAATATGAAAGCCCACAATTCATCGTCGTTGATGCTTCATTGGGTCGGTTGTCTCGGCAGTTCATAAGACTTCCCAATCTTGATGGCTTTGATGATCCATCTTACACGATCTAAGATGGACTAGGGAAGCCCGCATGTGCTCGCGTGACTTTGGGCTAGGTCCGTAGTTGCACTTTTTGGGGCTCATGGCTCCGCAGCCAGCCTAGGTTTCTCATTGGTTGGGCCCATGGCTGCTGCTGGGCCAACTTACTGGGCTGAACATTTAGCCCAGTTCCTTCTCCCTCAGGTGTGGGTTTGCTAGATCGGACCTTAGGATGAGGGTCTGTCTTTGGATCTTCCTGATGGGCATCGATCGGACCACCTGTAGGGGCGTGTGGCATGCATGGGTTGCATGTTCTCTTCAAGCACGCAGCTTGTTAGGCCGCAGGTTGGGCCTAGCGGGCCGGGTGACTCGAGTCGCTCGCCTATGGATACCTCCCCTCCATGCGTTGTCTCAGACACACCACCTTCATCTTCTAGGATCAATCCAATAGCCCAAAACTTATCGTCGTTGATGCTTCTTTAGGCTGGCTATCTCGACAGCCCATAAGGCTTCCTAGTCATGATGACATCGATGATCCATCTTATTCGATCTAAGCTTGCACGAATTGGATCCTTGGACTTCATGGGATTGGGCCTTGTTATCGAATCTCGACTCTGTTTCCTTGGTCAAGGCTTCTTCCGTGCCTTGTTTCTAAATTGGCATATAATCTGATAATTGCCTCCTGGGTAACTAGAACGCGCTCCTAGGGTCACATCAGTACCTGACCCGATATTAGTTGAGTAGTGGATCACAAAATTAGAGAAGATGTTCAAGGTTCTCAGTCCCACTTCAAAACAAAAGATATAGTTAGCTACATTCCTATTCAGGAGAGCAACAAAATACTGGTAGTGCCTAAAGAAGGGATCTCTCAAGACCTCAATCATTTGGGAAGCATTCGAAATGACATTCTATGAGAATTATTTTCCTAAATTCCTTTGAGACACAAAAGCAAATGAAGTTACTAGAGTTGAAGTAATGGAACATGACTGTCGCGAAATAGATAAAAAAGGTCATAAAACTAGCTCACTTCGTGTCCAACTTAGTAGTAGATGAAAGTCTAAGAGCCAGTTGTCCCGTTTCGCCCCAAAATCAATAGCCACTGAGAGTGGGAAGGCCCATAAATTCTAAAGGGCTTGAGGGCTACTATCTTCGATCGGGTAGCTATGATGAAACTAGCTACCTATGCGGAAGCCTTAGAGAATGCTCAGTTGGCCAAAAAACTTCTCGCTATCCGTTACTGACATATTCACCATGTTAGGGCATAGAACCAACATAAGAAGAAGCTGATCAATCAGGCCTGCACCAAAAAATGACCCCTAGAGTAGCACCGACTATAGTAGCTTTTCTGCCTCCACCATCGCCCCTAGGTAATACTTCAACCTCAAGTGTGTTGACACTGCGGTAAAAATCATGGCAACCACTCTTACTACAAGTTGAATAATGCTGGTTATAAGTGCAGGTATAGTAGCACTTTGTGAAAGACTGTCCTCAGAAGCGAAGAGATGCAACTAGACCTATAGTTAAAAGAAGAGTTTTTCACCTTGATGAGTCGAACACTGTCCTGACACCAGTAGTCATTCAGGTTATGCTCTCTATACATGATTCTATAGCTTGTGCTTTGATTGATACTAGTACTACTCATTTCTTTATTTCATGTAGATTTGCTAGGAATCTATTAGGTAAACTTGACCACTTAGAGCAAGCTTTAATTGTAAAAACTCCTTCTAAATCCGTATTAAAAGCCCATGTTATGTACAAGTCAAAGTTAGCTGTAGATCTTATATTATAAGAATTTTAAGGATTTGACATGATATTAAATATGGATTAGTTAGAAGCCTATAGTGCCATCAAAGACTGCTATGACAAACTGGTGACTCTTTGCCTCCCCGAGGGGAAATCTTTTCATTAACGTTAATGTTGTCTAAATATTTATTTTTTTGCTAAAATAGGTATTTTGCATAATATTTATTTTCTAAATTTTATTTATATATATGTATTATGATTTTAAATAAAGCAATTATTTGTCTAAATGTCTCTTTGAATGTAAGACAACATGGATTCTGAAAATACCATACAATCGATTTTGATTATTCGTAACTACCCAAATATTTTTTTCGGAGGAGCTTCTGAGTATGCTATCCAGGCAGGAGATTAAGTTCTCCATCGACCTATTTTCAGTTACAATTCCAAACTCTAAAATTCTTTACTGTATGGGTCGAGCGAAACTCGGGGAATTGAACCATCAATTAATGACGCTACGACTCAAGAAGTTAGTTAGATCTAGTAGTTCTTAGTGGGGGGTGCCCCAATGTTGTTTGCTAAGAAAAAGGATGGGACCCTCAGAATGTGCCTTGATTATCAAAAAATTAATAAGATGAAAATAAAAAATAAGTATCCTCTATCTTGTATTGATGACTTATTCGACTAGCTTCAAGGTATAACGGTCTTTTTCAAGATTGATCTTCGATCTGCTTATCATCAGTTAAAGTTAAGAAGAAAAGACATTCTTAAGACGATATTCTGATGTAAGTATGGCCATTATTAATTTCAAGTTATGCCTTTTTGACTGACCAGCACTCCTGCGGTCTTTATAGATCTTATGAAAAAAATCTTCAAGCTTGTACTGGAAAAGTATGTTATTGTCTTTCTTGATGATATACTTGTATACTCCAAGGACCACATAGAACATGTCACCCATCTAGCACATATTTTGGGGACTCTTCGATAGTATGGACTGTATGCCAAGTTCAGTAAGTGCACTTTCTGGTTGGATCATATTTCTTTCTTTGGCTATATTATTTCTGGTGAAGGTATTTTTGTGGATCTCTCTAAGTTATAAAAAGTGATCAACTGGGGTCGACCGAATGATGCTTCTGAAGTTCTTAGCTTCTTGGGTTTAGCCAGGTACTACTGCCAGTCTGTTGAATGTTTCTCAAACATTGCTGCCCCACTAACCAAACTCACCAAGAAAGGTGCTAAGTTTTTTTTGGAGCCCAAAATGTGAAGAAAGTTTCTTTGAACTCGAGCATCATTTAACTTCTGCTCCGATGTTAGTTGTTCCTAATAGTACCAATGGATTTCAAATTTACTATGATACATCGCATCTTAGTTTTGGATGCGTGCTTATGCAATCTGGTAGAGTTGTGGCCTATGGTTCAATGCAGTTAAAACCCTATTAACAAAATTATTCTATTCATGACCTTGAGTTGGAAGCCATTGTCTTTGCTCTCAAAATTTGGTAGCATTACTTGTACGATAGAACTTTTGAAATCTATACCGATCACGGAAGTTTGAAATACTTGTTCTCTCATAAGGAGCTCAACATGAGATAGAGACGTTAGATGGACCTTTTAAAGAACTATGATTGCAAAATTATGTACCACTCAGGTAAGGAAAATGTAGTTCTTAATACTCTTAGCAGGAAAAACTCGGCCTTATTGGCATAAATGATGATTTCAAAGTAGAAAATGCTTGAGGTAGTTCAAAATATTCGATTGAATCATCAAGGTGAAGGCACCTATTTTACCCAGATTTGGATCCAATCCACTACTGTTTAGAGAATCAAGGAGGCCTAATCTATGGATCCTAATATGGAGAAGTAGAAGGATAAGATAGAATTGGAAGATTGATCAGATTTTAGGATATTTGAGGACAGAACTCTTAAGTTTTAGAACTATTTGTGGGTACTAGATGACCCCAAACTCAAGATAGATATTCTGAAAGAAGCTCACACCTTCAAGTTGGTCATCCACTCTAGTAGCACCAAGATATATCAAGATCTGAGCCTCTGATTCTGGTGGTCAAGTATGAAACGCGACATTGATGATTTTATTTTCAGGTACCTTACGTGTCAATAGATTAAGGTGGAACATCGAAGACTCAGTGGTCTTCTATAGTGCCTTCCTACTTCAGAATGAAAATGAGAGCACATGACTATGAATTTCGTCACAAGATTACCAAGGAATAGTTTAAGTCACAATGTTATGGGTGATAGTTTACAGATTGACTAAGTCAGCCTATTTCTTAGCAGTGAAGACCACTGATTCTATCAGTAAGTTAGTTGGACTGTATGTATAGGAGATTATCAGACTCTATGGTATTCCAATTTCCATGGTATCGAATGAGATCCTCATTTTCCCTTTCAATTTTAGACAAACTTCCAAGAAGCCCTCAGTACCAGGCTTTCCTTTAGCATTGTTTACCATCCCCAAACCGATTGTCATTATGAGAGGACCATTTAGATATTAGAAGATATGTTAAGGGCCTACGTGTTGGACTTTGGTGGTAGTTGAGACAAACATCTACCACTAGTGGAATTTTCTTACAATAATAGTTATCACTCCAATATTAGGATGACCCATTATGAAGTATTTTATAATAGGCCTTGTCAATCCCCAATTTGTTGAAACGAAGTCGGGAATAGGCATCTTCCAAAAAGAGATCTGATTCAGGAGGCGATAGATAAGATTGTCCTCATTTTTAAAAACCTCATTACTACTAAGAGTCGACAAAAGAACTACGCTGACAATAGAATGAAGGACCTAGAATTTGCAGTGGGCAACCATATATTCTTTAAAGTCTTTCTTGCTAAAGGAAACATGAGATTTGGGAAGAATGGTAAGTTAAATCCCCGTTTTATGGGACCCTTCGAAGTATTGGAATGTATTGGTCCAATGCCTTACCGTCTTGCTTTACCACCAAAATTTATGTGTCTTCATGATGTATTTCATGTCTTGATGCTCAGAAAGTACCATCATGACTCTTTCCATATCATTCCGTACTAACAGATCTTAGTGCAATTTGACATGATCTACTTAGAGACCTAGTCAAGGTCACTGATCAACAAGAAAGGATTCTCAAGTCCAAAATAATTCCCATGGTCAAGGTCATCTGGCAATATCACTCCCTCAACGAGGCTACTTGGGAACTTGAAGAAAAAATGTGGGATCAATATCTCGACTTATTTAAGAATTTTTTAATTCATAGGACCAAATTTTTTTAAGGAGGGGAGGATGTGACATCTCCAAGTTTATTGATAAAACCTCATATTGCTATTTATGTAAGCATGGATATATACCATAAAGAAAAAGCCTAATCTAGAGGAAGAGGGAAACAAACCCAACAATCCAATGATATAATAATACTTAGATCTTAATCCAAATGGAAGAAAAAATCAAGTAAGAAAAGGGAAGACTTTTAAAGAACCAAATCTCGGCTGAAAAGGAAAGATTATGGTCAGCTCTAAATTTTTATTTATTTTCTCCCTAATTTTTTACAATTAATTAAAATCTTCTCCATTAAAAAACTTTTCTAAAAGAGAAGATCCTATCTAGCCTAATTAGTCAAAATCTTCTTAATTTTTATTAATTTTTTAATTAAAAAAATTTAATTTCTATAATTAATTTAGGAGATCTATTTTCTTGTATTGGTCATAGCCTTACTTTATAAATAGACCTTTAATTTCTAGTTGTAACCATTCAAGATTGAATTAAATAATATTGTGAGTCTTATCAAAGTAATTCCTTATCGCATTCTTCTGTTATTCTTTTAATCATCTATTTTCCAGTGAGCTTAGTTCTTATCATTTTTGATAGAGGGTTAAGTAAGGAGAGTTTGCATAGGATCAAATTCCTTTAGTATGTTGAATGAAATTGTGTGATTTCTTGATCACGTTGGTTGATCTTGAGTTTTGCATTATTTGATGTAAGAGATTTTACTCCATCTTAACTTACTATCTTTTACTTTTTTAATCATTTCTTTTGTTCATTTATTAAAAAAGAAGAGAGAGAATAAGTCTCACACATCTATCCAAGCAAGAAGCAGCAACTTATGGTTCTCTTCGCTTGTAGTCCCTTTTGAGCATCAATCTTACCACTAGTTATTTACTTTTCTTGTAATTTGCATTTTTACTTCATCAAAAGAAAAGAGAAAAGAAAAGAAAGAAAGGAAACTAAGAAAAGAAATCTTGATCAAGTAACCTATTAATCAGGAAAGTATTTACCTTTTGGTGCTCAATAATTCTTCTTACTACGGGGCAAAAACCAAACTCTTCAAAGGTAATAAAATATATAATCCTTCTTTTACAATCAACATGCATTCATACTTACATATATCATCAAGTGCCAAAGCTCCATCTTTACTATAGAATGAAGCGTACAATGGGTATAGATTAGTAGGAACATCTTTTGGATTTCCCCTCGGGGTAATACCGAATCCCTATATCTTTTATAATTGCATTTTTTATACTCTCAATTTTTTTTATTGCTTTAAGCTCTAGTTCTATAACATATCTAAACATCTAATTCATATCGTAGTGTTTAGCATCGTAAGATAACACACTATTTCTTCATCTGTGTGTTAAAACTCTTGCTTCTAGTACTTGTGCGATATTTGTTCCATAGGATTCCTTGTAGTGTATTGAATAGTACTTGAAAATAATTTAATTCAAGAGGGTCTATCCGACACTCAATCTGAAGGCAAAAAATAGAGTGGTAAAAAACAAGAGTGGATGAACCCATAAGAGGGTAAAAGCCAAGTGAGTGAAACACGAGAGACTTAGTAAGGGAGTAATAATTTCTTTTCACTAATATTTTTCTTGCAGGACAAGACTTAAGAATGTCTAGTAAAAATCAAAGTCCTGTCGATATGAGACTATTTATGGAGTCGATGCAAGCTGAACTAACACGGTTTAGCCAAGCAGTGGAAGTTAGGAGGAGTAGTCGTAATGAAGCAAGAAATAAGACTCTTAACACCATACGACCTAGAACTTGCATCCTCAATGATGAGACCGATCCTATAACGATTATAAAGAAAAAGATTGGGTTAGAATGAGAGAAGTTAGGAAGGACAATAATATCAGCTCCATCAAAATGAAGATACCATCCTTTAAAGGTAGAAATGATATAGAAGCCTTCCTGGAGTAGGAAAGAAAAGTAGAACCGTTCTTTGACTGCCACAACTACGACGAAGAAAGGAAGATCAAGCGGCAGCTGTAGAATTCATTGATTATGCCCTAATGTGGTGGGATCAACTAATCCTCACTAGACGGTGTAATGGGGAACAACTAGTCTCCACTTGGAGAGAGATGAAGGCCATCATGTGAAAAAGGTTCGTACCTTGTTATTACTATAGAGAAATGCACCAAAAATTGTAACGTTTAACACAGGGAACTATGTCCATTGAGGACTATTACAAAGAGATGGAGATGGCCATGATTAGGGCCAATATAGAAGAAGATTTGGAAACAATCATGGCAATATTCTTAGGAGGTCTTAGTAAGGAGATTGTCAACATTATGTAGTTACAACATTACACGGAGTTGGAAGACATGGTGCACATGGCCATGAAAATCGAGAGACAATTCAAGTACAAAAGGAGTGATACATCATATGCCATCCCTACCTACAACTTAGAATGGCCTAAGAAAGAAGAAAAAAAGGAGTAGACAACAAGGAAAAAAAGTTCACACCACCTGATATAAAAAGTAGGACACCTAACTCATCTCAAAAGCATAGTCAATTAAATACTTTAGTTGTCTTGGAACCAGACATATTGCCTCTCAATGCCCAAATAAGAAGATCATGCTATTGAGAGATGATAACAAAAGTGATAGTGCTAGTGATTGCGAGAGCGAGATAGTGACAGCAGGTCACTATTAGAGGATATTGAGGAAAGTGTTGAACATTCAGCTTAGGGGGAAGCTTTGGTTATCAAGAGAGTTCTAAATGTCCAAGTCAAGATGGAAGAACGTAACCAGAGAGAGAGTATCTTCCACACTCATTGCTTTATAAATGGGAAGGTATATAGTCTCATTATAGATTAAGGTAACTACACCAATGTTGTTAGTACTATCCTAGTTGATAAAATTGGGTTGACGTGCATGCACCATCCTCACTCTTATAAGTTGCAGCAGTTTATTGATTGTGGAGAGACGAAATTAATTAAATAGGTATTAGTTTCCTTCTCTATTGGGCAATACAATGATAAAATATGTTGTAATTTTGTGCCCCATGCATGCTAGTCACATCCTATATGAAAGACCCTATCAGTATGATAAACGTGCAACTTATGATGGCTATAGGAATCATTATTCCTTTAACATGTTATTAGAATTTTACATTTGCACCGCTATCACCTGAGGAGGTATTCAAATATTAGCAGCAGCTCAAAAACTCCATAAAGTCTGAAAGAAATGAAGGATTGAACAACATAAAGAGAGAATGTGACTATATGAAAAAGAGCTAAGGAGGTCATTTTTCAAGAAAAATTATTAACTCACCTCAAACCTTATTTCTTTAATGGTTTTTTTTGCGAGATATTTTCTTAAAAAAATGATTGGTGAAACCCCCTAGATAAGAAGTGTCTAATTCGAGGACGAATTATTTTTGAAGGGGGGGATGATGTGAGCATGGACATGGAGCATAAAGAGAATTTCAAACACAAAGGAAGATAAGAACAAACCCAACCATCCAAGGATATAATAAAACTTACTTCTGAATCCAAATGGAAGAGGGAATTAAGTAAGAAAAGGAAAAACTTTTAAAGAATCAAATCGCGGCTAACAAGGAAAGATTATGGCTAGCCCTAATGACACAGGAAGGCATGGAGAGGATCGAATCAACTCCTATAACCCACACAACATATACAATATCAAAACTTAACTTCTTAGAAAATTCATCCCTCTACTTGAATCTATAACTCCTTATAGGCATGCATAAACAAGAACTAGAAAATTAAAAAAAAGTAAAGAAAAAATGCCACGGACTTACCAATAAGTTGATCAACATTCATTGGATCAATAAGACTTTGAAAGACTCTTGCTTCTTGAAACACTTGAAGAAGTTAAAGAAATAGCAAAATGCTAATTCTTGAAGAAAAGTCAAAGCTTCTAATTTTATTTCTCTCAAGTGATTTGTTGTTTACAACCTATGAAAAAAGGCTTTTATATAGACTTTTTCTGGGATAGTTCTAAGTGATTACAAATACTTGAAAATTATTAAAATAATATTCTATCCTAATCTAGAATTCAAATTAAATAATTAAATAAATCTAAGGGATAAAATTTATATTAAATTAAGTATAAAAAATATTTAAAAAGTTGAAATTATATAATGTGTTTTCATATAAAACACACAGGGAAATCAAGAGAAACGTGTGAAAAAGGTGGAGGTAGAGTCCAAAAAGGACTTAAGGAAAAAAGAGGGCCAGTCGGGTTGCAGGTCACCCGTGGGGGCGTGGGTATGGGTTGATCCAAGAAGGACGCGCTAGCTGTATGAAGTGGGCCCACGAATAGGGCCTGCGTGCTGGGTACTGGGCTGCTGGGCATTAGTCTAAGTTAGCTGCAGGCTAGGCGTGTGTTTAGCTGACTGGGCCTAGGCATTCACAGACTGTCTTAGGTGTGGCGTTGGCGAGCCTTGATGTGGGTGTTGCTGTGTGCATAGGCGTGCGACCCAAGTGTGTGCATGTGCGGGGCATATGGAGTGACCTTCCGCACACTTAACATGCCATTTGTCATGTGGGGAATGTTCCCGCATGTGCAGGTCGACTTCCATATGTGTGGGAATAATTGCACACATGCCAAATAGGTTACGTGTGTTGTACGTGTCTTCCATTGTTCCTCGTGCCTTGGACCTTTTTTTGGGCCTTACCAATGATCTTGTTACTTACCCATTCCTGCACTAACAGGTTGAAAACATCTTGAAATTTTCATGCCCGGCTTCGTGTGATTGGTCCCATGGGTAATTGTACTTGTTTTTCCATTGGTCTTAGTTTGTCATAAGAACCTTCAATTTCCTTTGGATAAGTTAGAGTGTCTATTACTTTTATTAGATCATCCTTCATGATCGTGCTTGCATCATCCCTCTCTTTTTTAAAAGGATTTGTCTTTGTATCTTCACCTACATCAAAAGGAGAGAGATCAGTCACATTAAAAGTGGCAGACACTTCATACTCACCTGGCAGATCGATCTTATAAGCATTGTCATTGAAACATTCTAAGACTTGAAATGGTCCGTGTCATCGAGGATCTAATTAAGATTTTTGTTGCTTAGGAAAACTTTCATTTCCTAGATGAACCCATACCCAATATCCTAGTTAGAAGACCACACATTTCCTTCCTTTGTTAGCATTACGGGCGTAGAATTTATTCTGCTTCTTTATCTGTTGTCGTGTTTTTTCGTGTATGCCTTTGATAAGTTTAGTTCACTACCGTCCATCTGTACTCTTTGCTTTCTATATAGGAATAGGGGTTAAATCCAATGGAATTGAAGATTTAAAACCATATACTACCTCGAAGGGTGATACTCCAGTGGAAGTATGAATACTTTGGTTGTAGGAAAACTCGAGCAAAAGTAAACAGTCTTCCCAAGTCTTCAAGTTACGGCCAACCATGACCCTTAGTAGTGATCCTAGGGTCCTTTTTAGCACCTCAATTTGCCCATCGATCTGCAGGTGACATGCAATAGAGAACAATAATTTTGTCCTTACCTTTTTCAAAAACACCCTTCAAAAGTGGTTAAGGAATTTGACGTCTTTGTCTCTCACAATGCTCTTAGGTATGCAATGAAGTTTAACTATGTCCCTAAAGAATAGGTTTGAATGTTTGTTGCATCATCTGTTTTGTGGCATATTATGAAATGAGTCATCTTGCTAAAGTGATCGATCACAATAAACATGTTGTCGTGACCCTCCTTATTCTAAGTAATCTTAGCATAAAATCCATAGAGATGTCTACTTACAAGCCTGTGGGTACAGGAAATGGAGTGTGTAGGCCTTGAGGCAACACTCGAGATTTGGCTTGTCGATTAGCAATACACTGGCCACATAAGCGCTCGACATCTTTTTTCATGTTGGGCTAATACAAGTGTTCCTGTAACATATCTAAGGTTTTGGGTTTCCCAAAATGTCTCATGAGTCCCCCACTATGTGCTTCTTATATTAAAAATTTCCTAATGGAACAACTTGGTACACATAGCTTATTTTTCCTTAGTAGGAATCCATCGCCCCTTTTGTATTTTGAAAAGTGTAATGCTCACAACTTTAGTAAACAGATGAAAATATTTATCATTTAAGGTGGAGAGTAAAACGTACCTTTGAGATAACGCATCAGTGACAATGTTATTTTTTTCTTGCTTATACTTGATCACATAAGAGAATATTTTTATGAACTCTACCCACTTATTGTGTCTACGGTTTACTTACCTTGGCCATTTAGGTGTTTAAGGGACTCGTGATCAGTCTGAACCATAAATTCCTTTCACAGTAGGTAGTGTTGCCATACGTCCAAGGATGTTACCAAGGCATATAGCTCCTTCTCATAGGTCAAGTGGTTAAGCGGTGCGCTACTAAGCTTCTCATTGAAGTAGGTTATTAGAGGCCCTTCTTGTATCAGTGTAGCTCCTATACCTATTCATGAAGAATCACATTCAAGTTCAAAAGATTTGTTAAAATCAAGTAAAATAAGTATAGGACCAAAGCACAATTTTTCTTTAACAAGGTAAAGGACGATTGTTGTTTATCATTTAGGGTGCTGCGATGGAACTCAGATCCTTGTCAAACCTATGGTAGAAGCTAACTAACCCATGGAAACTCCTTACCTCACTCGTAGTTTTTGGTGTAGGCCATTTCTTAATGGCATTTACCTTTTCTTTATCAACCTCAATACCTCAAGCACTTACTATGAATCCTATAACGATCAACTTATCACTGCATAAAGTGCATTTCTTCGCATTGGCATATAATTGTTATTTTCCAAGGACTTCAAGAACTGAATGAATATACTAGACTTGGTCATCTAGGTTCTTACTATAGATTAGGATATCATCAAAGTATACAACTATGAACTTTCCTATGAACGGATGTAAAAAATGGTTCATAAGCCTCATGAAGGTACTAGGGGCATTTAAAAAGCTGAAAGGCATTACAAGCCATTTGTAGAGGCCATACTTGGTTTCGAAGGCTGTTTTCCATTCATTGCTGGGGTTCATTCTAATTTAGTGTTACCCACTTTTTAGATCAATTTTGGTGAAAATGGTTGCCCTACTAAGTTCATCTACTATGTCATCTAACTAGGGAATGGGGTATCTATATTTTATCACAATTTTTTTGATGCCCGGCAATTGACACAAATTCCTTAAGAATCGTCCTTTTTGAGTACTATTAAGATAGGTACAATACAAGAGCTCAAACTTTTCCTAACATATCCCTTTACCAACAACTTTTCTATTTGGCACTGGAGCTCATTGGTTTCTTCCAAATTGCTCCTATAGGTGGGTTAGTTAGGAATGGCAACTTTAGGGACAAAGTCAAATTGGTATTCGATCCTCGGGAGTGGCAGGAGTCCGTTTGGAATTTTTTTTCGAAGGACGTCTTTGAACTCTTGTAGGAGGGAAACAATACTACAAGGTAGGGCTGGGTCAAGGTCAGAAATATTGCAATACTAAAAGGCTTTTTCTTTCATAAACTGCTTGCCTTACCTGTCTTCCTCTCTTATACCGACCTCTTTCCTTTTTCCTCTCTCTAGCCTTTATTGGGCCCAATTTATTCCTTTTCGAGGACTCTTGACTTTCCCTTTTTTTTTTCTCTTCCTAGGTATTCCTCAAAGGCCTTTTTGACCTTTACTTGATCCTCATGCACCTTTCATGGTAAGAGGGGTGTTAGGACATGGGTGAGGTTATCCTTTCGCAAGGAATAACGACCATGGTGTCGGATTTGCCTATCAAATTTTCAAGGCCTGCCAAATATCAAATGACTGACGTGCATAGGAATAACATCACAACATACCTTGTCTTTATACTTATTGATGGAGAAGGGTACCATGACCTACTTGGTTACCTTCACTTCGCCGCTCTCGTTCAACCACTTCAATCGGTAAGGGTTGGGATGGGCGATGCACGTCAATCCCAATCTTTTCACGAGAAAAGTGCTTGCTACATTAGCATAACTACCTCCATTAATGATCACACTACACACTTTGTCGTTGACCAGGCAGCTGGTGTGGATTATTTTCTCCCGTTGTTCATGGTCCTCACCCTTGATTTGCAAGTTGAAGGCTATTTGCAGAACAAAGGTACTGCTCCACTTGGGAGTTCTTACAATGATCTGAGACATATCGAAGTACCTACAAGAAAAAGTTAGTTAAAGTAATAACTCTCTTTTACCTTTTCTCTTCTTTACTTTGCAATTTCAAATTAATAGCTTCTTCTATCGAGTTGAGCATTCAAAATTGGAATCACTTGGATCGAGTCTGCACGTTTGTCCTTAGGACATAATAAAAAATCCTAAAGGAATCTATTTTTTATTGAAGCTCGAAAACAAGCACACAAAAGAAGTAATGGTGTGCTTCTTGTGTGTTAAACAACTAGTAACAATTAGTCACTTAATTTCATTAATAGAATAAAAGCACAATAAAAGATGGAAACGTAGATCACGAAGAATGGTAATTTAGATTGATGCATAGGGATCTGATCAATCCTGATGGATATAATCGGAAGGTATATTTATTTATATTACCCCCAATTTTTTAGCTACGCTTTACGACTAGTCAAGCTTCTTCATGCAATATTTATGCATGATTATGGAAATACAATTCAAAAATTAAACGTGAATGATGTAACATAATGAAAATAAAAATTTTCTCTTGTACCCATTAGATGAGGTCTCTATCTTTGATTTCCTCAAAAGTTTTTCAATCACCCAATTAGTCGGCTATTATACTTTTATCATGCAAGAATGCAAAAATAGTTTGGAGGTAGCATAAATAATGGAACAAACACAAAATTACTTGAAATTAACATAAATAATGGATTCAAGTAATATGCAAATGAAGTAACAATCAAAATAAATTTGAATGTTAATTAAAGAATAAGAATACTAAAGAACAATAAAGATAGTTTCAATTTAAGGAGCCTAACCTCTGATACCAGATAACGTGAGAAGGTATGGGAAGATCGAATCAACTTCTATAACCCACACTACATATGCAATATCAAAAATTAACCTCCTCGAAAACCCCTCCCTCTACTTGAATCTACAATACCTAATATGCATGCATAAACAAAAACTAAGAAACTAAAAACAAGAAAGGAAAAAAGTCATGGACTTACCAATAAGTTGATCCTCGCTCTTTAGCTCAATAAGACTTTTGAAGACTCCTACTTCTTGAAGAACTTGAAGAAGCTAAGGAAATTAGGAAAATGCTAATTCTTAAAGAAAAACAAAAACTTTTAATTTTACTTGTCTCAAGTGAATTGTTGCTTACAACCTATGGGTAAAGGTCTTTATATAAGCTCTTTCTTGGATAGTTATAAGTGATTATAAACATTTAAAAATTATTAAAATAATATTTTATCTTAATCTAGAATCCAAATTAAATAATTAATAAACATAAGGGATAGAATTCACATTAAATTAAGCATAAAAAATATTTAAAAAGCTGAAATTATCCGTGTTTTCCATGTAAAACACATGAGAAAATTAAAAGAAACAAGTGAAAAAGGTTGAGGTGGAGTCCAAGAAGGATTCAAAAAGGATAGAGGGTCAGTCAGGTTGCGGGTGACCTTTACGAGCCGCTGGCATAGGCCAACCCAGGAAGGATGCATGGGCTGCGTGAAGCGGGGCCACAGATTGGGCTTGTGTTTTGGGTGCTGGGCCATTTGGTGCGCGCTTGATTGACTAGGCTTGGGTGTGCACAAGCTATCCTGTATATGGGGCTGACTGGCCTTGTGTGTGCATGCACTATCTATGCACTTGCAAGCGTATGGGGCTTGCAGAGTGACTTTTCGCATGTTCGGCAAGCCATTTATCACGTGAGGAATGTTCCCGCGTGTGCGGGTGCGCTTCCATACATGTAAGAACCATCACACAGGTGCCGAAGCTACGTCACGTGTGTCGTACGTGTCTTCCACTGATTCCTCATGCCTTGGACCTTTTTTTTAGCCTAATTGGTGATCTTGTTGCTTACCCATTCCTACACTAACAAGTTGAAAATATCTTAAAAGTTTTGTCCCTGGCTTCATATGATTGGTCCTATGGGTTATTGTACTTATTTTCCTATTGGTTCTAGTTTTTCGTGGGCATTTTCAGTTTTCTTTGGGTAAGTTGGTGTGTCTACTACTTTTATCGGATCATCCTTCATGACTATACAAGTCGAACTAGCATAACTTAGTCAAATAATGAAAGGTATGAGGAGTCACCAAAGTGAAGCGAGAAACATGACTCCTAACACCAGACGCCCTAGAACCCTAATCCTCAATAATGAGACTGAGTCTTGTGATGGTATGAAGAAGAAGATTGGGTTAAAAGGAAAGAAGATAGGAGGGACAATAATATTAGCTCAATTAAAATGAAGATACCAGCCTTCAAAGGTATAAATGATGTAGAAGCCCACCTGGAGTGGGAAAGATAACTAGAGCTGGTCTTCGACTGCCATAACTACAGTGAAGAAATGAAGATCAAACTAGTAGTTTTATAATTCATTAATTATGTTCTAGTGTGATGGGATCAACTAATCCTCACTAGACAGATACCGAGAAACGACCAGTCTCCACCAAGAGAGAGATGAAGACCATCATGCGAGAAAAATTCTTACCCTCTTATTACTATAGAGAAATGCACCAGAAATTACAACGTTTAATGCAGGGAACTATATCCGTTGAAGACTATCACAAAGAGATGGAGACGGTCATGAATAGGGGCAATATAGAAGAAGATCTGGAAGTAACCATGGAAAGATCCTTAGGAGGTCTTAATAAGGAGATTGCCAACAGTGTGGAGTTGCAACACTACATGGAGTTAGAAGACAAGTGCACATGGCCATGAAAATCGAGAGATAATTCAAGTACAAAGGGAGGGGCACTAATCCATATGTGAGTGATAGAACTTAACAAATCTCAAACAGATATTAATTGAAAATAGGGAGAAAGTTTATCTTTGAAGAAGATAAGACAACTTTTATTCTTCTCTACTTTAATTTTTACAATGAAATCCTCTTATATAGCTTTGAGGAGCTTACAAAAATAGTACATATATTAAAATAAGTAAATCCTAAAAATAACATACAAATTAATATCCTCTCATTTTTTAAAATTAATTAAAATTATTAACCTATTTTTAATATTAAATAAAAATAGAAAATGATAAAAATAAAATTTATAAAAATAGAAAATTAAAAGATCACCCTTGATCATTACTCCCCTTTCTTTTAAAGGAATCCAACTCCTGTTGGATCTTAAAATTTGAGATTGAGAAACATAGATTCTCCTATTTCTCTAGTGAACCACTTTGATGCACTCAGTTTTTATCCTTTTTTTGCAACAGGAAATGTTTCTTTTGTTCCCCTACGAGTTTCAGACTTTTTTTTCAAGGATAGTCTCTTCCAGTAGTGGGGTCTTGTTGTTAGTATGCAAATCCTCCACTAAAGGCATAACTTTTCCAGGTTCATCATCTAACATTAATGGTTCGAAAAGTTTTAGATTTTCGACATTGACCACAAAATATGTTTTCATATAGCTAGGTAACTCTAGTTGATATGTGTTTTCACCAATCTTTTTAAAGATCTTAAATAGACCATAAAGAATAGGCTTCAACTTACTGTTTTCTCCTTTTAACCTCTCATTTTCCAAGTATAGCCATACTAGATCTCTTACTTGGAATTCACCTTTTACTCTATGTCGATCATGTCTAGCTTTATATTTTTACTGAGTTTTCTGTAATTACTTTTCTATTTCACCATGGATCTGTCGAATGCATTCTAAAAACTTTTGAGCCTTTTCGGGACCATTATTGTCTTGAACTTCCTTTGATGATGACTCAAGTGTAAACTCAATGTCAAATGGACTTTATGGTAAGTAACTAAGAAAAACTTCAAAAAGTGACTTATTAGTGGAGCTATGAAGAGATATATTAAAGGAAAATTGCAGATATGGTAAACTCTCATCCCAAATCTTAGGGTGTCGAGCATTATACCCCCGCAGAAGATGTACAATGGTCTGGTTGACAACTTCAGTTTGACCATCAGTTTGAGGATGAAAAGTTTATATCTATTCAACTTTATATCAATCATAGACTATAATGATTTCTAGAAGCTTCCAAAAAAATGACTATCATAATCTGAAACAATAGAGCTTGGTAACTCAAAATGTTTTCAAACATCCTTGAAGAAAATTTTTACTGTTTCTTCTCTCGTGATGGTTTTCTTGCATGGTATAAGTATTATCATCTTGGAAAATCTATCTACTACTATATATAGATAGTCATATCCTCATTTAGTAGTTGGTAGACATCCTATAAAATCCATAGAGATATTTTCCCATGGTTTACTCAAAACTATGAATGGTGTGTAAAGCCCAATCTTTTTATTTGATGACTTTGAAGTGCTACATAACATAGACACTTTAATAAAATGTGCTACTTCTTGTTGCATTCGGGGCCATTAGACATAGCGTTGAAGATTTTGTATAGTCTTATTTACTCCAAAGTGTCCTGCTACCTTTGAAGTATGAGCTTCTCACATCCATTGTATACGATTTAGTTTTCTTGAAACACATAATTGTGATCGTTTATAAGTGATCAATCTCGCAATGTAAACTCTGATGGTTTCTCTATTTTCACCATAGTCATTATATCACAAAAATTTGGATCATGTTCATACATGTTGACATATTATTCATGTATGCTTGGCTGAATCTCTATTACAACAGACAAGTAAAGTGTTGTTATTGGTGGCCGAGATAGCATATTAGCCAATTTATTCTAAACTCCTTTTTTGTATTCGATGACAAAGTTAAATTGTTAAAGGTAGGTCATCTATTTCATATGAAGGGTTTGTTGAAATTTAGACTGGGTTTGAAGGTCTTGAAAGGGCCAATGATTAGTGTAAACTACTATTTCTTTACCCAAAAGATAGACACGCCAATATTTTGCGGCTTGGTGTAGGGCAAACAACTCTTTATCATAAGTTGGGTTGTCCTTTTGAGACCCTTGAAATAATTAGGAGTAGTAAGCAGTAACTCTTCCTTTTTGCATCAGAACAACACCCATTGTCTATCCAGATGCATCAACCTCAAGTTCAAAAGGCTTTTGTAGATTTGGTAAAATTAAAATAATCGTCTTAAATATCTTCTTTTTTAGAAGTTGAAATGTGTCCTCATGTTTTTGAGTCCACTCAAACCGTCGATTTGCCTTTGTTAGTTCATGTAAGGAAGCAGCTATCATAGATAAATTCCGAATAAATTTTCTAACATAGTGACAAGCTCACATAAAACTTCGAACTTTAGTGACATTTGTTGGTCAGGGCTACTCTTTAATAGCCTTCACTTTTCCTAGGTCGATTTGTAATTCACCATTACCCATAACAAATCTAAAGTATAGCAATGATCTTTACCTAAACTCACACTTCTTTTTATTAAGGAGAAGTTCATATTTTTTTAACAATTCGAATACCTTTCTTAAATGATCTAAGTGTTCCTCCCAAGTACAGTTGTAGATGAGAATGTCGTCAAGATAAACAATAATAAATTGATCAATGAAGGGTTGTAAGATATCATTCATCAATCTCATAAATGTAGTTGAAGCATTACAAAGACTAAATGGCATGACTATCCACTCAAACAAACCTTGTCTTGTCTTAAAAGTCGTCTTCCAGGAATCTTCTTCTTGGATTCGTACTTGATGGTAACAAAATTTTAAATCCAACTTTGTGAAGTAATAGGCATGCTTCAATTGATTTAGAAGATCATCTATTCTAGGAAGAGGGTATCGATTTTTCACTATGATTTTGTTCAATGCACGGTACTCAATACACATATACAGATCACCATCTTTTTTAGGAACGAGAACCACTGGTGATCCACAAGATGAATTGTTTGGTTTTATAACACCACTCTCAAGTAAATCAGATACTTATTTTTTTATTTCTTCATTCTCTATTACAGAATATTGATACATGCTTAAATTCGGAAGTGATGGATCTGGGATGAGTTAAATCTCGTGTTACACTTCCCACTTTGGTGGTAAACCTCGTTCTTCAGAAAATAGGTCAAAAAATTCTATGCACAACTTTGTTATCTTATTTTTCTCTTTGTTTTGAGATGGCTTAATGATATCCACATGAGTTGGGTTAACGATATTGATTGGCTCTGTGCATCCCTCATCTTTAGAATGTTTTGTAAATAATAATACAAACTTTTTTGATGAGTTAATCATCCGTTTGACTTGACACATAGTGATCAAATTAACAGTTTGTTTCATCTTTTCACCAAAGAAGAGATATTTCCTTCCTTCTTCAGTAAACTAAATTCTTTAAGCTCACTGATAATAAATAGCATCTCGGTCCCATAAATAAGAGCTTTTAAGTATTACCTGAGATATCAAGGGGGACTACATCACAAGTCACTTCATTGATAAACTGACTAATAATAGTAAATCAAAAAGTACATTGTTGATTAACTTGAAGCCCCATATATTTGTGAATCCAACCTAATGGGTATGACTTAGGGTGAGGGATTTTGGACAATCCTAACTTTTGCACCAATTACTCAGAGATGAGATTTCTTTGACTTCCATTATTTACCACGACAGTAATCACATCTTACTTTACTTGAATTTTTAGGACAAACAACTCCTCTTATTCGTCATGCTTAGTAAGTGACTCTAAGTCCATAACTTTTGGCGTTGCCATTAAAGATAAGTTTGGATATGCTCTTTGAACCTGATCAATTACTATAGGTTCATTATCATAGGTTGTTGTTGCCACAATCTTATCCTTTGGTCTTTTCTTTGGGTGCAACTCTGGGTGCAACTTCTAACATTTCTCTTTTATATAACCATCGATTTTACAGTGGCCGCAGTACATTCTAGCACTTAATGTTGATGATGAGGATGATAAGGCTGAAGTAGCCTTCGTAAATTTTTTCAATTTTAAGGAGCTTGATTTTAAGCCTTCAAAGAGTTACTCGTTACGACTATTTTTCTTTTTAATGGTCATAACTATCATACTTGCACTAGACACATTGTTTGGTTTATAAAGTGAGATCTCGGTACTTATATGTGGCAATAGTCCTTAAGTGTATTTCATGAACATCTCAGGTGAATCCATTGGAACTCCTAACGCTACAGCTGGACGTCTAAACTCAGTTGTATATTCTTGCACTGATTGGTCTCGCTTTTGGCATAGGTTGTGTTATTGCTTCTACCAATCTTCTTGATAGCCCATTGGATAAAATTCTTTTCGGATGAGATCTAGAAAATTATCCCAAGTTATTTCTTCACTCTCATAGTCTGTATATATGAATTCCACCACGCTAAGGCATGACTTGTCATTTTTAGTCTTGTCAATAAGACCTTGTCTTCACTACTATGCCTATATAAGGTAAAGTAAATCTCTAACTGATTGATCTAAGAATCTAACTTCTCAGCATTAACTGAACTGTCATACGATGGAATGTCGATTTTTGCCTCCACTTTAAAAGGTCTTGACAGCCTTTCTTCTTCCTCTTTTTGAGGAGACTGATTTTTTTCTTTTTTCTTAAACTCGAACTGGGACTTTTTATTATCTATGTGGAATTCTTATCAGAATCATCATGAGATTGATCCTCCATCCAAAACATAATTTTTGCCATCTATTCAGACATACCAGCAATTTGCTTGGCCAATTCGACTACAATAAAGTCTTGTGCCATTATAATAAACTCAAAACTTGTGGTTCTTCTTGAAGGTATTTGGTGAACATTGAGAATATAAAACGGTTCTCCTGTCACCTTGTAACCACTTCTAGTCTTAACCATATACAAGTAGGATTAAAATGCTCTGATACCAATCTGATCCGCATGTAAGTGATAGAATTTGGCAACTCTCAAACATATAGAATTTGATAACTCTCAAACATATAGAATTTGACAACTCTCAAACAGATATTAGTTGAAAATAGAGAGAAGGTTTATCTTTGAAGAAGATAAGACAACTTTTATTCTTCTATGCTTTTATTCTTACAATGAAATTCTCTTATATAGCTTTGAGGAGCTTACAAAAATAACACATATATTAGTATCATCTCATTTTTTAAATAAATTAATTAAAACTATTAATCTATTTTTAATATTAAATAAAAATAAAAAATGACAAAAATAAAAATTATAAAGACAAAAAATTAAAAGATCACCCTAGATCACGCACATCATATGCCACCCCTACCTATAGCTTAGAATGACCCAAGAAAGAAGAAAACAAGGGAACAGATGAGAAGAATAAAAAGTTCACACCATCTGATACAAAAGGTAGGACACCCAACTCATCTCAAAAGCATAGTACAATTAAATGCTTTAAGCGTCTCAGAATCAGACATATTGCCTCTCAATACTTAAATAAATCATGTCATTAAAAGATGATGGCATAATTGATAGTGCTAGTTATTGCGAGAGTGAAGATAATGATAGCATGCAGCCACTGGAGGATGTTGAGGAAAGCTTTGAATATCCAGCTCAATGAGAAGCTTTGTTATTAGGAGAGTTATGAATTTTCCAAGTCAATCTAAAAGAAATTAACCAGAGAAAAAATATCTTCCACGCTCATTGCCTTATAAATAGGAAGGTATGTATCTCATTATAGATTGGGGTAGCTGCACTAATGCTATTACTACTATCCTAGTTGATAGACTTAGGTTGACGTGCATACGTCATCCTCACCTTTATAAGTTGCAGCAGTTGACTGATTGTGCAGAGATGAAAGTGACTAAACAAGTATTAGTTTCCTTCTTTTTTGGGCAATACACTGATAAAATACGTTATGATGTTGTGCCCATACATACTAGTCACATCTTACATGAAAGACCTCATCAGTTTGATAAACGCACAACTTATGATAATTATAGGAATCTTTATTCCTTTTGTAATGGCCCCAGAAATTCAAAAGGAAATACATATAATAATCTAAGTGTGGAAGCGAAATAAAATATTAAGGTTAACATTCCTTACACAATAACTTAAAAGTACTAAATAATATTACGGAATAAGTTCTCTAAAAGAAATACGAGAAAGTGAGAAAAATAAAGAAAACTATAATAAGTTCTCTAAAAGAAATACGAGAAAGTGAGAAAAATAAAGAAAACTATAAAGCATCTAGCATCTACTCGTCGTCTTCTCGTGGGTCGGGCTCGGGAACCAGGTCCTCTTGATCTGAAATGGTTAAATAAGGAATGAGCTACACTAGCTCAGTAAGGACATCACACTATATCACTGTCACGGAAGTAAATGTTGGTAGAAAACCAAAAACAACCAATAGAGCACAGATTTTCAACCAAACATTTATCTAAAATAAAGCCACTTACCCTTTTTCTTACCCTTGGAGAACTTGTAAAAATAACCTATAAAGACAATAACATCATATAGATCACAATTTCATGCATAATCAATAACATAAAATATATCATAAATCCGTATTCATTAACAATAACTGATTATCACCGTTTCTCATTTTTACCAGCCTACTAATATCCTTGGGGATCCATAGGGGTGTCCCTGCTACACGTGAACCATTCTTCTTAACAGTCTTAATTCCAGGGCCGTCCTTATACCCTGTCCGATATGAGCACCAATACATTAAACCTCGATACCTCGTCTGGTATGAGGTTGAAGTGGGCCGTCCCCATACCCTGTTCGGTATGAGATGACATTCACAGTAGGGTTCCCTATGAACTTGATCCGTCCACCATCTTCGAAGATATCTAGTGAGGCTGTCACCTTATCTGTTTTTCCTTAGTCTCCGTTACCAATTTGAACATAATCACATAACAATAACCATGCACCCGGTAAAACAATCATATCTTAAATTCCAAAATCACACAGTGGTCAAGTGAGACAGTAACACATACATTTAAAACCATAGAATAGATAGATCAGATACCATAATGTATTTAAACTGTAAAATAAATCAACAGGAATCGACATAGAATAATGTCTGATTTCGGGCTCCATTAGCAACCTTAATTAATTATGCATATCTATTAATTTGTATAAAATACAGTATTACTATTTATTCGAACTTTAATTCCATGATAGAAAATAGGGTGAGGGGTTCTTACTTGATTCGACACCGAAAACTAGATTGTCACTGTGCCTACGGGCGGTCCCTGGGTTCGAAAAGTCATCTTGTGAATGTCTTCTGTCTTTATTTTCATATGATGGTAAACTGATCGCAGGTCTATTTTGGAGAAGACCTGCGCACCCTGTAGCTGATCGAAGAGGTCATCAATCCTGGAAGGGGATACTTGTTCTTGATTGTGACCTTGTTCAACTCTCTGTAATTAATGTATAGTCTCAACGTTCCATCTTCCTTTCTGGCAAAAGTGACTCCGGCACCCCAAGGGGACACACTATGTCTGATAAAACCACTGTCTTGTAATTCAGTGATCTGTTTCTTCAGCTCCTCCATCTCAACACGGCTCATGCGGTAAGGAGCAACCAAGATAGGTTGGGTGCCTGACTGTAGATATATGGTGAACTCGACTTTCTTATCCACTGAAAATCCGGGTAGTTCATCCGGAAACATATCTGGAAAGTCTCAGACTACTGAAATCTCTTAAATACAATTCTCTTTCTTGGGTTTGCCTAGTTAGAGAAAATAGCAAGGTTAAGGTACTCGACAATTAAGAAAACTTGCCATCAAGGAATAAGTATTAAATGATTTTATTAATTTGTAAATGGCTCCTCATTAGGAGGATTGAAGACAACCTTCTTGCTAAAACAATCTACGGTGGCGTGATACGCCGCTAGCTAATTCATCCCTAAGATTACATCAAAATCTCCCGTGTCTAATTCTATTAGGTCTACACTCAGTTTTTTATTTACTATCTCTATGGCAAAAGCCTTATAGACAACTTCTCCTAATAGTGTTACACTCCCAACAGTAGACATAAATAACATTGAATCAAGTTTATCAGGTAATACATTAAAATTGGATGCAAAAACAGGTGAAACAAATGAATGCGATGCACCAGTGTCAATCAAATTATGAGCAAGATGGTTACAGATAGTATACATACCCTGTACCACGTCCGGGTTGGCTTCAGTATCCTGCTGGGTGAGGTTGTAACCGCTGCCTTGGATAAGAGGTCTTCCCTGATTCTGGTTTTTTGGGCATTCTCTCGCATAGTGTTGGGCACTACCACATATGTGACAGATGTTGTTGAGGCGATAGCATGATCGGTTCCCCTGATCCCTGCCACAATGCTGACAGATCTTACCACGTCCTGCCACTGGAGCCTGAGGGGGAGTTTGGATCACCGGTCTAGGCCTCTTGTTCTGTTGGACAAGCGCAGTAGGTGCTGGTCTACGGGGTGGAGCTGAGGGTCTGTGGTTCCCTATTGACTAAGGGAGGTTGTGGAGGCTCCTCTCCACTAACTGTGCCTTGGCCAGAACGGTCGAGTAAGTCCTGAGCTCCAGTACAAATAAATACTGCTTGATCTCTGGGCACAGGCCCCACTGGAACCTCCTAGCCTTCCTGCCCTCATCTATCAACGTCTCAGTGGAGTATCGGCTTAACTCCAGGAACTTACGAGCATATTCTGACACTGTCATGTTCCCCCGGAATAACTGGACAAACTCCATCTCCTTCAGATGTCAGATGTGCTCTAGGAGGTACTCTGTATAAAAGGCTGCTAGGAACTGTTCTCAAGTAACTGAAGCAGGCAGGGTGGTCTGCTTCTCCCACCCTTAAGGTCTTGAAGGCCTTCTCCGTCTCCGCCAACCAGTACTGGGTATCTTCAAAAGAGGATTCCCCTGCAAAAGTAGATGACTTCAATCTCCTGTACCTCTGTATGTAGTCTGGGCCGTCCATGCGCATTTTTGATCTTGGCTGTCCATGCGCGCGGGAACCGATCTCAGCTGTTCGATCGCGCGCATGCGGATTGCCCACATGGCTCCCTCTTGCGTGGCCTCCTGCGTCAGTGTCTCTGCCACCTAGCGCGTCTTGGTTGGCCGGGCTGCTGACCGGGCAGCTGACATGGTACAACTTTTTTAAATTACGTTTTGACCACTAAATTCTAATTTTTCTTTCAAAAATACCCCCAGAACCCAAATTTTCACCCATTTTTTTCAAAATTATTTTCAATTAAATTCTTAAATAATTTTTACCCTTATTATTATTATTATTATTTCCATTAAAATAAAATAAAATAAATTAAATTAAGTTAATATATATTTATATTTATATAGAATTAATTAAAATACAATAAAATAAAATAATAAAAAATATATATATATATATATATATAGTTGGGTGTTACACCTTTAGTATGAGTGGTTAGAATTTTATACTTGTACCGCTATCACCTAATGAGATATTCAAAGATCAACAGTAGCTCAAAAACTCCACAAAGACTAGAGGAAATGAAGGATTGAGTAATATGAAGAGAGAATGTTACTACATGGAAAATGAGCTAAGGCAACCATCTTTTAAGAAAACGTTATTAACTCACCTCAAACCTTTTTTGTTAAATGGTGTTGTTTTGCAGGACATTTTCTTAAAGAAAACAGGATTGGTGAAAATTCTACATAAAAAGTATCCGATTCGAGAACAAATTATTTTTGAAGGGGAAGGGGTTGACTGAGCATGGACATAGACCATAGAGAGAAAACCAAATATGAAGGAAGAGGAAAACAAGCCCAACAATCTAAGGATATAATTGTACTTACATCTCAATCCAAGTGGAAAAAGGAATCAAACAAGAAAAGGGATGACTTTTAAAGAATCAAATCTCGGCTGAATAGGAAAGATTATGGCCATCTCTGAACTTCTATTTATTTTCTTCCTAATTTTTTACAATCAATTAAAATCTTCTTCATTAAAAGAAGTTTTCAAAAAGGAAGATCCTATATAGCCTAATTAATCAAAATCTTCTTAATTTTTATTAATTTTTTAATCAACATAAGATTTAATTTCTACAATTAATTTAAAAGATGTATTTTTTTGTATTGTTCATGGCCTTACTCTATAAATAGGTATTCAAATCATTCAAGATTGAAATCAACAATATTGTGAGTCTTATTCAAGAGAGGTATCTTCATGCTTCTTGTTGAATAAGGAGTGGATCTACTTATCGAGGTAATTCCTTGTGTCGTTCTTCCATTCTTCTTTTAATCATCCATTTTTCAGTGATCTTAATTCCTATCATTCTTGATAGACTGTTAATTAAGGAGGATTTTCATATGATTAAATTTCTTTTATGCCTTGAATTAAATTATATTGATTGATTTTGGATTTCGTATAAGTAATATTTGAATTCAGATTTTAATGTTGATTTGAACTTTCTTGTGTGTGAGTACAAATTTATGTTTTAAATTTGAAGTTAAAACATCTTGCGAGAGTCAAATCTCAGAAGGCAAACCTCATGAACAAGCTCACAAGAATGCTTCACGGGCGTTTGCATGCCTCATGAGCAAAATCCTCACAAGTGCTACAAAACTTATGCACACGCATACAGACACGTCCACTTACCCGACCAGGCACTGTTAAGTTAAGCTACTTCCATGTACACTGCAACTGATCGACACTTGGTAGCTTCTAGCCATACACAGTCAGCCCTTAGGTCGATCAATGGCCGTGCTTGCTTGTATGTGATGAGATGGATCACGTTTATCTGCCCTCTCCATATTTAAACCTTTATTCTCTTCTATTTCTTCATTCTTCCATTCTATATTATGAAGGAAAAGAAATACTTTGAGCTAGAGAAAGAGAGGGGCAATCGAAAGTGATAAGAGAGAAAAATGAGCTGCTCTATCGCAGTAAGCCTGTCACTTAACTACTCCTCCCTTTTTCTTCTTCGTGCTTATGATAGATAAACTCTACAAAATTGGCCACTGTAACAAACTTTCTTCCTCAAAATCGTGACCTTCTTGTTTGCTTTTTGGAAACCAAACTCTATTAAGCTATTAATAAGGATTATGACCATGTTTTCATACCACTAATGAAATTTTTATCTTATTTAAAGGGCCCTAAATATGCATGCACGAACTTATTTAAACAGAAATGGTTTGTACTAAATGTTTAATGAATTTTATTTTACTTCGGGTTATTGTTTGAATGTTGTCTAAGCTTGTTTAGTGGGTGAATTTAAGGAGTTTAAATTACATAAAATACTTAGAATGAAGTAGGCAAAATTATGCCCCAAGGTACCAATAAGAATTGCAGCACGAGCACCACGGCGTGCCAGACATGGGAGGGACACTTTCTAGGAACGCATGTGCACTGGGACAAGGCGCTACACATGCGATGTGTGCGAACAGTAGTGCACTCGCATGCCAGCTTTACCAGGTGCACTAGGACAAGACATCATGCTCGTGCCTGCACTAGAACTGCTTTAACATACCTACAGTACGAAAGCTAGCCCCTAGGCATGCATGGCGTACACGTGATTGTGCATTTCACTAAGTGGTCAGCACACGAGCAAGTGTGCACACAGGCACACTATACCGCACAAAGGAGACTAAGAGGCACACTGTGCTATAATCGCGCACGGGCATGCTGAACTGTACAAACATGCGCACAGACACCTCGAGTTGTGCGAGTGTGAGGGCGTGATGCCCTATGCGAGGCAACCTGTGTTCCCACTACAAGCGTCAATCCCCGATATGCCCATTTTATTCGGTCTGCCTGCCCATGCATGCGACAATACATGGTCCGTTGGGATGTATGACCCAGCTAAGCTCACATATGTGTCTAGAGGGCCTCATGGTTGGGTGTAACAAGGGATTTTTTCCCCAGGCTTTGGAACCAATAGTGGGCCTTAAATGGGTCTGTGTTGTTTAAAAAGCTTCAAGGAGCCTATAACTCGACCAATGGGCCTCTGTTAGGCCCAAGTCTGTCATTGGGCCTAACCAAGCCTAGAAATTTAACATGGTCTCCCATAGGGTCTGGAATTGAGTTTTAAGAGCCAAGTAGGCTAAAAATGGTTTTTATGGATCCCAACCAGATCCAAGTTAAGTTATAATAGGCTGAATGGCAATAAACAAGATATATTGGGCCCATCGACCAAAATTGATGGAAAAGTACATTGGTAGGCCCAGTTGGCTGAACGACGAGAAATTCTTAGAATATCTGTAATGGTTTAACTCAACCCGAATGGGTCGGGCTAGCCGGTCCACATGGGCTGGATAAGAAAAGGCCAATAAGAGTCACAGGCTGGTGGGCTTCGGCCGGTTGGGCCATCTACAGGCCCGTTTGCATGGGGTGCATGCATTCGGCCCCTTGAGCCTACGCATGCACTGTCAGTTGTGCATAGGCTTAGAGGGCTGTGTGTGTGGGTGCTCCCAGGCGCTCATGCTTGTGGTCCGTTTGGGAATACATGCGTGTTCGTGAGCCATGTGGGCCGGGCAACATGTTCGGTGCACGTGTGGGTCTCTTCCCTAGGCGTGGGTTACCCATGGGTGCGGCATCCTCGGGTCGTGGCCCATCTTAGTCATAAGGCCTTGAGGCCTTCTCGAGTTGGGCCCAAAGCTTGGACTTCCTTTTGATTCTTCAAGCCCGTTAATCTTACTTGGGTCTTAAGCCTTATGGCTTGGACAAACTTGTCCCATCTCTTGAAATAATCGTAATAAGGAAAGCGTTCAAGGATGAAAATATTTTCTTGTCTTGGGTATTCCTCATTGATGAAAGGTTACATCTTTAGAACTAATTCTAGGTTGTCTAGGATCACATCACCGATGATGCGATACCCGCTGACACTACACCTAAACTAGAGGAGTGTAAGAAGTGAGCAAGTACTGATGAGCTTTCAGGAAATGAAAGAAAGCAATTGTGAGGTAATAATATTCCAAGCTACTCTATTCTTGACCAAGTATCAAATAACGAGGCCGAATCTACCAAACAGAGTTCTTGGCCTAAGAAGAAACGACACTATAAGCTGCTAGAAACCCGAAGGGTAACGGACCTTACTGTTAAAGAATGGCATGGCCCGAAAATTTTGACTTAAGAAGAAAGCCCGAATGTATTTTGGGTTTTGGTACCCGTAGGGTATACATGTGTCACAATGCACGTACAGGATACTTGGCCCACAATTTGCTGGAGCTCCATGGGTCCCATGGTGAAACAGTCAAGACGACCTTACACTTCGCAAGGAAATCGGAGACAGGTAGCTTCTCGACGCAGAGACCTGGAGGCCTACATGTGAGCAAGGAGGCCCACATGTGCGCCGAACATGTGGCCCAACTCGCACAACCCACGAACATGTACACCTGCTGATATGGATCGTACGTACGAGCGCCTGAGAAGGCCCATATACACGATCCTCTAGGCCTACCTGGAACTGACCATGCGCACTCACACCCAAGGGAGTGAACACGCGTACCTTACACAGACGAGCCTGTGGACGGCCCAATCGGTCCAAGCCTACTAGCCCGCGACTCTCGCAGGTATTTTCCCATGCAGCCCATGGGACTGGTTGGCCCGGCCCATCCAGATAACCAAAACTCGGTCGGCTCCCTTTCCCTTTTTTATTATATAATTCATTTTATTATTTTAAATTTCATAAAGACTTTGGACCCACTTTTTGTTTATCCATGTTTTAAAATTAAAATCCCACATTCCTAAATTAATTTTCACATGTGTTTTATATGGAATTCACATGGGATAAATATTAGATTATTTTAATTATTATTTTATTATAAGTCTATTCTTTAGGATTATTTAATTAATTTATTTCGAATAGAATAATTATTTTATTATGTATTTATCCTAGATTTAGATAGAATTTTATCTAGGGTATTATTTTATTAAATTATCTCAAGAGTTTGTACTCATCTAGATTGTCTGGAAAAGACTATAAATAGGTCTTTACTAATAGGTTGTAAACACATTTGACAAACAATTTGAGAGAATTTTTGAAAGCTTCAACTTTTCTTCTTTTAGCATTTTTGCTAAAATTGCCTTCTTCAAGTTCTTCGGGAAGAAAGAATCTTAAGAAGTCTTATTGAGCCAAATAGCAGGGATCAACTTATTGGTAAATCCGTGACATTTTTCCTTTTTTTGTTTTATTTTCCTAGTCTTTGTTTTTTCATTCTTTTTAGAATTATAGATTCAATTAGAGGGAGGGTTTGTCTAGGCGATTATAGTTTCGATATTGCATACATGAGTGTGTTTTAGGAATTGATTCGATCCTCCCCATACGCTCATGCATTATTTGGTATAAGAGCTTTAGCTCCTAGAAACCCAAATCTATCTTTATTTGTTTTCAGTATTTTGTTCTTAAATTAGCATTCAAATTTATTTGACTATTAATTCATATTGCATCCTGCTTGAATTCATATCTATCTGTTCAATTCAAGTAGTTCTTGTTATTATTCTAAAAAAAAATTATATATATCAAAAAATACAAAAATATCCTAATTGCACCTCATAAGGCAATTGACACATTGTTTGCATTTGCATCACAAAAGCATAATAATTGCCTGATTGGTGATTGGAAATCCTTTGAGAAAGCTAAGGGAAAGTACATTGCCTAACTAGTGTGAGTGAATACTTTTGTTTTCATTCCGGACACTATCCAGATTTAATTTTCGAATTGGATTTCTATAACGTACATCAACGTTACATAAAGAAACTTAACCAGTCATAGAGTGTAGCCGATAAATTGAGGGTAGTATAAGTAGATACATCTGCTGATTATATCCATCGGGAATAATCAAATCCTTACACATCAGTCCAAATTATCATTCTTTGTGATCTATGTTTCTATTTTTTTTATTTTATGCATGTTCCGTTACATAATTAAGCGACTAATTGCTATTAGTTTTTTTACAAATGGCGCACCATTCCTTTTCTCTGTGCTTGTTTCTAAGCTTTAGTAGAAAATTAAAATCTTTTAGGGTTCCTTGTTGTGTCATAAGGACTAACATGCAGACCCTATTTAAGCGATTCCGATTCTGAACGCTCAACTCGATAGATGAAGTTGTCAAATGAGAGACTACAAGGTAAACACAAGAGAATGTGAGGGAGAGGATCTATTCTTTTCACTAACCTTTCTTCTAGGTACTATATTATGTCTCAATCCATCGAAGACACTCTACTTGTGTGTAATGTCCTTGTTGTTTGAAGAGCTCTCAACATATAAGTTAGGAGTGAAGACAACGAACAGAGGGAGAACATTTTCCACACATGATGTCTTGTCAATGATAAGGTATAAGGAATGATCATTGATACTGGTAGTTGTGCTAATGTGGCAAACACTCTATTCGTGAAAAGAGCAGGGTTAACATACATCAAGCATCCACATCCCTACTGGTTACAATGGTTGAATGAGTGTGATAAAGTCCAAGTTACCGAACAAGTCATGGTACCATTCTCCATTAGAAAATATCACGACGAGGTATGTTGAATATCATACCTTTACATGCTAATCACTTGATACTTCGGAGACCTTGGCAGTTTGATAGACAGGTACAACATTACTGCCACACCAATCGATATTCATTGCGAAAGGACGGTTTGAATCATATTCTTAGACCTTTATCACCAAAAGAGGTACATGAAGATTAGGTGAAAATTAAACAGACATTTGATGAATACTCAAGAAGGGTAGAAGAGAGAAAGAAGGTTGTCAAGAAAGTCAATGGCCCATTGAGCAGAAAGGACGCCCAACAGACAGTTAAAGATAGTCCATTAAGGGAAAAATAGAGAGAAAAAATAAGGGAGTGTCCTAATGACAGGGACAAAATGTTAAGAAATGTCTCATGTGAAAAGAAAAGTTCCATTATACTTACCTACAGGGAGATTTATTTTGACCTTAATACTCTTTGTAAAGTCGTACTGTTTTTCTCTTACAGATAATTACCATGGCAAGTAGGCTATGAAGATTTGATTCAGATCCTGGTGGAATTGTGAATCAAGTCATGACATGCATCAACAACAAAGCAAACATACCAGGGAGGTATGATGTATTTTCTACTGTAATCACTAATATTTTCCCTTGTGATGAAGGCCCAGATTCGAGAACGAATCTTTTTGAAGAAGGGGAGATGATGTGATCCTAGATAGCCCAGAATTAGTTCCAAAGATGCAACCTTACATTAGTGAAGAATACCCAAAAGATAAAAGTAATTTCATCCTTGAACACTTTCCTAATTGGGATTATTCCAAGAGATGAGTCACATTTGTCCAAGTCAGAAGGCTTAAAAACTAAGTAAGATTAATGGACTTCAAGAATCAAAAGAAAGTCCAAGCTTTGGGCCCAACTCAAAAAGGTCTCAAGGCCTTATGGCCAAGATTGCCCATTGCCCAAGGATGTCGCGCCCATAGGAAGCCCATGCCTAAGCAAGCAGGCCCACACGTGCATCGAACATGCGGTCCAGCCCACATGGCCCATGAACACGTACGTGTGCTCGCACAGATCATGTGCACAAGCGCCCGGGAGCACCCACGCACATGACCCTTTAAGCCCATGCAGAACCTACTGCGCACTCACAGGACCAAGGGGCCGAACACACGCACCTGTGCGGACGGCCCAACCAGCCCAAGCCCACCAGTCCACGCGAACCAGCCGACCCGACCCATCCAGATGACCCAAGCTCGACTGACCCTTTCTCCTTTTTTAATTATTTAATATTTATTTATTTATTTTATTATTTTAAAAATTTAAAAGGCTTTTAGGACTCACTTTTAAAATTACCCATGTTTTAAATTAAAATCCCACATGCCTAAACTAATTTCCACATGTGTTTTACATGGAATTCACATGGGATAAATATTAGAATATTTAATTATTATTTTATTATAAGTATATCCCTTATGATTATTTAATTAATTTATTTAGGATAGAATAATTATTTTATTATGTAATTATCTTATATTTAGATAGAATTTTATCTAGGATATTATTTTATTAAATTATTTCAAGAGTTTGTACTCATCTAGATTGCTCAAAAAAAGGTATAAATAAGCTTTTACCCATAGGTTATAAACACACCCAATTACAATCAATTTGAGAGAATACTTGAAAGCTTAGAATTTTTTTTTTTTAGCATTGTTACTAAAATTAGCTTCTTCAAGTTTTTCGGGAAGCAGGAGTCTTCAGAAGTCATGTTGAGGCAAGGAGCAGGGATTAACTTATCGGTAAGTCTGTGACATTTTTTCTTTCCTTGTTTATTTTTCCTAGTCTTTGTTTTTGTTTTCCGTTTAGGATTATAGATTCAATTAGAGAGAGAGGTTTATTCTAGGTGGTTATAGGTTCGGTATTGCATATGTTGAGTGGGTTTTAAGAGTTGATTCAATCCGCCCCATCCCCTCCTACATCACAAGGTCTTTTAGTTCTAAGGGATTACAAAACCCCAGCATCCGTGTCTCATATCTTGCACTCAAGCTCAATGATTACTTGAGAAGGGTTACACATGGTATATGGCTTACATAGTAGTGAATAAAAAGTGACGAAGTTAAGCTACAATAGATACCCGTGGTGAAGAAATTTCTCAATGTTTTTCTACAAGATCTTCTAGATCTACATTTAGATTGGAAGATTGAGTTTTTTATTAACTTAAGCCCTAATACGAGCCCTATCTCTAAGGCTCTATATCGAATGACAAAAGCCGAACTAAAGGAGCTTCAGAAATAATCGTAAGAGTATTAGAAAAGCACTTCATCAGATGAAACATATCACCATAGGCAGCCCTAGTACTATTTGTAAAGAAGAATGATGGTACCATGCAACTATATCGATTATAGATAACCTAACTAAGTTACTATAAAGAATAAGTACCTATTGCCTCGTATCAATTATTTGTTCGACTAATTGCAAGGAGCCCAAGTATTCTCAAAGATTGATCTACGTTATGGATACAATCAATTAAAGATTAAGAAAGACGATGTTCGCAAGACTACCTTCAGGAGCAGTTATAACCATTATGGATTCTTATTTATGTCTTTTAGTCTAATAAATGCTCCTGCAATATTTATAAATTTGATAAATAAAGTCTTTTATTCATTTTTGGATAAGTTTGTCATTATCTTCATTGATGGCATAATTAATCTACTCACAGAGCGAGACTGAACATGCGAATGATCTAGTTACAGTGCTTGGGATACTCAAGAAAAAAAATTATATGCCAAGTTTAAAAAGTGTGAATTTTGGTTAAAAGAAGTTATCTTCCTTGAACATATAGTCTCAAAAAATAGAATATCAGTAGATTCAACTAAAATAGAAGCAGTTGTAAATTCGTAAAAGCCTATAACAATGACTAAAGTTTGAAGTTTTTTTTATTTATCTAGGTACTACAGAAAGTTTTTTGAAAGTTTTTCAAAGACCGCTACTTCACTAACTCATCTCGCTAGAAAGGACACGGAATTCGAGTAGAATGACAAGTGTGAAGAAAGCTTTTAGGAAATGAAAAAATGGTTGACAACAGCTTTAGTACTAATTATTCCTAATGGTACTAGTGGATTCTCTATTTACAGTGATTCTTTAAAGCAAGGGTTAAGATGTGTGTTAATATAACACGTGAAGGTGATAGCTTATGGTTCTAGAAAACTAAAGAATCACGAGTATAACTATCCCATTTATGACTTAAAACTAGTCACCAAAGTATTTTTCTTAAAGATCTGGCATAATTATCTATATGGTGAGAAATTCGAGATCTATACAGATTATAAAAGTTTGAAGTATTTATTCTCACCAAAAGAACAAAATATTCACTTGAGGAGATGTATGAATTTACTTAAGGATTATGATTGCAAGATCTAAGACCACTCGGGAAAAGGTAACATAGTTGCGGATGCACTTAGTATGGAAAGTTTTTGCATTCTGGCATATATTATGGCCTTAGAATGGAGATTTATAAAGGAGTTTTAGAAGTTGAATCTGAATGTTTGATAAAAGAGTCCAAGAGGGTACCTAGCCAATAAAAGTACAACCTATTTTGATGCAAAAAGTTAAAGAAGCTCAGTAGTATGATCTTACCTTGAATTCTATTATGGAAGATATTAACAAGGGGCTTAGGCTAAAAGTTAGATGGTGTATTAAGGTTTAAAAATAGGATATATAATAATAGTCTGAAAAATGAAATATTAGAAAAAGCACACTACTCTAGATTTGCTATCACCCTGGCAACACTAAAATATACTAGAACATGAAGACCAAATATTGGTGGAGTGGGATGAATAAGGATATAACAGAGTTTGTTTCTAAATGTCTCACACACTAACAAGTGAAGGCTAAACATCAGAACCTAGCAAAACTACTTCAGCCCTCATCGGTGTCAGAGTGGAAATAAAAAAAATATTACCATAGATTTCGTGGTGGGTTTACCTAAACAAGATCCAACTATGATGCCATTTGGATTATTGTTGATAGATTGACTAAATCTTCTCATTTCCTAACTATCAAAGTAAATGACCCACTAAACAAGTTGATTAGGCTCTATATTAAAGAGATCGTGAGATTGCATGGAATTTTAGTTACAGTCATCTCCAATCGAGATCTCCGCTTTATTTTAAGTTTTTGGACTAGTCTATAGAATTTCATGGGAACCAAATTATCTTTTAGTATGACTTCCATCCTTAGACAGACAGCCAATTAGAACAAACAATTCAAACTTTAGAGGATATGCTATGCGCCTACATTATTAAGTTAGGAGGTAATTGGGACAATCATTTACCTCTATTGAGTTCGTATATAATAATAGCTATCAGTCCAACATTCAAATGGCACCTTATGAGATATGGAAGATCCTGCAGATAGCCTATCTATTGGGAAGAAGTTAGAGAACGAAACTTATTGGACCTGAACTAGTAGAAAAAACTACAAAGAATGTGAAATTGATTAAGAAACGTCTTCTAACAGCTTAAAATAGGTAAAAGAGTTATGCCAACAACTGGAGAAGAGAGTTAGAATTTGAAGTAGGCGACATGTATTTTTGAAAGTCTCACCAAATAAAGGGATCATGAGTTTTAAAAAGAAAGGAAAACTTAGTCCTAGATTCATAAGACTTTTTGAGATATTGGATAGAGTGAGAATTTTCACTTACCGCTTAGCATTGCCACCTGAGTTAGTCAACATTTACAATGTCTTTCACATATCAATGCTGAGGAAATATCACCGGGATCCATCACATATACTCCAATATTAACCACTTCCACTCCAAGATAATTTATCCTACACTAAGCTTCCTGTGCAGATACTTGATCACAAAGAGAAGAAATTATGATCCAAGGTGATCCTATTAGTGAAAACACTCTAGCAGCATCATTTAATTAAAGAACCACATGAGAGCCGAAAGAGGAAATAAAGGCTAAGTACCCTTATTTGTTTGTGACCTTTCTTAAGTCCAATTTAGATGAAACTTTTTTTTTTAAGGAATTGAGGATATGATAGCCTGAAAATACCTCCGAGTTAAATTTTTATGTTTGACATGCTTAATTTAACCTTTATATGTGTCTATAAATATATAACAAAGTTAAGAATTTAGTTTGAAGTCAAATAGAAAGAAAACAAAGAATTAATTTTTGTTTATACTAGATAAACAAAGGCATGTATAGAAGCTTATAATGACTTACTATTTGGGCCCTATGGGCTAAGTGGGCCTAAAGGAGTCTAATGGGCTCCATTTGAGCCCAACAAATAACTAAATCATGGATAAGGAAGAAAAAACAATTGGAAGAGTAGAAGAATCTAGAACAAACATGAAGAGGCATGATGAAAGATGACAACTTTTCGAGTGAAGGGGCATGATGAAAGGGTAGCAACCTTTGGAGAAAAGAGGTATGATGAAAGGATGCAACCTTTCAGGTAGAGTGACATGATGAAAGGATGCAACATTTCTCTCATGCTCCCACTCTTATAAATAGAGGATGAGGGAAAGAAAGGAGAATTATGAAAGAGAAAGAGTGAGAAATAAAGAGGTGAGGGAAGAAAAAAGAGTGCAAAGTAAATTTTTGAGAAAGAAAAAAAGTGACCAGAATCATCATAGAACACTGCCAAGGGAATTCATAGAGTGATAGTTAAAAAGGAAAGGTTTGAAATACGACAGGTTAGGACCTATAGTAAGGTATCATAAATTCATTAGTCTACATAACTTTAAAGTATTTTATATAGTTTTAATATAAAAAAAAGTGTAAGTAGATGTTGTGATATTATAACCTACATATGTTTGGAAAATGTTTTATGTGTATTTTTGTATGTGCTAAGTATTTATTAAATTTTTAATTTAACATAAATGTTATTTTGTTATTTATTTTTTTTCAAAATGTGATTTTGATATGTGTGCATCATTCGTTATGAAAATGAGTTATTTCAAAAACACTTGCATTATGTTTGACTTCATTGTGCCTATACATGTAATTCTGTGTTCAGGTGTATTGATAAGTGTGTACCCATATATGTTGCTCCGTATTCGGGTGTACGGGGATCCATGTGATCTATTGCTCTGATCGTTTTGTGTTCGAGGGATAGTAGTGTTTTAGGGCACCCATATATGTCGTTCCGTGTTCGGGTACATGGAGAACCGTTAATAAGTATGTGTGCCTATGCGTAATATGTGATAACTAATTAGTCCTGCATAATAGTGATGACATGTAGCTCATTGTACAATGTAATGATTGTGAATCTGCTTTATGATTTGCACACTTATTTTTTTATTCATATATCTGTTTTCAGAAAGTATATACGATATATGTTCTGTCGAGCAAAAACTATATATTGTATGTATTATGCTATGATTTTATAATATTGTTTACTGTGATATTGTATCTCACATTCCTGTCACCCTTTAGATATTGAAGATGCCACTACAGAACGAGCAGTGATACGGAAAAAATTATTTAAAACTAAATTTTGATATTAAGATTACTATTTCATACTTTTGTTTTATAACGTAAGAAAAAAATTTAAAATCTCTTGTCATATGTTTTTGTTTTATATTCAATGGATGTAGCTTTTGTAATTATGTTATTATTAATAAAATTAAATTATTTTGAAGTAAATGTAATCCGGTCATTATCTTATAAGACGGAGTATAATCCATAACATATTATATTAAAGTAAATTATCATAAAACAAATTATAAAATTTTATTTGAAATATAAATCAAATTGTAAAAGACTAAAATTAGGAGCCACATCACAACTTAGAGTGATATTTACAAATCAATATAGATAACCAAAATATTTCAACGAATAGAATATTCAAGTTTTCCTTAAATATATTAATTGTATTTCTATAATATTTTTTACGTGTATTGTTATAAAATATGATGTTTAATGTCTGTTAATATTTTATAAAAAATAATTACCGATTATCATGATTGTTTTATATAATAACATGCTTTTAATTGCGATAATAATTAAACATTTTAAAAAAATTCAGACAGTTGCTATGAGACGAAGCCATTGTCGCACTAAAGAATGGAGGTTTCTTTTACGTTCCACATGGCGCGCCATTTCACGCCATCCAACAGAAAACTGTAATATGAAAAAGTCGAAGCTCCAACAGGAAACCCTTCTTGATGAAACCCAAATACCAGCTCTGCCAAGCGGTATACTCACTCCACTCTCAGCGTCAAGCATCACATGAAGCCTACACCCGCCTCGTCCTCGAATGTGTGCGAGTCAACGATGTCGATCTCGCCAGGAGATTGCAATCTCACATGGAAACTACATTGTTTGAACCCAACGACACGTTTCTGCATAATCGTCTCCTGCATCTATATGCGAGATCCGGGAAACTATCATTCGCCCGGAACTTGTTCGATAAAATGCCTAACAGGGATATTTTCTCTTGGAACATGATGCTTTCTGCATATGCCAAATCGGGTTCTGTTGAGAATTTGAGAACAGTGTTTGAAAAAATGCCTGTTCGAGATTCGGTTTCTTACAACACAGTAATCTCTGGTTTTTCTGGAAATGGGTTTTCAAGTGAGGCATTGGCGATTTTTGTTAGGATGCAGAAAGAAGGGTTTGAGCCCTCGGCCTACACCCACGTTAGTGCCTTACAGGCTTGTTCCCAGTTACTGGATTTGAAGCGTGGGAAACAGATTCATGGGAGGCTTCTTGTCAGTGATTCAGGGGAGAATGCTTTTGTTTGGAATGCTATGATTGATTTGTACGCAAAGTGTGGTGAGGTCGATAGGGCGAAGTGTTTGTTTGATCGAATTGTTAATAAGACTGTGGTTTCATGGAATTCTATGATTTCTGGCTATTTGAAAAATGGGCAACCAGATAAGTGCATTGATTTGTTTCATGAAATGCAGTTGTTAGGCTTGAAGCCTGATCAGGTTACATTTTCAAACGTACTTGGTGCTTACATTCAAAGTGGGCATTTAGATGATGCAAGTAAGATTTTTAGTATGATGAAAGGGAAGGATAAGATCTGCTGGACAACCATGATTGTAGGTTTTGCACAGAAAGGGAAGGAAGAGGAAGCTTTGATGTTATTTCGTGAGATGCTTCTACAAGGAATCAAGCCAGACGGTTTTACTATCTCTAGTTTGGTTAGTTCCTGCGCCAAATTGGCCCTTTTGCATCATGGTCAGGTTGTGCATGGGAAATCGATTACAATAGGAGTTGATAATAACTTGCAGGTGACTAGTGCTCTTGTTAATATGTATTGCAAATGTGGAGTCATTGAGGATGCCTGGGTTCTATTTAGCATGACGCCAACCAGGAATGTGATTTGTTGGAACTCCATGATTTGGGGCTTCGCACAAAATGGACAGGATATTGAAGCACTAGCCCTCTATGAAAAAATGTTGCAGGAAAACTTAAAACCAGACAGCGTTACTTTTCTCAGTGTTCTGTCTGCTTGTCGTCATGCTGGTTTGGTCGAAAAGGGACAGGGATATTTTCGTCGAATTAGTGAATTGCACAGCATGACACCCACTTTGGATCATTATGCATGCATGATAGGTCTTCTTGGTTGTTCAGGTAATTTAGATAAGGCAGTGGATCTAATTAAAGACATGCCACATGATCCAGATTCCCTAATTTGGTCCACCCTTTTATCTGTATCTGCAAAGAAGAGCAATATCAAACATGGGGAGATGGCTGCTAGGCACCTCTTTGAATTGGAGCCTCTCAATGCTGGCCCTTATATCATGCTTTCTAACATGTATGCCAGCTTAGGGAGATGGGAAGATGTCAAATCTGTGAGGTCTCTCATGAAGGCTAAGAATGTCAAAAAGTTTGCTGCTTATAGTTGGATTGAGATTGATAATTACATCTTTAAGTTTGTAGCAGAGGATCGGACTCATCCAGAAACAGAAATGATATATAAAGAGCTGAACAGACTTATTAAAAAGCTGCAAGAAGCTGGTTTTACTCCTGATACAAACTTAGTTCTACATGATGTTGTTGTGGAGGAAAAGTTTGAATCCATTTGTTATCACAGTGAGAAACTTGCTCTTGCATTTGGACTGATAAAGAAACCTGATGGAACAATACCAATAAGGATCATGAAGAATATTCGTGTTTGCAGTGACTGCCATGAATTCATGAAGTTTGTGTCTAGTGTTGTTGGACGTACCATTGTCTTGAGAGATTCAAAGAGATTCCATCATTTTATTGGAGGGAAATGCTCCTGCAATGATTACTGGTAACCAATATTATGAATTTTGACACATGATGGATTGTCGTGGAAAATGTCCCTGATCTGTTTGATTACCAAATTCCTACAGCTTTTCTGTTTTAGTACTGGAGGTCCATGGCAGAAGGGGAATTTCTGATGAAAACAAAAGCCACAGATAGAGAAGGAAACATTATGAGGCAAGGATGAACCACATGAAGATGGAAGGAAATATCTGCTGGAGAATTTGTGAAGGGAAAAAGTTCTTAAGCTGGTAATCTTGGAGATTTTTTTCACAGGTCTACCCTGGAGGGATGCACCTGAACAATACTTTTGGTTTTGGATGGTAAAGTTTTCTGCAAACAGAAACCGAAGATATAGAGATTAGATATATACACAGCTGAACAAGGAATAATCTGAGACCTCCTTAGTGCTTTCCTCCTGGAAAGATGATAACTAAAAAGATTAAATTAAAAAAACAATTATTATTTTAAACACTTCATCTGAAAAAAAAAAAAAAAATTGTTAATTATTATGCTGTATACTTGAGAGAACCTGTAACTTTGTACCACAACGGACACCTAACCAGTAATGGTGATCATAGGACTTAAAATTTTCTTGTGGTTTCTAGGACGCCTCATAGTTTATGTGCCTTACAAGGGCAGGAAGCTGAGTCCAAATGAGATCCATGAGAACTGCACAGTCGAGAGTGTACTAATGATGGCTTGCATAGTCTTCTTCTTCCCAAAATGGTTCTAGATTTAATTTCTTTCATGGGCAAGTCTTACAGCTGGAAATGTTACTCATATAATTGTGATGAGAGCTGACATATTCCATTGGTGAAATAAAGATATACTGGTAACAAGACATTATGCTAAACTGTAAGATTGCTATCTGATTTCCATCAAATGCAGTGCTATGAATAAATTGTACTGCATCCGGCGAAACGTAACAAAAGCACTTACGAGAAATACGATATAAGATAGTTATTTTTTTGTATTGACGTGGCTTGATTTTGAGAATATTTTGTATCTATCACGATAAATATTTTATACGTATCATTAAAAATATTTTAAGAAGAATCTCTAGTACTTTATTTATATAAAAATTTTCACGTTATTAATGATATACTCTCAATTTTTATTTTTTATTTTATAATTTTTATCCATAAATGTAGGCATAGTTACGGAATCAAGTTAAATTTTGTATTATTTTTTATTTTTCTGTTTATTTTGTGTGATTGTGTACGTGTAGGAGTTTTATTTTCTCATCACTTCCTTTTAAGATGTTATGTACTCCGAGCAGCTAGATCAACTAGTGTTTCTATTACCTTCTACATAATTTATGATTCATATTAAATCATTAGCTAAGGGTTTTGAAATCATAACAGTTAATTAACCATGATTATATGGCTCAAAAGACTTAAAAGCACTTTTTAGTTAATGTGTTAATTCAGGTTTGAGTCGTGAAGCAAAAAGAGTAAAGTGGGTTAATGTAGTAAGAATAATTGGTAAATTTTGGCTTTTGGGTTGGGTTGGGTCTGAGTGAACAACTTTAATGGGCTGTCAGATTCAAAGCCCAAGAGAACCTTTAACTGATATTCAAAATTGAAATATCTGCTGGTCAATTTTTATAACTTTCTCCCATTTCGGCTTTTATTGTTATTAAGATCGTGGGGAGCCGACCATCCCTAAAGCTTTGCGGCTTGGAATCTTTATTTTCTAAACAGCTCATTTCTGACCACTACAAATAATCAAGTACATAATTTTCTTTTTCAAAAATAAAAATATAGATTTTTCAATTTCACTCAATTTTTAGAAATATTATAATTCTCTTATATAATATGTAGTTATCTTCAATTTTTATTTGAAATAAATAAAAAAATAATTTTAGAGTAAATTATAGGATATGGGTCCTGCTGAAATGAGCATTTATTTATGCAGTGTTTTTATAAAAATATATTGGGACAGATATGAAATTGCTTCTATTCATAAGCACTTAGATCTGAATAACTTTTCTCTTTTAATTTAAATAATGAGAGAGAAATTAAGTTAAAAAGGGTTTTATTGATCCTGCACCGTCACCATGTGAACCAATTCACTTGACCAGGTAATGTTTGTTCAAAGAGAAAATATCCAAGGCAATAACAGCAAATATTTGCTTTAATGAATTTGCTCAAGTTCATTGAATCCCAGGTGTTCATCCAGCTAATTATAATAAGCTTTAAGCTATAATTCATAAGCCAAAAGCAGCTTCCAAGAAGCAGAAACAGAAAAGAAAGCTTATAAAGATCAACTTTTTATAGAAACAAAAAATCTCTGCAGAAATCTGCTGGTTTCCTTTTTGTCCCTAGAAAACAACAGAAGTTTCCTTTTGAATCACCATATGACTTGTCTTCTCAACCACTTTGGTTATAAAATTCCATTTGAATTTTGATATATACATACGAACACACATATATACATACATACATATATCCATATATATATATATATATATATATATATGAAGCAGGAGACAAACAAATAAAAAAGAATGGTGGGTGGTTGATCGTGCGGCAGGCCCAAAAACCTTTTGAAGAAGATTGTGTGTCTGCAGAGGCCGCAAATCATAGCTTGGTCCGGCCCCTCCTCCTCCTCCTCCTCCTCCTCCTCCACCATTTCTCTCCCTCCTTTCTTTTTCCTTCTTTTGTCTCTTTCTTTTATGGGTCAGCTTCATCTACTTTGACCCACAAATCTCCACATCAATATAATTAATTTTCCTTTTTTTCCCCAAAAAAAGACTAAATATTATGTGTAATCACCATCACCGTTCAAGCTTTTTGATCTGGTTTGAACCATGCAAGTTTTTTTTAAAGGTCTTAATAAGTGTTGAACGCCTACCTTTTGGCGATGAGGAAGGAATAAAACCATGCATGTTTGACTTTCTGGATAATATGCGCGCGCATAATAGTCATGTGTGTATATATATATATATATATATATGTATAAAACTTTAATTAGTAATCAAAATCAATGGTGACGGTACAGTAGCACCCACTAATTAGCTTGGCTGGTAATATCATTTTCATATTCAGATTCACTAATTAGTGCCATATCTTATATAACAACTTGATAAATACATATATATACATATACACACACACATATATGATATTCCAAAATCAACAAATATGTATATTATATTGAGAAGATAATAACTTGATAACTACTTATGATATTGAAAGTTTTGTTTTGTTTTTGTTTTTTTTTTTTTAATGAATGGTTGAAATGAGCAGATAAAATCTCCTTAACATGATGAAAAGTTTTTCCACCCAACAACATATTCGTCAGATTAGTAATTGTTGCCTAAATCAAACATAATTAGAAGCTATATTTTATTAGACAAGTACTCTTAATTATGTTAGTATTGTATTAATTTTTTTAATATGATTTTTGACAATAAATAGTCATTTAACAATCATTAATAGAAAAATGTAATAGTTATATGATTGGATTATGATATTGTTTTTTTTTTACTATTAAATAAAAAGAAGCTATTCTCATTTTAAAAAAAAACAAAACAAAATAGAAAGGCATTAAGTTGAAAGAAAATGTTTTTGTAAATTACCCTTATTTTTTTTAAGATTATATTTGAAAGTAAATACAAAAATTTATTGGAAATCACTTGTAAGTTTATACTTTGAAGATTATGGAAATTCGATTGATAGAATCTTAAATGATTGAAATGTGGACTTTAGAGCATCCATTACCAAATTAAAATGTAATTTAATTAATTCCCATTATTTAACTAACAAAGTAAATTGATTCTTTTGTGTTGGATTAGATTATTTATACCAAAAAACAAATGTATGTATGTATATATATATCCTAGTTAGGTCGGCAAATTCTTATAGGTGGATTTTGGGGGGGGACACAAACACACGTAGGTCAATTTTGTATGTTAAGAAGAATATAATATATATATATATATTTTTTCAAATGGAATAATTGGAGAGGGGTCCATGGACATTCATGGTTGGTGACACACCACATCAACATTAATTATCACTTTTGGAAGAGACATTTCATCACCCTCTAATCTCATACAAAGATTTCTCAAAGTTGGATTGAGATTTGCTTTTTTGAATGATGGGTTCATAACTAAATTAAAGCATTTTTCACTACACACTTTTGTTTTTCGTTTTTCTAATCTATGAAAGTGATACATCAATTATGTAAGTCATGCTATTTTTTTTTTTATTATTATTATTATTAACACACTAATAATTAATTTTTTAATTAAAAAATATATATAATTTGATTTGAATTCATAATTTTTGTAAAAATAAAAATAAAAATAAAAATACAAATCAAATTAGATTAACAACTCAAAGCAGAGGTAAGCAGGAGTGGTGTGGACTTAAACTTAATTTTTCTTAATAATTAGCTAAGGATTTTCTTGTTCGTGTGTGTTGAAAATTTTTAAATTATTGACAAACAATTTGAGACTCTGAGATTCATGATAAAGAGATCTAATACCATTTGGAATATGAACAGAAAAATAATTTAGTATTTAAATAAATTAAAAAAAAAAAGGAAAAACAGTTTAAAGTATGTTAATAAATATTTAAATAGCTAATTTTATTTTCTTTGTGTTGATTGTGTTAATTATTACTAAAACTTTTTTAAAGAAACAAGAAAATCTTTTATGTTTTTCATCATATTCCAAAAGCTGGTCAATTTACAAAAAGATATCACTAATAAGCTGGTCACTTTTTCTTTTTTATTTTTTTGAAATAAATAAATAAAATTCTTTTTTTTTTTTTTTTTTTTGTCTCTTTCTCTGTTTGGTCATCGTCTATTTACTACAATAAAGTTTACGTACCATAATTTTCAAAATTATTAAATATACACATTTAAGTATAAGTATAGGTAAGTCAGTTCTTGTATTTTTGTCATTATAAATCTTTTTTTTTTCCTATCAGAAAATCGTTGTACACACGTGTGTCTGTATACGGTTCTCATTCATTACCAGGAGCTGTGTATTATTACTTGCCCGATTTCCTTGGTCTTAAAAGTGTCGCCGTGGATAGTCCGTGTTAGACTCTTCCTTTTTCTACTACCAAAAAATCATATGTATAACGTATTATTTACTAAAAATTAATTTAGCATACAATTGTATAAGTTAATCTTTTCTCAGAAAATAAAAAAAAGGAAGAGTATACATAGATATTAAAATTTTGAGTTGGTATATCTACGATACGTAAACAATATATATAGTTGAAACGTTTGAATAGAATTATAAACCAAGTTTATAAATCTTACATTTCTATGTTTTTTTTTTTTTTTAATTAGTCAAACTATATATAAATAATTAATATGCGCCTTAGTGAAATAGATACCGTGTAAGCCATCCTCAAGAAAAATATATATATATATACTGCATGTGTATATACGTAGAGTTTATACTTTGTATTCTCAACGTAAAAGTATAAATATAATGATATAAAACAAGATAGATGCTAATTTAGTAGTAGTTACTCTCCTTTTCAAGTGAAAGCTTTATATATATATTTTCTCTGGGCCCTATCTATTTTTAATATTGGATGATTGTCTCCTTTGTCATGATTGTGTTATTTATTATATATATACAATATGTATACATATAGTGAGAGAGAGGGGAGCTCATGGTAGATTCTATATTTACGTGGCAAGATTTCATTGCAGTGATGCCAAATAATAAACGAGAAACAAGTGTGCAATACGGATTCTCTCTGAAAAAGGATTCCAATTTGAACAAAAATTCCTGACAATAATTACTTATAATATTCTTATATCTATCTATATAGACATACATACATACATACATACATACATACATATAAAATACCAAAGTGTTGACACATACATATTTTTTTGTTCTTCATTATAATAAAAAATTAAACGATAAAAAAACTTAGTAAAAGAATAATATGATTCTTCTCAAATAAGACACTGAGTGAGAGTTTGAGATTGCGCCAAAGAGTTTAAAGAATAAATCTTAATAGGAAAATAAATTTTTTTCCACCCAAACTAACTTTAAATTTGCATTATAAATAAGAGTATGATTAATGATGGCTTATGCATAAAGTCTACAGGGTAGGTTTTTTTTTCTCCTTCTATAAATCTATTAATAAATATCTATTTTTTTAAAGTAAAAGAATCTAATTGCTTTATATTCCTCTTTAGTTGATTTCGAGCTATTATATGTTTTGTTTTTAAGTATTATTTACTTAAAAAATATACAATCAGTGGTATTAATGATTATAAAGATCAATATTTTAGCCTTTGTATGAAAAACGTTACATTTATAAAGGAGAATTATTTGAGAAGTACATACTCTTATTGACTATATTATTCTTAGTTTTCACACATGGAGGTTATTTGAGGAAGTTGTCACTCATAAATATTTTTCAACAGAGTATAATTTTTTAGAGTCTTAATAACCCAATTTTTTATGCAAGGATCTATTAATTCGTCTTTGCTTAACATTTTTCTCCTTTTTAGTGTCATCCCTCTCATCATCCTTTTGCCTTATACATGGGTTTTCACAATTTTCTCATAAGGATATTAGTTCCTATACTTTTATATATTTTTAGGCTTTCATTAATAATTCCTCCAAAGTGTTTGGATGATTGTTAGAAAGAAAAAAAATATTATCATGTCCTATAATAATTATGGCAAAATCATGACCCCCACTTATTACACTTTTTAACTACGATAACTCCATGTTAAATTGAGTGATATAGTTTAGAGTGATTCACTTTTCTTTTACTTGAATTTGGGGAGGTTAGTGCATGATTCATTCAGCTCTGATTATTAATAAAATGAACTAGAAAAATAGTCAATCAACTATTTAATTTGAGCATTTTGAACCCATCACACCTTTTGGAGGGTTAACAAGAACTTGTCACATATCATAATGTCGAAAGCTCAATAGAATACAACTATGTTCTTGTAAACATTTAGATTTGTCGTTGATGAGATCCTTAATCTCATCGTATTAATCAAAAACTATGGAAGTTTAACCTCAAAGGGTATTATGACCTTCAAGATGATCCAGATGAAGAGTGATCCCTTGGAATAATTTAAAAAAGTAGGGGTTTTCTTATTCAAGTAACATTTTTTTAAAATTTTAAATGTGGACTTTCTTATCAATGTAGGTCCTATTGGTCACCTGAATCTATATTTTTATCATTTAGGAGGCGTAGTTGCTATAGGCTTTTACCTCTCTTAGGTAGTCCCTTTTTAAATCCTCGATATTGTAACGCCCAAATAATTGGGCATTTTTGTTATTATATTATTAATTTTATTTATTAAGTTTAAAACAAAAAAAAAAAGAGAGCGTCACGTCAGCGGCTCAGTCAGCAGCCCTGGCCAACCAGGACCTGCCGCGTGGCAAGACCACGTCGACCAGGGAACGGGCCACGTGGGCGATCCGCGTGCGCGCGATCGGACGGCCCATATGCGTTCCCGCGCGCACGGACGGCCCAGATCAAGCGTGCGCACGGACGGCCCAGATGCAATCGCACGGACGGCCCAGATTCAATAAAAAATGGACGGCCCAGATTTAATCAAAATGGACGGCTAAGATCAAAAGGCAAAAGGGTATAAATAGAACCCCCACACCTGACCACAAAAACCCTAGCCGCCTGCCCTCGTCGGAGAAGACGAACTAGACGCCAGAGGAGCCGGCCGCCGCCACCCGCCGCCGCACCGGGGAGATTTCTGACCGCTGATTGAGGTAAATTTCATACTCCTGACTCGTTTTTCCACGCTGAGTTCCCCTGTGGCCAAATCGAAGCCAAAATCCCGGCCAAACGGCCAGAAAACACGGCCGAAACCCAGCGGCGCTGCCGCGCCCCTCCTCGGTTTTTGCCTCCGATGAGGCCCTTCCCGGCCTCCGTTTGATGCAATTTTTATATCACCGTGATCACCATTCTTTTCTCTACAGGTTGATCGGAGCTGAATCACCAAAACACGAACCTCGCCGGAGAGCCGCCGCACCCGAGAGCACCGCCGCCGGTAAGCTTCGGTTTTTCATAATTTTTTGGTCCCCCGAGGGCCCTAGGGTTGTTTTATCACAGGGACCGATGTAAGTGTGGCCGAATTCAGCCAGAAACGGCCGAAAACGGCCAACCCGAGGTAAGGGGCCCTGGGTCTAATTTGGAATTTTTTGGAACACGTACAGGTACTAGTAGTGCGTTTCAGTTCCCCGGAAAAAATTCAGGAAAAATTAGGGACAGCCTGTAGGCGCACTGTGAAGCCGTGTTCGGACTCCGAAACGAGTAAGGACCCCTCACCCTATTTCCTATCACGGTATTAAAGTTCAATAATGATAAAACGGTATTTCTTGAATCAACGAATGTGTGAAATTACTTAAGGTCGCTAATGGAGCCCAAGTCTGGTGTGTTTGTCGGTTAACTGTTATTTGACATATTTTACAGTTTTAAATGCAGTATGAGGTCTGATGTTTTCATTTCATAGTTTCGTGTGCATATTTTACTGTTTTATTGATTACAGGTTGAATGACTGAGAAACCGATGTTGTATGTTGTCTTGTTTGGCATAAATTACTGGTTTGCTTGTTTGTGTGTAAATTGATTATGCTGACTGAGGAAAAAGGGGAGTGAAAGGTTATGTAAATTGATAATTGTATAAAGTGATCAGCCTGACTTGATATCCTGGGAGATGGTGGACGGACCGGGTCCATAGGGAACCCTACCGGGATCGTGGTCTCTCATACCGGACGGGGTATGGAGACCTTATGTGTTTTAGCGCCCATACTGGACGGGGTATGGGGACGACCCGTTTCACCCTCATACCGGACGGGGTATTGAGGTTTATAGTTTTGGCGCCCATACCGGACGGGGCATGGGGACGGCCCTGGAATCTGATTACAAGTGTTAAGAGTTCACGGGTAGCGGGACCCCTATGGATCCCCATGGATACTAGTAGGCTGGTAAAAGAGGAAAAATATGTTGTGTAATGATTGAATTACAAAAGGCATGATAAGTATTATGTTATACAGTTTATGTGATTTCATGATGATGATAATGTTATTGCTTTCGTATACTGTTTTATGAATTTCACCGAGGTAAGTGGTTGGTAAAGGTTTTATTATTGATAAAAGGATTTGTTATAAATTATGCTCCATTGGTCTTTTTGTGTTTTCTACCCACCTTTACCTCCGTGACAGTGAGATATCGTGATGTCTTTACTGGGCTAGTGTAGCTCATTCCTTATTTAATCATTTCATATCAGGAAGACATTGTTCCCGAGCCCGTTCCGCAGGAAGACGACGAAGGGGACGCCTAAAGACTCCATAGTCATATTCATAGCTTTTACTTTCGAGTTTCTCCTTTAGTTAGTTTGATCTTTTATATTTTGAGCACGTTTTTGGTTTTAGTGTAAGGGATGTTAATCGAAATTTTGATTTCACTTCCGTATTTGACATTTTTAATACACATATTTCATTTTAAATTTCTACTTTGCATTCTTCTTTGTGAGTCGGGTTAGAGGAGCTGCTAGACTAGAGAACCCTTCGACAAACCGGCGGTAATAACCTGCCATCCCTAGGAAGCTGCGAATTTACTCAACTGTTGTCAGCCTTTCCCAACCTAGTACCGCTTCAACCTTTTCGGGGTTCACTGATACCCCTTCCTTCGATATAACATGTCCTAGGAAGGCGGTTTGCTCGAGCCAAAATCCACACTTGCTCAACTTTGCATACAACTTCTTTTCCCTGAGTACCTGTAGGACTTGGGCAAAATGATGAGCATGTTCTTCTCTACTTTTTGAGTAGACTAAGATATCATCAATGAACACGATGACAAATTGATCCAAGAACTCTCTGAAGATCCTGTTCATTAGATCCATAAAGATGGCCGGGGCGTTGGTTAGCCCAAACGGCATGACCAGGAGCTCATAGTGTCCGTACCTAGTTCGGAATGTCGTCTTGGGGATGTCTTCTGCTCTTACCTTTACCTGATGGTAACCTGATCGTAGATCTATTTTAGAAAAGACCCGTGCACCCTGCAACTGATCGAAAAGGTCATCAATTCGGGGAAGAGGATATTTGTTCTTAATTGTTACCTTGTTTATCCTTTTGTAATCAATGCACAGTCTCAACGTTCCATCTCCCTTCCTTGCAAAAGTAACCCCGGCACCCCACGGGGAAACGCTGTGTCTAATGAAACCACTGTCTTATAGCTCAATGATCTGTTTCCTTAGTTCTTCCATCTCGATGCGGCTCATTCGGTAAGGAGCAACCGAGATTGGCTGGGTACCTAGCTGTAAGTCTATGGTGAACTCGACCTCTCTGTCCACTGGTAGACCGGGCAGTTCATCCGAAAATACATCTGGAAAGTCTCGGACTACTGAAATTTCTTGGATACAAACTTCTTTCTTGGGTTTACCTAGTTAGAGAAAATACAAGATTAAGGTACTGGGAATTAAGAAAACTTGCCATAAGGGGAAATCAGTACTGAATGATTTTATTAACTTATAAATGGCTCCTCGTTGGGAGAATTAAATACAATCTTTTTGTTAAAGTAGCCTATGGTGGCGTGATACGCCGCTAGCCAATCCATTCCTAGGATTACATCAAAATCCCCCGTGTCTAACCCTATCAGGTCTACCCTCAATTTCCTATCTGCTATCTCCACGGCACATGCCCTATAGATAACCTCTCCTAGCAATATCTCCCCCCCAGCGGTAGATACAAGCAATAATGAATCAAGTCTATAAGGTGATACACAAATTTTGGAAGCAAGAACATGTGAAACAAAAGAATGTGATGCACCAGTGTCAAACAAAACATGAGCAATGTTGCCAGAGATAGTATACATACCATGTACCACGTCCGGGTCTGCGTCGGCATCCTTCTGGGTAAGGTTGTAAACTCTGCCCTTGATTGGAGGCCTTCTTTGATTCTGGTTCCTAGGGCATTCCCTTGCATAGTGCTGGGCACTGCCGCATATGCGACAGGTGTTGCTGAGGCGGTAGCAGGGTCAGTCCCTGTGATCCCTGCCACAGTACTGGCAGATCTTCCCACGTGCTGCCCCAGTAGCCTGAGGAGGGGCCTGGATGGTGGGTCTGGGCCTCTTACTGGGTTGGACAGGCATGGTAGGTGCTGGCCTGCGGAGCGGGGCTGAGGGTCGGAAACTCCCCGCTAGCTGAGGGTAGGTGTCGAAGCTCCTTTCTATGATCTGCGCCTTTGCTAGGACTGCTGAATATGTCTCGAGCTCCATTACCAGTAAGTGCTGTCTGATCTCTGGGTGGAGACCCCACTGGAATTTCCTGGCCTTTCGGCCCTCATCCATCAATGTCTCCGGGGCATGTCGGCCCAGCTCGAGGAACTTACGGGCATACTCTGACACTGTCATGTTTCCCTGGACCAATTGAGAAAACTCCATTTCCTTTAGGTGTTGGATGTGTTTAGGGAGATACTCCGCGTGGAAGGCCACTAAGAACTGCTCCCAAGTAGCTGGTGTAGGCAGGGTGGTCTGCTTGAGCTCCCACCAGCGTATTGCTTCCCCTACCAGCATGTAGGAGGCAATGGCAGCCCTCTGCTAAGGAACTACTTCCAAGGTCTCGAAAGCTCTCTCAATCTCTGCCAGCCAGTATTGGGCCTCTTCAAAAGAGGATCCCCCTGCAAAAGTAGAAGGGTTCAATCTTCTGTACCTCTCTATGAAGCCGGGGTCGATCAAGGAAGGAGCGGGGTGAACTGGGGGACCCTATGGTGGCACCTGCTGATGTGGTGGGGGTACTGGAATGTGCTGTGGCGGCGCCTGGTGGTACCGTGGTTGTGGTACCGGGTCGTACCGCAGCTGTGGTGCTGGGTGGTACTGTGGAGGAGCAGGCTCCTGCCGGGGTGGCTCGGGATCAGCCTGCTGTAGCGGGGGCTCAACCTGCGATAGCAGAGGAGGTCCGGGTAACTCCCTTCTCTCCTCTCGTTTTTGCTGGGCAGCTACGAGAGCTTCCACCATCTCAAATAGTCTGTCTAAATCCTCCCGAAGCAAATTATCTTGGGCCGCTCGGTTTAGTGGGGGCTTTCCTCTCCTCATTTCCGTGTACCTGCATTCACAAGGAATGGTTGAGTAACGATATATCGGTGAGTATTTCTCTAAGGCGCTATTGTGTAAGGGATGGATCCGAGGAAATGCCGCTCTGATACCAACTGTAACGACCCCATGAATGGAATGAGGACTGCGAAAGGAGTTTTTTAGAATTGAAGAAGCGACTGACTATTGCACCCGTGCTGGCTCTACCGAGTGGATCAGGAGGGTATACAGTTTATAGTGATGCCTCCTATCTAGGCCTGGGTTGTGTCCTGATGCAGCATGGAAAGGTTATAGCATATGGGTCTAGACAACTAAAGAATCATGAGAAGAACTATCATACCCATGACTTGGAGCTTGCCGAAATCATACACGCCTTGAAAACCTGGCGCCATTATTTATATGAAGAGACCTTTTAGATCTATACCGATCATAAGAGTTTGAAGCACATGTTCACTCAGAAGGATCTCAACATGCGTCAGAGAATGTGGATGGAACTCCTCAAGGACTATGATTGTGACATCCTATACCATCTAGGTAAGGGCAACGTAGTAGCCGATGCCCTCAGCAGGAAAAGTGCAGGCACCCTAGCCCATTTGATGGTTTCAGAATGCAGGTCCATTAGGGCCACGCAGCAGGTTCGACTGTAAGATCTGAAGAGGGCCACATGTTTGGGCCACCTAGCAGTCCAGCCCAAGTTAATCCAAAGAATAAAGGAAGCCCAGTCCATCGACCCCGCCCTAGTAACCCGCAAGAAGGATGCAGAACAGGGAGTAAGTTCAGAATTTCAGATCTCTGCCGACGGATTGATTCGTTTCAAGGACAGAGTGTGTGTCCCAGACGACAGTGAGTTAAAAAGAGACATCATGACGGAGTCCCATAGTTCAAGGTTTGCCATGCATCCAGGAAGTACAAAAATGTACCAAACTATGCGACCTCGGTTCTGGTGGAATGGGATGAAGAGAGATATAGCCGACTTTGTATCCAAGTGCTTGGTATGTCAGCAGGTCAAAGCAGAACATCAACGCCCAGGTGGGTTACTTCAGCCCTTACCGATTCCAGAGTGAAAGTGGGAACATATCACCATGGACTTCGTATCGGGACTACCCAAGGCACGTTCAGGACATGATACTATATGGGTAATTGTTGACCGACTCACTAACTCTTCCCACTTCCTGGCCATCAGAATGACTGATTCTTTGGACAAGTTGGCAAGAATGTATATCCGGGAGATAGTCAGACTGCATGGAGTCCCAGTGACAGTGGTATCCGACAGGGACCCCAGATTCACTTCTCGGTTTTGGAATAGTTTCCAGCAAGCTATGAGAACAAAACTGTCTCTTAGTACTGCCTTCCACCCCCAAACTGATGGACAATCAGAGAGGACAATTCGTACGCTTGAGGATATGCTCCGAGCTTGTGTCCTTGACTCCGGGGGCCATTGGGACGACCATCTACCCCTGATAGAGTTTGCCTACAACAACAGCTACCAAGCAAGCATCGACATGGCTCCATATGAGGCGCTATACGGGCGCCCGTGCAGGTCACCGATTTGTTGGGAGGAAGTGGGCGATAAAAGATTGTTCGGCCCGGAGTTGGTAGAGGAGACCACGTCCAAGATAGTTAAAATCAAGAAGAACATTCAGACAGCTCAGAGTAGGCAGAAGAGTTATGCAGATACCCGGAGGAGAGACTTAGCCTTTGAGAAAGGCGACCGGGTGTTTCTTAAGGTCACTCATTTCAAGGGAATTAGTAAGTTCGGCAGGAGGGAAAAATTAAACCCCAGATATATTGGACCCTTTGAAATCTTAGACAAGATTGGTACCGCTGCCTACAGACTTGCACTGCCTCCTGAGCTTTCCCGGGTTCATAACGTGTTTCACGTATTTATGCTATGTAAGTACAACCCGGACCCTTCTCATGTTTTGGCTCATGAACCGCTTTCACACCAAGAGGACTTGTCTTATGAAGAAGTACCGGTCGGTATCATGGACCAAGAGAGCAGAATACTCAACAACCGGGAAATATCATTTGTAAAGGTCGTGTGGCAGAACCACACGTCCAGGGAGGCTACTTGGGAACTGGAATCAGAATTTAGAGCCCAGTATCCCCATCTGTTCGATCAAGAGTAAGAGGCAAATTTGGGGGACCAAATTTCTTTAAGGGGGGGAGAGTTGTAACGCCCAAATAATTGGGCATTTTTGTTATTATATTATTAATTTTATTTATTAAGTTAAAAAAAAAAAGAGAGCGCCACGTCAGCAGCCACGTCAGCGGCCCAGTCAGCAGCCCTGGCCAACCAGGACCTGCCGCGTGGCAAGACCACGTCGACCAGGGAACGGGCCACGTGGGCGATCCGCGTGCGCGCGATCGGACGGCCCAGATGCGTCCCCGCGCGCACGGACGGCCCAGATTTAATCAAAATGGACGGCTGTGATCAAAAGGCAAAAGGGTATAAATAGAACCCCCACACCTGACCACAAAAACCCTAGCCGCCTGCCCTCGCCGGAGAAGACGAACCAGACGCCGGAGGAGCCGGCCGCCGCCACCCGCCGCCGCACCGGGGAGTTTTTCGACCGCCGATCGAGGTAAATTTCATACCCCCGACTCGTTTTTCCACGCTGAGTTCCCCTGTGGCCAAATCGGAGCCAAAATCCCGGCCAAACGGCTGGAAAACACGGCCGAAACCCAGCGGCGCCGCCGCGCCCCTCCTCAGTTTTTGCCTCCGATGAGGCCCTTCCCGGCCTCCGTTTGATGCAATTTTTATATCACCGTGATCACCATTCTTTTCTCTACAGGTTGATCGGAGCCGAATCACCAAAACACGAACCTCGCCGGAGAGCCGCCGCACCCGAGAGCACCGCCGCCGGTAAGCTTCGGTTTTTCGTAATTTTTTGGCCCCCCGAGGGCCCTAGGGTTGTTTTATCACAGGGACCGATGTAAGTGTGGCCGAATTCGGCCGAAAACGGCCAACCCGAGGCGAATCGCCGCCGCTTGCCGACGCCGGAGCACGGCAAAGCCGCCGTGCCGGAATTGCGATATTGGCTGAAAGGGGCCCTGGGCCTAATTTGGGATTTTTTGGAACACGTGCAGGTACCAGTAGTGCATTTTAGTTCCCCGGAAAAAATTCAGGGAAAATTAGGGACAGCCTGTAGGCGCACTGTGAAGCTGTGTTCGGACCCCGAAATGAGTAAGGACCCCTCACCCTATTTCCTATCACGGTATTAAAGTTCAATAATGATAAAACGATATTTCTTGAATCAACGAATGTGTGAAATTTCTTAAGGTCGCTAATGGAGCCCGAGTCTGGTGTGTTTGTCGGTTAACTGTTATTTGACCTATTTTACAGTTTTAAATGTAGTATGAGGTCTGATATTTTCATTTCATAGTTTCGTGTGCATATTTTACTGTTTTATTGATTACGGGTTGAATGACTGAGAAACCGATGTTGTATGTTGTCTTGTTTGGCATAAATTACTGGTTTGCTTGTTTGTGTATAAATTGATTATGCTGACTGAGGAAAAAGGGGAGTGAAAGGTTATGTAAATTGATAATTGTATAAAGTGATCAGCCTGACTTGATATCCTGGGAGATGGTGGACGGACCGGGTCCGTAGGAAACCCTACCGGGATCGTGGTCTCTCATACTGGACGGGGTATGGAGACCTTATGTGTTTTAGCGCCCATACCGGACGGGGTATGGGGACGGCCCTGGAATCTGATTACAAGTGTTAAGGGTTCACGGGTAGCGGGACCCCTATGGATCCCCATGGATACTAGTAGGCTGGTAAAAGAGGAAAAATATGTTGTGTAATGATTGAATTACAAAAGGCGTGATAAGTATTATGTTATACAGTTTATGTGATTTCATGATGATGGTAATGTTATTGCTTTCGTATACTGTTTTATGAATTTCACCGAGGTAAGTGGTTGGTAAAGGTTTTATTATTGATAAAAGGATTTGTTATAAATTATGCTCCATTGGTCTTTTTATGTTTTTTACCCACCTTTACCTCCGTGACGGTGAGATATCGTGATGTCTTTACTGGGCTAGTGTAGCTCATTCCTTATTTAATTATTTCAGATCAGGAAGACATTGTTCCCGAGCCTGTTCCGCAGAAAGACGACGAAGGGGACGCCTAAAGACTCTATAGTCATATTCATAGCTTTTACTTTCGAGTTTCTCATTTATTTAGTTTGATCTTTTATATTTTGAGCACGTTTTTGGTTTTAGTGTAAGAGATGTTAATCGAAATTTTGACTTCGCTTTCACATTTGACATTTTTAATACACATATTTCATTTTAAATTTCCGGGGCCGTTACAGATATAGTACCACAAATTGCTCATATGTTGTTTTTTGGTTAACCCTTAAAGATTTTTTTTTACTTGAAAATTTTCAAAGGACATTTATTTGCCTTTCAAAATATCTGATCTAATCTTTATCTCAATCTTTATCCTGGAAGTTGAGGTTATTCATCTTCTCATTCAACTTCACCTATTGTTGCTTGACCAGGAGGTATATTTGTTTTTTCATTTCCTTCATTTAGTTATATACGGACTCCATAATGAGAGTCCACTATTCCATCTCACTATATAGTGCATTGTACTCAATTTTGTGGACTATTTGGCATCTTTTTGCCTTCAATCTTCCTCCTTAGCCCAAGAGGCTATTTTTTCTTTAATAATTTTGATTCTTTTTCTTTTATTACTTTTTAAACTTCTTATATTCCCATAGATAACACCAAATGATGATAATAAAAGCTATTAACGACTTGAAAGTAGGATGCCAAACTTTATTAACACTTGAAATCACAAACAGATGAATGACAACAAGACTTTTTTAAGGGAATACTCTCTAATAATTGAGTCAATTGATTTTTTTTTAAAAATAGAATAAGTAAGAACCTAAGAGATTTCAAAGAGTTATACTTTTTAATGTATGAAGGTAGTTTTACTTAAATAGGTTAGTTAAAGACAATTATTCTCATTTAATTATCTATT